>NC_143250.1:57265378-57568409 GCF_984573655.1 Nuphar pumila | reverse complement strand
GTGGCCACGTCGGCTACCAAACACTCGTCAAGCAGATTATTTGTGCAGGGTATTACTGGAAAACCATGCAGCAGGATTGCCATCAATTTGTAAGGAAATGCGTCAAGTGTCAGATGCACGCGCCTTCCATTCATGCGCCAGCCGCATACCTGCAGTCTGTGGTCTCTCCTTGGCCCTTTTTAATGTGGGCCTTCGACGTGGTGGGTCCAATCACTCCTTCTGCATCTAATGGCCACAAATACTTCCTCGCAGGTACAGAGTACTTCACCAAATGGGTCGAGGTTGTAACTCTGCGAACAGTAGAGGGCTGACACGCAGTTTCATTTATTCATAAAAATCTTCTCTGTCGCTTCGGCGTCCCACATGATATTGTGTCAGATAATGGCAGCCATTTCAAAAATGAGAAGATGAAGACCTTCTGCTCGAAGTTCGGGATTCATCACCACTTCTCAGCTCCTTACTATCCTCAAGGGAATGGTCAGGCAGAGTCCACTAACAAGATTTTGATCCGCATTCTGGAAAGAACAGTGGAAACAGGCCGTGATTGGCACGAGAAGATGCACGACGCACTTTGGGCGTACCGAACCACCATTCGAACCCCAACAAATGCTACTCCTTCAGAGCTCGTCTATGGGACGGAGGTGGTGTTACCTCTACATGTTCAGAAGCCCGCACTCAAGTTTGCGTCACTCATTGAACTTCCGCTTGATCAGTATCAGCAGCAGAGATTGGTACAACTTGATCTACTAGACGAGAAAAGACTCAAGGCAGCAGAGCACGCACAGGCCTATCGTCAGAGGATAGCTAAGCACTACGCCAAATCAGTTATTGAGAGAAGGTTTCGAGTTAATGATCTTGTGCTCAGATCGACGACTCATCTCAAGCATTGACCGAAGGGCAAGTGGTCACCCAATTGGGAAGGCCCTTATGTGGTTAAGGAAGCATTGCCCCGTAATTCCTATCGTCTGATCAATGCAGATGGAGCGGAATTGCCAGATCCTATTAATGTTTTACATTTGAAGAGATTTTACACTTAAATTCCTAGCCTTTTGTACTCTTCAAAAATCTCTCTCAAATAAAGCAACAATTTTCTATTAAAATTCTCACATCTTCTCCCTGATACTGGGGCATTTTTATTTTTTTGATCTATACATGTCTTCCTTCGTCATATGCAGGCAGGATTAGACGAATTCTTTCCTAAAAAAAAAAAACTTATCAATTTTTTTTTCTTTTCTTTTCAGTTAATCTATTTTTTTATTTTAAATTGCATCTATTTCATTTTTTGATTTAATTGAATTTTCATCGATTTGTTATCCATTTTTATCATTTTGTCAAGTTTTTATCAAGTTACTATCAAACTTTTAAATTTTATCGATTTTTTTATTTTACATCCCTTTCAGGTTAAAGGATAAAACCTGAATTACTTCCCATAAACTCTTCAATTCATATCAATCTTTTATTCATTCTCTTCAGGATAAGGGAAAATCCTGAAGTAATCAAAGTTCGGACCATCTTGGGTCAAGAATCTTGAATAAATCTTTGTAATCGGCAGAATCTATTCATGCTTTTTGTCAATCCTTTCAATCCAACTCTCGGGTAGGGATTATCTCCTTCTCATCTGGGATCCGACTCAGAGTTTCCTTTCGAAATATTCTTATTTTTGAAGTCTCAAGTTCCGACTTGAACTTCCTTTTGAATCCAACACTCGTGTTGGATAACTCTTTGTTTTGAGAATTCGAGTTTTCGAACCCGATTCTCACTTTCTTTCTTGTATTTAAAAACCGGGTCCCGACTCGGATTTTCCTTTTTTATATATTCTTATTTTTGAAGTTTCAAGTTCCGACTTGAACTTTCTTTTGAATCCAACGCTCGTGTTGGACAATTCTTTGTTTTGAGAATTCGAGTTTTCGAACCCGATTCTCGCTTTCTTTCTTGTATTAAAAACCAGGTTCCGACTCGGATTTTCTTTCTTTTATATATATATTCTCTCGTTCTTTTCCTTTTTAATCCAACGCTCGTGTTGGACAATTCTTTGTCTTGAGAATTCGAGTTTTCGAACTCGATTCTCACTTTCTTTCTTGTATTAAAAACCGAGTTCCGACTCTGATTTTCCTTCTTTTATGTATATATTCTGATTTTGGAAGTCTCAAGTTCCGACTTGAACTTCCTTTTAAATCCAACGCTCGTGTTGGATAATTCTTTGTTTTGAGAATTCGAGTTTTCGAACCCGATTCTCACTTTCTTTCTTGTATTAAAAACCGAGTTCCGACTCGGATTTTCCTTCTTTTATATATATATTCTTATTTTTTGAAGTTTCAAGTTCCGACTTGAACTTACTTTTGAATCCAATGCTCGTGTTGGACAATTCATTGTTTTGAGAATTCGAGTTTTTAAACTCGATTCTCACCTTGTTTGTATATTCTTATTTTTTTTTGAAGTTTCAAGTTCCGACTTAAACTTCCTTTTGAATCCAATGCTCGTATTGGACAAATTGTGGTGTTGAGAATGCAAGTTTTCAAACTCAATTCTCATTCACTTTCTCATATTTAAAAACCGGGTTCCGACTCGGATTTTTCCTTTTTGTATATTCGCATTTTTGAAGTCTCAAGTTCCGACCTGAACTTCCTTTTGAATCCAATGCTCGTGTTGGACAATTCACTGCTTTGGGAATGCGAGTTTTCAAACTCAATTCTCATTCATTTTCTCATATTTAAAAACCGGGTTCCGACTCGGATTTTCCTTTTTTTGTATATTCTCATCTTTTTGAAGTTTCAAGTTCCGACTTGAACTTCCTTTGAATCCAATGCTCGTATTGGACAAGTTATTGTGAATTCGAGTTTTCACTCATCACTCATCATTTCCCCTTCAGGATAAGGGATAATCCTGAAACACCGGCAATCATTCTCGCTTAATTCTCAAGTATCTTTGAATGTCGGTCTCATTTTTCAAATTCTCCTATTGAACCATCCAGTGCTCGTACTGGTGCGCATTTTTTTTTAAAAAAAAACCCAACGCTCGTAGTGGGGCTTTCTTTTTGAAATCCAGTGCTCGTGCTGGCACATCTAGTGCTCGTGCTAGTATTTGGCTGACTAATCAGTTGGCCCTCCAGGTTCAGTCTTTGTGCTAACCAAGCATCATCATTTCAAACTATAAATTCTCAATTTCGACCTTCAGGTCATCATTTTATCAAAAATCAAACATTTTCTCTTGCGAAGGACCCTCTTCGGGGAGAGTTCGAGGGAGCTCGTTCCTTTCGCATACAACCATCTTTCGTTCGCAAGAACCCTTTTCCAGGGAGAGTTTGAAGGGACTCATTTTCTTCGCGAACAGTTTGCAAAACAACAACCAACTTTACACAAAAGAACCCTTTTTCTAGGGAGGGCTTCGACGGAAGCTCGTTTCTTTTGTAGCCCCTGTTTTATCATCTTTGGCCAACTCCTTCATAGAGGACCCTCTTCTAGGGAGAGTGTGATGGACTCGTTCCTCTGTGATACTTTCTCAACTTTGTTTTTGGCCGCCTTTCCATAAGAGAAGCCTAGAGATAGGAAGTTTTGACGAAAACTTAAATTCTCTTCGAAAGTTCCGTTTTGCAAACACCTCCTCTTTCAGGGAAGAGAGGAGTATTTCCAACTTCCCATTCAGGTAAGGGCTTAAGCCTGAGTCTCTCTTTTGGGGAAAAAGAGAGGAGAATTTTGTCACGGACATGTCGACTCGGTATCAAGCGACTTCTTGTCAAGGATTTTTCTAGAATATGTTGCCAATTTGCTATCAAAAGTCATTGTTGATCTCAAAGCTTTCATCGCACAAAGAATTATCTCAAACTACCTTCAGTATCATTTTCAAAAGAGCAAGACTCTTGCGAAATAAGAGCTAAATTCAAGCTTTTTTCTGTTGGTCAACCAAGAGGTTGAAGAAAAAATCTTTGATATGACCGGCAAAGGAAAATTCAATGATGTTGAAAAGCCATAAGTGAGCTGATATTGATCATAGTTGTGGCGCATTCTTAAAGATTATTCTTTTTGCGGTAAGACAGTGAAAATATCCTGGGCAGTAAAAAGAACCTACCCAATCCATATATCCTCAGTCATCCAAGCTAAGCTGCAATCAAATATCCGCAAAAGGGATCTCTCAATTGTCGTCAAGATGAAGGCAAATTAAGCGAGTGGACCCCCGGGGACAAAGAAGATTTGAAACATCTCCAAGATGACGGAGTTTGTGACGGATCCTTCCAGAAAAGTTTGGATCACCGTCGAGATGAAGGTGGATGCGATGAACCTACCGACAAACCCTAAAAGATATTTGATTTCTGCTATCATTTAGAGATTTCAACCCAAGAACCAATGTCATAATTCCCGAGAAAGAAAAAGAAGGATCGGAGCATCTCCAAGATGAAGGAGTTTATGACGTATCCTTCCTCGAAAAAGAGAGAAAAGTCAGGAGCATCTCCAAAATGAAGGAGGATGTAAAAGAACCCAGAAAAGATCCATGGTTCAAAAGAGTGCAAACAGATCATCATGGAAAATGCCCAGGATATCAAACTACCCGAAACTGTCAAGAATCATCTTTATCTATGTGAAATTCTTTATCAATGTCTTTTCACTTAATTGCTTTTATGAAGCTAAGAATGTTTTCCTCTCTTTTCATATCAAGGAAATTGATATCTTCCTTAAAGAAACTCAACAGCAACAAATTTGAATTTTAGATCTCAAATTCTACAAGAGTTAGCCCAATTGAAGCTAATACTCTAGGTAGAAAGAGGTGATATTTTCACACATGAGCACAATTCAATCATTCCGAATCAACTACAATTTTTGGCATCTTATTGGCAATATTTTCTGATTATCCCAACATGAAGTGTGAACCTGAAGATCGTTTTGACGTATCCTGACGTCATCCCTCCTTAGGACTGAAAAGTCTTTTCCTTCCGTCTGATCTAAGCGCTCTCGGATCTGCACACTTCCCTGTGCTCCCCACTGTCCCGCCATGGATAGTTCCCGCTCAGGTTAAGGGATTAAACCTGAACTTTTTGCAAAAGATCTGTTATTGTCAAAAGCTATTTTCAGTCTCAGCAATGAGGCGCCCAAGAACAACCCCTTTTCAAGCTTTAGGGACCCCCATTTTTATCCTTTTGCAAAAACCCCTCTTGGATTTGTTGTGCAAAGTCTAGAGGCCCATCACAGTTTTCCTCGCTCCTCGAGGATTCTGTATCCATTCAGGCTAAGGATTAAACCTGTTACCTCGCTCCTCGAGGTACCACCCAAAACTTCTGCGAGAGGTCGTCTGTTTTTAGAAAGCTGATTTTAGTCTCAGCAATGAGATGCCCCAGATCATCCCCTTTCCAAGCTTTAGGGAATCCCTTGATTTTCTCTTCTTGCAAACCCCTTCTGGATTTGTTCGTCCAAATTCCGAAGGCCCCATCATGGTTTCTTCATCCGAGGATTCTGTATCATCGTCCCTTTCAGGTTAAGGGTTAAGCCTGAACCTCACTTCACGAGGTACCTTCCATTCGGGTTAGGGTTAAACCTGAGTCCCATTTCCGACTAGATGTCCTTTCTAGTTCCATCACGGTTTCTCCATTCGAAGATTCCGCATCATCTCCCACTCAGGTCAAGGGTTAAAACCTGAATCTTGCTTCGGCGATGCATTTGTTGTCCCATCACGGTTTCTTCACTCAAAGATTCTGTATGGTCGTCCCTCTCAGGATAAGGGTGAAGTCTGAACCTCGCTCCATGAGGTACCTTCCTTTCAGGTTTGGGTAAAACCTGAGCCTTGTTTAGACGAGGTAATCCTTCCCGTCCCATCATGGTTTTCCCCACAAAGGAATCCGTGCTCTTTGTGCATCCATCCAGGAAAGGATCGTTCTTGAGTTTCATCTCATGAGGCATTTCTCTCAAAATGTCCCATCAAGGTCCGTTTATGTTTCCTTTCCCCATCCAAATTATCCTGATCTATCTTCGTCCCATCTAGGTTAAGGGCTAAACCTGAGTCATTTCAAAAGGCTGATCTTATCTCACCCATGAAACTTGATCAAAATTCTTATCTTTCACCATCCCTGGGAATTTTCACCCAAAGTCCCATCACGATTTCCTCATTTCTATCATTCAGTCGTATCATTGTCGAGGATTTCATCCCCCCAGGACCATTCAAGATAAGGTTTCAAGCCCAAAGAGCTGTGTTTTCAAAATAAGTCTTCCACACCCAGCTCGGATCAGTTGACTGGGGCATTTTTCAAAATTTGGAGTGTTTCTTTGCCACTAAGCTCGGCTTTCAACCGGCTTAGTAGCAAAGAGGGGCATCTGTGAACACCCCAAATTTTTCAAAATGTTGTAAATATCCCCTTTCTGCCCTTTGTCCCCATTTTCTGGGTAATTGAGTCAGTTTTAAATCTAAATCCCCTTTTGTTTCTCAAAATTTGGTTGAAATTAAATTCATTATTCATATCTGACTCAATTTCGGATCCGGATCCATTATCAAAATCCAAATCTGAGCTTCATTATCCAATTTTAAATTAAATTCTCAAAATTACCAAAATAATCTTTTGAAAAGCTCAGACACTTCGTCCGGTATCCGTTTGGATCCATCGAGTTGTATTTCTCGATTCGAGGTTTAAAACTCGAACATTTTCTCAAAACCTGGGTCCAAACCCCTTTTTCTGAAGAAATTTTCCCCAAGATGGCCCGAAATTCTTGAGAAAACATTTTTAAATATTTCTTAGAAAAATACAAAATTTAGTGT
Organism: Nuphar pumila; assembly: GCF_984573655.1. Lineage (NCBI taxonomy): Eukaryota > Viridiplantae > Streptophyta > Magnoliopsida > Nymphaeales > Nymphaeaceae > Nuphar > Nuphar pumila. The sequence continues at coordinate 57,561,674 of NC_143250.1, read as the reverse complement.
TTAAACTTTAAATCTTAGTTTTTCTATTACAAAAAAAAAAAATGAAAAAATACAAAAAAATAAATAGTTTTAATCCTTATTTTCTTACAAACTTTAGGATTTTATTCTAAAAATACAAAAAAATGGAAAAATCATGCAAAAAACCAAAGAAATTAGGAAAAACTACGTGGGTTTTTTTTTTTTTGAAAACTTTTTCCGAAAAACTCACCTTTAACCACCTTTTTAGGAAAACTTGAAAAGAAGGCCCCTTTTTGGAAAAACCGATTTTCGATGTTTAAAGATCGAGTTAGGGTTTTGAAAACCCTAACTCGCTTTCCCCCCTTACTTTCGCTTCTCTCCCTCCATGGCTAACCACCCCCATGTGCATCCCTCTTCCTCAGCCCCCCATCGCCAACAACCTGCCCTTCACCTTCAACTTCCCCCCACCTTCACGAAGCTTCCCTCGACCGCCCCATGTGCGACCTCCATCCAAAACCCTCCATCTCGCTCGATCACTTCCACCGTTGATCCTCAACCAACCTTCACCCTTTCGAGCCTTCCATTCCTTCTTTAAAGAGAGGCCTCCAGGCTCCCTGGAGGCATCGAGTTTTTCTTTCATGGTCGCCCCATTCCTTTTTTTTAAGCCTTGAAATCCCACAACAAAACTTCAGCCTTCGGATGGTCTTGGCCTTTTCCCTTCAAACATCCAGCCTTTCATCCATCTAGTTTCACACCACCGATCAATTTCTTCCTCTAATATCGGTTTCACTCTGAGCGAGGAAGGACCTTTCTTCTGAAGCATCCGTCCATTCTCATCATCGGACTGGGCCTCTGGAGGATCAATCACCTGCAGAATAAAGAGGAGGCTCTCTCCATCCTACAAAAACCCCTGCAGAACAAGGTAAGGATATCTCTAGCCCTTTCTAATTTCTTTGGGATTTGCTTTCGTTTCTATCCCACCAAAGCACTGCCGTGGATGTCAGTTTCGTATATAACAAACACTGATCCATGTATATTGTGCGATAACAAACGGAATTCCCTCATTCCGACATTCCTTCTGTATTTCCCCTTTTTATTTTGATCGATATACCCTGAGTTTCGTTAGATTTTTTTTTTTTTTCGTTAATCCTGTGTTTACTTCTGAATTCTACTTTCGATGGTCGATTTATGTTTAAGGTTAATTCCTCTGCTCACAATCTGAATTTGATTTCTTAGTGTTCTCTCGTAAGTTCCATCGTCTTTCATAAATCATTTTTAGTTCCCCTCAGTTTTTCGCACATTCTGTCTTATGCTTCTTGCATCTCAGAAATAGCTTCCTCCTCTTTCCCCATTACGCACCATCACCCTATCTACCATGTATTGGTCAGGAATTCGGTGGTTAAGTTGGGGTTGATCAGAAGGGATGAAGGGCCGAATGTCAAAATTTTGCAAAATTCTAATACCCATTATGAAATAGACTATTATTTCAACTCTTTTTACCAAGGATCGCTCCTTTGGTTTGTCATAAGATTGGATTTATTCAAAAGCTGGATATCACTGTGTATTCTATTTCCTGTTTTGGGTTTAAACTGTCAGCCATGGATGTCTCACTCACTCTGTTATCGCCTTTTCTTGCATGCTATAAAAAAAAAGGAAATATTTTTCTTTTCTTCGTCTGCTTATATCATTTTGTCTTTCATTATAATTGGATCTCAGTGAGGGAAAGAATTTACGAAGTGGCTTGATTGGCGCTTCAGTGTGATCTGAGACATTTGAACTAATTCAGTGAGTCATCTTTTGAAGGTAGAATACCTTAGTAATCAAGTTAGTGTGGCTGTAGGTTATGAATATTTGTTCCCCTTGGTTGAACATTCATTTGGTATATTTGCTTTCTGATGAAACTCTGGAGGATACTTGAAGAGCAGTCGATCACTAACCGACCCCCTGTTGTCCCCTGGAGAATGCAAATTTGGATTAAGTGAAAGTCTGAGTTCAAAAAAAAAAAAAAATCTGGAGTAACTCTTCAGATCAAATTTAGGTTTATGAAATGCAGAGGATACTTGCCAGACATCTGAAAATGTGTTGGCCGAATTGTTAGAAAAAGTTTTTCTGAGTTCTATAATGTGTATGAATTTACTATTTTCTCTCTTTCTGAAGATTTGAGAGTTTTTGTTCTGATAAGCTGAATGTTTCAATGACTTCGTTCATCCCTACTAGATGGTTGTCAATTATTGGAATCACGAGAAATCATTGAACGCTGCCATAAAATTCCTACAATTACTGAAGTTCATTGATATCGAAGTCAAATTACACTATTAATCTTTCTTTTTATATATCACTGGTTCATAAACGGGTCCCTGGATTCACTGCAAAGTTAGTGCCATCAATTTTGAAGCTAGCATCTCCTTTTGAAGTTGGTCTCATGGATTCGTTTGAAGAATCGCCACCCATTTCTCGGTAAGTTGGTCGATCGCAGTGAGGCAATTCTCTTCAGGACCTACATGGTGGCTGCTTTGTTGTATCTGTTATCAGACTTTACCTTGGTTTGGTCCCTCTAATGTTAATTTTGAAGATTAACAGTTTCTACAGCATGAGGTTTGTTTGGTCTATCTATATCTTTGGCTCTTGGAGAAATAGTATATGTGCTCTGTATCTCTGTAATATCTGTTAACAGGTAATCTAAGGTGTCATGGTATTCACCTGTCGTGTTACCCATGCATCTTGGACTTTGGCGTCATTCAAAGACTCCCCATGTGAAGGGAAGTCCTAAAATTTGATTCTGTGTCTCCGAAAAAAAGAAAAAAGAAAAAGAAAACTTTACCTTTTAAAAATTGTTTTGTGTTGCACCCCAATCGGCCTCAATTGCTGTTGCTTCATGTTTTGTCTAAATCATTGTTTTTTTTTTACAGGAAGTTCCCCGGTGTTTCAGATTGGGAGAAGTTTTTTTTTTGGGGGGCTGTTGTGTGGAATTCCTGTCAGCTGTACAGTGAATCAAGGCATCGTCTACTGAGGTTTGAAGTAATCCATTGAATTTTATCTGCCGGAATTTGTGATATTTCGTATCTGTCAAAATATATTTGATCTTGCATAATGAATGAACATTTGAATATGTATGTCAAAGTGTTATATTCGGATTTTAGTTACCATTCATTTTAGGTAAATATCATTCTTACTGATGGACACTTTATTGGAATCAGAGTTGATGTTTAAATCATTGAATTCAGCTTGGATAATAGATATTAGATCTGGAATGAAAGTCATCCTTTGAATCTTTGAATAAAATAGACTTGTTGAGTGTTGAATTACCTAGCGTATACTGCCTGATAAGTCAGGATGGTTTGTATCAGCAGGTTAATGATTGAATTTAAAATCACAAAGGAGTTAGCAGTAGGGGTGTCGGTCCTCATTGAAATAGTCTGGGTTTGACAATCATGTTAATACATGTTGATGGTTACTTTAATATCAGTTAGCACTTGTTATTTTCAACAAATTGCATCAGTGATAGGGTCTTTGTTGATAATCAGGAATTGTCAGTTAATGTAAATATTAGCAATTAAACACCTAAACATTAGGATATGATACACCTTAACTGTATAATTAGTGCTATGTCTGCTACTTCCATACTCAGTTAAGTTTTCCCTGACTGATATTTCAGTCTGCTACATGTATCATTGTCCTAAAGGATCTAATAACATCCCACTAGAGCCAGACAGATCTTTAGGTCGAAAACTCCTCAGCAGAATTCATTCATTTAGTTTCAAAGCCTTCTGCTCAAGCTATTGCAACAGTAAAAGCTCCCCAAACATCAATGAACATTAATGAAGAAACTTGTTAGAAAAACCCTCGTTTGATAGAATCAGTATTCATGGCGTTCCCAATCTACATCCGGTCCTTAGTTGCAAGTAATACTAAGCCTGCACATACCACAGCAGTTACACTCACAGGGCTGTTACCCTGTTATATGTTCATCCCCCCAGCATCACCACTCCACATGTTATATTCCCTGTATATACACCATAATAGCTGTTGTCAGCCCATTTAGTAGTATCCAACAGTCTCCTAGTTGGATCTTTTGCATCTCCATGGAATCATATCTTGTATTCATGATAGTCCATAATTACACCATTTGTATATAACATGATTTCTCTTTGCCCATGAATCTTTCAGCTAATTTGGATTTTGCAAGGAATGTGTGGAGGATGTTATTACTTGGATTTGAAAATGCAATTTTATATGTTGTAATAAGATAGGACTTAATGAGAATTTACATCTTCTTGTTTTAGATAGAATGAATGAGCACCGTAACCATCATGAATTGTTTGTTTTCATTCATTTTACTTTCATTTCTTAAATTCTCACATTGGTGAAACACGAATGACATGTGCACCATTTCGTAAGAGGTAAATCAATCCTATGTTGATGATCCACATCAATGGCCATAGTCAGGGTGTGGACAAAACTTAGGATTTTCATCTTTTACGAAATAACACTGGATCCATACTGGATCCATTTTTCAAAATCCATCATATTTTCCTCAAAATATCTTCTTCTTTTATTAGAATTCAACTTAAAATTAATTCAAAATACATACCAATGGCCATAGTCAGGGTATATTGAGAGTTAATTTCATTTTAAATTCTATAAAAGCACCAAATGTGTTTCATTCTTCTCTTTAATTTTAATATAGATTATCATATAATACATTCAATGACCATAGTCAAGGATGTATTATATCTTCAATCTTATTTTAATTCATCCAAAGAATGAAATAGCCTTTCAAAATCCCATTTCAAAATTCTTTTAATTCATTCATCATTTAGGATAGAACTACATCATACTTTCAAAATTACTTTTTCAAAACTCCAAGTGATGTAAATGTCTCCTTCAATCAATCTTCAATCCAATTCATCTTTTTCAATTCTATTTCATTTTCCATCTCAGAGTCCAATTTAACTTTGAGATTTCAATTTCACTTCATATTCAAAATTTCCAATTCAAATTCATTTTCAAAGTTCAATTTTACTTTGAAATTTCAAATTCATTTTTAAAAGCTCCAATCAAACTCAAAGTTCAATTTAACTTTGAGATTCTTGATTCATTTCAAGCTTCAAATCCCAGATCTAAATTGACTTTGGAATTCATCTGTATATTCAAAATTCAATGTCTAAAATTCCTTTTTCCGAATTCAAATCAGACTTAGAAATTCTTGATTCCTCTTCTGAATTTAACTCCAAATCCATTTTAAAGATCCAAAATTCAACACTCATATTGGATCTCAGACTTCAGATCCAGTTTCTCCTTAGGGTCCAGAATCCAATTCTACATTGGACCTCAGACTTCAAGATCTGAATCCATTCCAAGATTCAGAATCCAACTTTCATTCCCAAGTCCAACTTTTTTTTCAAAACCAATTTATCTCCAGATTTCAAATCCAAAACATTCCTTAAATCCATCTCTATTTTTTTTACCATTTGGATCCCTCAGATCTATTCTAAATTTCAAAATTCAAATTCATCTCAAGCATTTCCTTTCCTTTCCTAAATTCAAGTTCAAAATCCATTTCTGACTATTGAAAATTCAATTTTCAAAACTTCAAGTCATTCCCCCTCATTTATTCTTCCAAAATTCTAAATTACTTCAAAGACTTAGAACTTCTCTGATCTATCTCAAGTTCTAAGTTAGATTCAATCATTTCTTCATTCTCTTACCAAGTTCATCTCAGAATACTTGGAAATTTCCAAAAACATCTTTGAAAAGAGCAAACATCCTCGCATTGCACAAGCATGATTCTTTGTGCATTTAGAGTTAGAATAAAACCTTAGATTATATTTAGGCAAAGCAAAAGGCATAGATTCGATCCTTGGTTCGATTACCCCTGGTAAAGGCGCTAGGAACGGTCGAACCTCGTACCGACGAGCGAATCCCGTCTCTCCATTTTTCCCGCGAATTTTCAAAACGGAGGCAAGTTATTTGCTAAATATTTTCAAATTAATGTCAAGTGAGACCCCGCAAAATAGTTTCTCCTCTCTCTTTCTTTCTTTCTTTTCTCTTCTCTCTTTCTTTTCTCTCTTTTGTTCTTCTCCCTTCAAAAAGGAGGAGAATGGAGGTTAAAAAAAGGAAAAGAGAAGGAAGAGAGAGAAACCGCCAAGAGAGAAAATTTTTTGCGATGATCATAATCCCATTTCGGCTTGAGGTTAAGCCACCAATTCCAGCAAAAGGCAATTTCAAAAGCTGATTTTAGTCTCAGCAATGAGACGCCCAAAACCAATCCCTTTTCAAGCTTTAGGGACCCCATTTTCCTTCCTTTTGCAAAACCTCTGTCGGATTTACTGTGCAAAATCCGAAGGTTCCATCATGGTCTCTTCCTTCGAGGATTCCATTTCATTTTCCACCCAATCAGGTTAAGGGTATAAACCTGAGCCTCATCCAAAGAGGTATTTCATTTTCCACTCGATCAGGATAAGGGTATAAACCTGAGCCTCAATGAAAGAGGTATTTCATTTTCCACCCGATCAGGATAAGGGTATAAACCTGAGCCTCAATCAAAGAGGTATTTCATTTTCCACCCGATCAGGATAAGGGTATTAACCTAAGCCTCAATCAAAGAGGTATTTCATTTTCCACCCGATCAGGATAAGGGTATAAACCTGAGCCTCAATCAAAGAGGTATTTCATTTTCCGCCCGATCAGGATAAAGGTACAAACCTGAGCCTCAACCAATGAGGTATTTCCATTTTCCGCCCGATCAGGATAAGGGTACAAACCGGAGCCTCAATCAAAGAGGTATTTCATTTTCCACCCGATCAGGATAAGGGTATAAACCTGAGCCTCAATCAAAGAGGTATTTCATTTTCCGCCCGATCAGGATAAGGGTACAAACCTGAGCCTCAATCAAAGAGGTATTTCATTTTCCACCCGATCAGGATAAGGGTATAAACCTGAGCCTCAATCAAAGAGGTATTTCATTTTCCACCCGATCAGGATAAGGGTATAAACCTGAGCCTCAATCAAAGAGGTATTTCATTTCCCACCCGATCAGGATAAGGGTATAAACCTGAGCCTCAATCAAAGAGGTATTTCATTTTCCGCCCGATCAGGATAAGGGTACAAACCTGAGCCTCAACCAATGAGGTATTTCCATTTTCCGCCCGATCAGGATAAGGGTACAAACCTGAGCCTCAATCAAAGAGGTATTCCATTTTCCGCCCGGTCAGGTTAAGGGTACAAACCTGAGTCTCATTTCTATGAGATATTTCATTCCCCAATCAGGTCAAGGGTTCAAACCTGAGCTTCGTTCCATGCGAGATATTTCTGTCCCATCCAGGTTAAGGGCAAAAACCTGAACTTTGCTCTCACAAAGCAAATCTTTCCTCTCCATTCTTCGCTTCATATCTACCATCTTCCTCGGGCTAATTTCTTCACACCCAGTCAGATCCTTCTAACTGGAGCATTTTTTTTATGTATAGCCCAAATTTGGTGCGTTTTTCTTTGCCACTAAGCTCGGCCATGAGCCGGCTTAGTAGCAAAGAGGGGCATCTGTAAACACCCCAAATTTTCACTCAGCTCCCCGACAGTTCCACCAAGCATCATCATCCAGCCTCTGAAATCGCTGGAGGGCAAAATGGTCATTTTCTGAGCCCGGACCTTGCAAAAGTCCAAATTTCATCTGGAACTCTCAAAATTTCTCTAATTCTAACTCAGATGTTCAAAAATTTATTCCTGACAGGAGACAGACAACTCCAAGTCTTGGTTCAAGATTACATTTCATAAGACATGACATTGCATATCATTGCATGAGCATTTTAAATCACTGCACTGCACAGCATGTCATTTCGAGGTCCAGAACTCTTGATTTCAAAATTTTCAATACAGATTAGAATTTTAACTCTTTTCAAAATTGATTTCAAAACCCTGGGTCTTCAAAATTATCAATTCTTCCCATTTTACCCCCAGGGCTCTGAATTTCAAAATATTTTCTCAGAAAAACGATCTGGATAGTTTTCAATATGAATTTCAGCCACTTCACCTCAGATTTTGCCCTTTTGACAATTTCAAATATCTTCCTTTTACAAAATTGCCCTACAGGGGCCAACTCTTTCCAAAAATTCCTGTTTTACCAATTAGTCCAGATTTTATGAAAATTCCAAAAAGAAGTTGTTGTTTTATCCTTATTTCAGTAAAGAAGCAATGTGGGACCCACACTGAGGTGGTGTCACACAAGCTTTTCTTTTGAAAATTTGAATTTTGAAAAACCCAAAAATATAGGAGCCTTGTCCCCTAGATTGGTGCCACTTGTCCTTTCTCTCTCCTCCCATTTCCATGCCAAGTGTCAGTGTGGGGCTACCTTAAGAAGCCGCCACATGTCATCCCATGTATCTGCCATGTGTCAGTATCCTATCATGCGCCATGTGTCATTTCAAAGAACACCAGGAGATGCCAAGTGTCATAGGTTGTCCTGTCTAGAAAAGTGGAGCTTGTCTCCTCTGAGGTGGCGCCACTTGAAGTGTGTCTCCTGCAGGGGACACGTGTCAACCCCTCCCTTCTTCTAGAAAAGTAGCCTGACAAATGCCTCTCCCTACTTTTCTCAGAAAAGTAGGAGACATGTGTCACTCCTAGATTCCTCCAGAAAAAGTAAGCTTGTCTCCTCTGAGGTGGCGCCATCTGGAGTGTGTCTCCTGCAGAGGACACATGTCAAGCTCTCATTCCCTCAGAAAAAGCAAATGCCATGTGTCATTTCCTGCTCTCTTCAGAAAAACTAGAATTCAAATGTTCAAATCTCCTCATAGGTGGCGCAAATCCTGAACTGCTACCTTTTCCATGTTGTCTGAGATGGCGCCACATGGCTTGGCCCTCCTTCTCTACCCTCTGCCATGTGTCATCTTCTGCTTCTTTCAGAAAAAGCAAGGTGACACATGTCTCCTTCTAACTCCAGAAAAAGTAGAGGACACATGTCTTCTCCGTACCTTTTTCAGAAAAGTAGGAGACACATGTCACTCCTGGCTTTCTTCAGAAAAAGCAAACCATTCAAAATTCAAACAAGGCCTAGGTGGCGCAAATCCTGAGCTCTGATTTTTCCAGATGGCCTATGAGGGCGCCACATGTCACTTCCCTCCTTTTCCTCCCTCTTGCCACATGGCATTGTAGGAGCCACCCTGAGGTGGCGCCACATGTCCATCCTCCATTCCTTCAGGGCCAACCTCCATTTGAAATTCAAATTCTCCTCTGAGGTGGCGCCATCTGAAGAACCTCCTCCAGCAGGTTGACACTTGGAACCATCCTGGACTGCCACATGTCCAGATCTCCTTTCTCCAGAAAAGGTAGAATTCAAATTCCTCTGAGGTGGCACCTTCTGAGCCCACTGCTCTGTCCTTCTGACATGTGTCAAACACCTTTTGAGGTGGCACCATTCCAGGACTCCACTTGGCTCCATTTTGATTTTTATTTTATTTTTAATAAAAGTAGCCCACCATGAGGTGGCGCCACCTGAGGACTCCCTACAAAAGGTGAGTTTGAATTTCAAATTCCAAGAAAACACCCTCTGAGGTGGCGCCTTCTGGGAGTTCCCTGCAGAGAGAATCAAGCAAACTTTTGAAAAATTCCAAATTCCCCCTGCTGAGGTGTCTCACCCACAAAATTTTCATTTTTTTTATTTTTCTCAAAAATCAAAATAGCCCCATGAGGTGGCGCCACCTGAGGGCTCCCTGCAAAAGCCAAATTCCAATTTCAAACCCCCACATGGCACCCCCTGAGATGGCGCCACATGGAGGGCTCAGATTGAGCCTGTTTGAATTTCAAATTTCTTCAGAAAATTTATAAAAACAAGGCTCCACGCCCAGGAGAGGAGAGCATCTTTGGAGACCATTTTGTGAACTTGAAAATCCGACCTAGCCCCCCCTAAAATCTGATTTTGAACTTTGGAAATCGTGCCCCCTTTGGCTCATTGGAGAAGGTGGAGTAAAGTTTGTGCAGTGGCCAATCCGATTCAAACATAGCTCGATTTTGGTGAACCATCCGAAGCTCGGAGTGAAAGACGAAGGAAGCTCGTGATAGCCGCCCCTTTCAAGAGCTTCTACGTTGCGTAACGAATCAAGGTGCACTTCTTTTCCCCTTGATGTGATTCCATAATCCGAATCGGGAGTCGTTTGAAGAAAGAGCTCATCCGAGGGATGGATTGAGTTATTCTCATAAAACGACATATATAAAAATGTTTCATTATGCTTCCTTGATGATTTTTAACATTCATGTAGTTAGCTAGGTTTAATTTGCATTTTATTTCATTCATTTAGCATATTTCATGAATTAATTAGGATTAATTTAGCATTTATTTCAATTCTGCTTATTTTCAGTAGGTCTCTGTTTTTGTCAGTCAGTCCACACGTCATTTCATGCATTTATTTTTTATTAAAAATCCCAAAAAAATCACAAAATTCGCCCTTAGGTGTCCCTGAAATTTTGCCAAAAATTCGGAGGCATTTGAATTTGTTTACTGCGGTAAACATTCAAAATGGCAAGTCTGGTTTTGTTACTCGGGATGCGTTTTGAAAATCATTTGCCGACTTGTAAAATCGAGATATACCTCATGAGAGATCCGATTTTCGATCCAAAAGATGTTATGAACTCGGGAGAATGTCTAATTTTTAATATGATTTTCTCAGATTTTTATGAATTTTTTAATGTCTGACAAAAATCCGAGAGTTCGGGACACGTGTCAGAGCATAATTTGGGCCTCTGAGATCTTGGATTGACTTAGGGCTATGGTTTCTCTTTGTGTGTTGCTCCAAATCCAAAATTGTAAAAATTGAAAGTTATTTCCGTGGTGTCCTATGTTTGCATCTGAAAGCCTGTAATTTTTAGAACAGTGTTGACCCCTGCTTCGGATTTTTCTTGTCAGTCCCCGGTTTTGCTACATTTGTCTGTTCTATTGATTTAGGCAGAAATAGTTACATTTTTATCTGTGTTTCGGTTGATCAAATGCTAAAGTCATAAACATGAAAGTTGTTCATGTAGGTGTCGTGAGTAGCTCTGATTAATTTCATAAATTTACATGGCTGTTTTATATTTTGTTGGCATTTTACATCAGATTAGGGTGATTTTTACCTCTGTCAGAACTAAATCTCTGTTTCTGAACTCACCATAGCTCAAATCCCGAGTCTGTAAAAACAAAAAATGTTCCATTTCGGGTCTTTTAGCAGTTTGCAAAATATCAGAAGTTTTCATGGTGTAAATCTTGCATTATCATGTTAAGCATTGCATTTGGTTCGGATCCATATGCAAAATCCACCATTTTAGGACTTTCTTTAAATTTTAGCATTTAAATCATATCATTTCGTGATTTTTAGCATTCTAGGCTATTTATCAGAGTAAGTAGATGCTTCATACCGAATTTGGTGCAATTTGGAATCCATTTGAGGTTCAGATTAGCCATAATATCAAAACAGGGTCCCGCAGGACCCGGATCCAAGTGAAAAACAAGCGAAAATCATTATTTTTGATAAATTACAAAATATCAAATTCTGATTTTACAGCCTTAGTGTGTTTAGCAGTATGTCATCATGTCTCTTACTGCATTTCATCATCATTTGATTCAATTTGAATTTTGAAATTTCAATTTTACCAAGTTTTCCTTCAAAAAAATCCTGATTTTAAAGGTGTAACTTTAATTTTAGGGGTATTTTGGTCATTTTGACCCCAATTCCGAATTTTAAACTGTTTTCCACTGAATTCCCTGCATTTACATCATTTCAAATATCAAGGAAGCATGAGAATAGGGTTTATATCCAATTAAATCCAATAATTTCACAATATTATTGGAAAATCTTGGGAAAACCCACATATTCGAGCTAACTCTATTTCAAGTTTGGCAGGGGCATTCAAATGAAGGAGCTGAAGTCTGTAAATTTCTTTTATTTCATTTATTTAGTGATGTAATAATGTAAAATTTGGAATAAGAGATTTAATTTCCTGCTTAGACTAGGATGCATATCATATAGTTTAAATTTATGCCATATCCTGCGTATATGATTCATGCATTTTATTTCAAAAGCACTATGGATGTTCACGAATGGCACGTGCACCAACTCTTAGGGAGTTGATGGACTCGGTGGGATCCATATTTACGGCCCTAGTCGGAATATGGACGAGACCCAGATCCATCATCTTTCTACTAGTCACATAGAGCCTACACTCTTAGGCTATCTTAAAATGCACATCATATTTCCAAAGTTTTCAAAATCATGTGCATCAAATCAACTAAGTTCTGAACATATTCATGGACACAGTCAGAATATGTGAAGGATTTATTTGGACTTAATGCACAATTTTCAACCAATTCCTCAGAAAATCTTTTCAAAGGGCATTCATTTACTCATATCATTGGCATCATGAAATCATTGATTTTCTCAAGAAAACTTCATTCTCAAGAAATCGATTTCTCAAAAAACTCTAAGGATTTTTCAAAATCGGTTTTCCAAAGACAAGTTTTTCCACAGTTTTCCCTGGAAAATGATATTTTCTTAAGAGATTCAAAAGAGTTTTCCAATCTTTCTCCAAGATCAAAATCGATTTCCAAGTATTTCAAGGGTAAAAATTCCTAGGATTTCAATTTCCCAAGTTTTGAATTTCCTTCCTCAATGAGTTTTCCTATAAATTTTCCATTATTTTCCTAAGAAAACTCTCAAAGTCCAAGTTTTCCTAAGAAGTATTTCCCTTTTCAAAGGTTCACCTTTTCCTCAAGAATCACTTCCATTTTCCCAGGATTTTCAACCATTCATGATTTTCCTACATCTTTATGAACTTTCCCGTGATTTCAAAAACCCTTTTCTTCTGAGTTTCCTGAGAAATTGACCTTTTTCCTGAGAAATGTTTTCCCACTTCAAACATTTTCTGAGCATACATCATGTTTTCCAACTTACATTTTCCAAAATCTCATAGCACATGCCTGAATTCTCTGTGCATTTAGGATAGAACACGATTTTGATGATTTAACTAAGTCAAGCATAGTTTTGGTCCTTGGTTTGATTACCCCTGTTGCAGGAACGGTCGAACCTCGTACCGACAGGTCGAGCCCCATCCCATGGATTTTCCCGCAATTTTCAAAACGGAGGCGAGTATTTCAAAACATTTCCAAAATCCGGTCAAGTTTGAAGCGCGAAAGCGTTTCTTCTTTTTCTCTTCCGCAAGGAAGGGAAGACGGGGGAAAAATTTCACGACGATAACAAAGAGAGAGAAACCAACAAGAGAATAGGAAAAATTTTGCGATGATCACAGTTTTGGCGACCGTGATGGGACCCGTCTTCGTCCGGTTGAATCTATGCCTTTGCTTTGCTTTTATATAATCTAAGTCTTTATTCTAACATATGTCAGCTACATTTCCATGCAAACCTTAGGAGCCTAGACTCTGTCCTAAGCTGACATTATTTTCATATAGGATCTCTAAGTATGGTTTGGTAGGACCATATTGAGGAGATTATCCATGTTCACATTAGACTTAGGTTTTAAATACAACTCTCCTCAATTTTACTGATTGAATGCAAAACAATGTATGCAAGTGTATGCTTCTCTTTATTTAAATCTATCTCTTTAGGACTTGCATTAGAGCCTTCTAATTTTATTTGCATGTTGATCATATTTTGAAAACATCCCTACCTATATTGTCCCGGCCTTCACGTTGCTAGGCTGTCTCACTGAACCATAGTTTGGGAGAGAGCCTCACAACTGGACCACTTATTTGGGTTCGCGCCCCCTACCACGTACCTAAGTGCCATAGTCCAAGGTATATCGGTAGGTGCTCAAGGATGTTGGGAAGCCATTACCTTAGAACCGAAGAGATATCTTATATGCCACGTACTTCGAGCTTCGGCTTGAGTATATCGGCGTACCTTGATTGGAATCAGATGATATAAATCTTAGAGTTAGGATTAAGGTCCTACCAGCCATTTCAAAATATTGCATATAGAGTCAGCTTTAGGGAGTGTTGTTTGTGTATCCTTGCTTGTATATCTGTGATTGTGTGATACTTTATATATATATCATTCTTATATTTTCCAAAACCCTGGGTATATACTTCAAAATTTCCTCTCTTGTTTCTAAAACCCAGGTGTATTTTTCTTCTTCTTCTACATTTCTTCAAAAATTCTTCTGATCCTGCCTGCAAGTTCTTCAAATTTTTACCATTTATTCTCAAATTCCATTTTTCATCTTATTTTTCTTCTGATTTTATATTCTTGTTTATATTTTCATAAAAATCTCTTTCCGTCAAGAGATATACTTTTCAAAATAATATTTTCTTTTTCATATTTTTAGTTGGTTACTCCCCCTCCTGGAGTAAACAACACAATTGTCACAAATTTTGTGACGACTCAATCCCTAGTAATGGGATACAATTTTTTAGATTTCAAACTAAATCCTCCCTCTTGTCAAAACTTGTCCATAAAGTTTCTTTGGTCTAAAAACCTCCTCTTTCCTCTACAGAGAGAGCACTGATATTTCAAAAATGGTCACAACAAGAGGGGGAAAAGAAACAGTTCCTCAACTCAGCGACAGTGAGGCAGAAGAGATAAGCTCTCCTAAATCAGTCAGGGGACAGAGTCAGAACAGGAAAGATGACATCGACCCCGCTATGTATGATATGTTCCAAAAGATGATGGCAAGGATGATGTCAGAGCAAGCCGAGGCCAAGCTGAAAGAGGCAGTTCCTAAAAGCAAGTTGAGGAAGAAGCCTGTAAAAAAGCAAGTCAGAATCATTAGGAAGAAGGTACAGCCGGACACTACTTTGGAAGAATCGGAGTCAGTCGAGGAAGAGTCAGAAGAAGAAGAGTAGATTGTCTACAAACAGAATCCTCCAAGACAGTCTACAAAGATAACTGCAGAAGAGCCCGAATCAGTCAACAAGCCCAAGTCTGGGGCTCTAGCAGAGGACCTGATGAGCAAGCAGATGAAGGAGATGAATCGAGCGATAAAGGACATTCAAGCCAAGGGTAAGGGAAAGCAGACCTACACTGGCGAAGATTTTTACGATGGTCTAGACGGGGACGATAACCTAGAGAACCTTCCTCGTAAATTTCTCAAGTTTGATGGGACTGGCAACCCTAAAGCCCACCTAGCCACATTTTATGCAGAGTGCAGCCGTTTCAGAAAAGATAACAGGGCTCTGTTTATCTGTTTTCCTCGCAGTCTAGAGGGTATAGCAGCCAGGTGGTATGCTGACCACATCAATCCTATCGAACTACGAGAGTTCGATAAAGTGGTAAATTTGTTCATTGAGCGCTTCCTATTCAATACTGAGGTTTCCCCTACGCTCAATCACCTTTACAACCTAAAGCAGAATGAGACTGAAAGAGCAGGAGAGTTCATCCACAGGTGGAGAAGTACCTGCAACAAGATGAAAGTTCCTATTCCAGAGGAACATGCATTGCAAATAATCCTCAGCAATTTCTCTCAGCCCCTGAGAAGCCTCATTGCCACTTCTCTGGCAAAATCCTTTATCAAGTTGATTGAACGAGCCGAATGGCTCGAGGCAGGAATAGAAAGCGGGCTTTACGAGGGCATGCCTCTTGCCAAAAATATCCAAGATTAGAAAAAGAAAGCGCAGTTCACTCATGCAGCTGATACCTCTAGCAATAATCTCGATAACAGCAGAAGAAACAGAAATGACAACAAGAATGGTCAGAACCACGACACAGCTCAAAGGGAGAAGTCTTCCAAGCAGAATAACAAGCCGTCTCATTCTAACTTTCCACAAAAAGAAAAGATAAAGCGCGAAGGTTGGAGTAATGATCGTGAGTTCACTCCTCTGAAGCAAACGCTCGAAGAAGCCCTTGAATTCATGCTGGCCAAGGGATTGGTTAAACTCCCAAAAGTCGCGGATCCTCCCACGATCATGGGAAGGTTAACAAATCAGTTCTGCAAGTTCCATCGAGCAGTAGGGCATGACACCGATCACTGCTTCGTCTTCAAAAATATTGTTCAGGATTGCGTCGACAAGAGTCTCTTTGTTGAAGACGAAGAGGAAGATGACCTAGCCGTCATGACCAAGTCTCTCCCCGGCTACTCAGAAGACTGAAGATGTCAGAATTCTTCTACTTTTTCCCTTTTGCCAAGTCACCTTGTAGGGGGCCAGTCAGTCCAGTCCTTTTGTGACCTTTTGGTCAAAATACTTGTAAATATTTCAGTTCTTTGTTATCAGTTTTGCTCGTTAATGAAACGCCAATTTTCCTTTATATCTCTAAATATCACAATACTTTCTTCCTCTGCCACATAGGGGCATTTGCTTTTGAAAATCTATATTTCAAAAATCTCTTCATCGGCTTCTATTAAAACCACATTTGAATTCCTGTTCTTTTCAGAATGCGGGACCAATCCTGACATCATTCATGAGAGAAATGATATTATCTATGAGGGCCTTTTCAAAAATCATGAAATTTCAAAAAATCTTCGTTATGATCAAAGAGTTCAAATATTCTTTGGTCCAACCTTTGTCAAAAATCAACCCTCGTGTTGATCATGTTTTCAAAGATAGGTTTTCGAGCCATGGCCTTGAAAAAGCAACCCTCGTGTTGATCATGCTTTCCAAAATAGGTTTTTGAACCATTTGCATTGAAGGATCAACCCTTGTGTTGGTCTTATCTTCCAAAAATAGATCTCAAATCTTGTGTTGATCATATTTTTCAAAAGTGTTTTCAAACCATTACATTTAAAGATTAAACCACGCGTCGATCTTATCTTCCAAAAATGGGTTTTAAATCATTCAAAGACCAACCCCTGTGTTGGTCTTATCTTCCAAGATTGGTTTGTAAACATTATCTTCAAAGATCAACCCTTGTGTTGATCTTATTATCAGTTTCAAGCTGTTATTTCTAGAAATCAAATCTGTTGTTAATCTTCTTTTTCAAATCATTGCCTTCAAAAATTTGACCCTCATGATGATCTCTCATGTTTGATTTGAAGGATCAGTTCTCGCACTGATCATTCTTCTTACGGTAGATTTTCTTCCCAAAAATGATTTTTCACTTATCTTTTAAATAAACATTTTCCTTTCAAGATCCCATATGCAGGCAAGATCAGAAAAACTCCTTTTTCTCTTAAATCTTATAAATTTTCAGTTAAGTTTGATATTTTTATCAGTTTCGTTCATTTTATTCAAGTTTATATCAATTTTATCAAGTTTTCATCAAGTTTATCAATATTTCCTCAATTCCATTAAATTTTATCAATCTTTTTACCCTTTCAGGTTAAGGGATAAACCTGATGCCTCTTTCCCATGAGGTATTTCTTTTTATTCTTTTTCCCATTCAGGATAAGGGATAATCCTGAAACCCCTCGTAGGAGCCACAATGCTACCTATGAGGATTCTTTTGTAAATACAAGTTTCGCCAATCTTTATTGATTTTCTTGATTTATATCAATTTCCCTTCATTAAATCTCTTTAAATTCTATTCTTTTTCCCATTCAGGATAAGGGATAATCCTGAAACCTCTCATAGGAGCGACAATGCTACCTATGAGAATTCTTTTTCAAAATAAATTTTCAAATCAATTTCTTTCCTTCTTCTCCATTTTTATGATTTTTATTCTTTTCCCCTTTCAGGTTAAGGGGTAAACCTGAATCATTCCTTTCTAAATTCTCATAAAAAGTCTATTCTATTTCCCCTTCAGGATAAGGGAAAATCCTGAAAACACCGACAATCACTCTTGCTCAAATCTCAAAGTATCTTAAAGAATGTCGATGTCCCATTTTCCTTCAAATCTCCGTCAGAAAACCCAATACTCATACTGGGGCATTTTTTTGAAAAATCCAGTACTCATACAGGTAAGCCTAGCGCTCGTGCTAGTGCTTGGCTGACCGATCAGTTAGCCTCTCAGGATCAGTCTTTGCACTGACCCTTCATCAAAAATCAAAGCTCTAAATCCAATGTTGACCTTCGGGTCATTCAAATCTCAAATTCAAGCCTTCATGTTACAATCTTTCCTCAATTCTGCCAATCTTCTTCTATCCCTTCTCATCAACTCTCCTTTGAGATTCAAGTTTTTCGACTCGAACTTCCAACTCTTTCCTTTGAGATTCAAGCCTTGACTCGAACTCTCCAATTCTCCTTCAAAGATTCGAGTTTTTACTCGAGTCTTCCTTTCCTTCAAGATTCGAGCCCTGACTCGAACTTTCCAGTTTTCCTAAAAAAAAAATTTGAATTTTATCTTGAGTTTTCTTTCCTTCAATAAATAAAACTTTCAAGTTTTCCTTTGAGATTCGAGCCCTGACTCGAACCTTCCTGCTTTCCTTCGAAAATTTGGGTTTTATCTCGAGTTTTCTTGCCTTCAATAAATAAAACCTTCAAAATTTTGATTCGAGCCCTGACTCAAATTTTTCCGACTTTCCTTCGAAAATTTGAGTTTTGTCTCAAGTTTTCTTGCCTTCATAAAATGAACTGTCAAGTTTTCCTTTGAGATTCGAGCCCTGACTCGAACCTTCCTGCTTTCCTTCGAAGATTTGAGTTTTATCTCGAGTTTTCTTGCCTTCAATAAACGAATTTTCAAGTTTTCCTTTGAGATTCGAGCCCCGACTCGAACCTTCCAGCTTCTCTTTGAAGACTCAAGTTTTCGACTCAAATTTTCCTGTTTTCCTTATAAAAACCTGAGTCCTAATTCGGTTGGTTTTTCAAAACCAACCTTCGAATTAGGCTTACCTTCAAAATCCAGTTTTATGACAAGCTTACCTTCAGAACTTTAAATTCACATTTACCTTCAGAATTCAGCCTCATGTTGGATTCTTCCCCAAATTCCACTGATATGTCAAAATTCGATGTTAAGCAAAGGTTTCGTCATCAAGGATTTCAAGAATATATTGCCAACTTGCCATAAAGTAGTTGTTAATCTCAGAATTATATAAAGAATTTCCTCAAATCTCCTTAAGTATTCCTTCCAAAAAGGTGAAACTTTTGTAAAGAAAGGCTCAAATTCCAAATTTTCTGTTGGTCAACCAAGAGGATGAAGAAAAAATCTTCGACATGACCAGTAAAGGAAATATTCAATGATGCCGAAGAGCCATAAATGAGATGATATTGATCATAGCTATGACATATTCTTAAAGATTATTCTTTGGCAGTAAGACAGTGGAAATATCCTGGGCAGTCAAAAAAGAACCTACCCAATTCATGTCTCCTCAAGTCAGCTAAGCTGCAAATCAAATATCTGCAAAAGGGATCTCTCATTTGTCGTCAAGATGAAGGCGAATTAAGCGAGTAGACCCCCGGGGCCAAAGAAGATTTGGATCATCTCCGAGATAAAGGAGTTTGTGAAGAATCCTTCCAGGGAAAGCTCAGATCACCGTCGAGATGAAGGCGAGTGCGATGAACCTACCGACAAACCCTAAATGATATTTGATTTCTGCTATCATCTAAAGACCTTTGAGCCAATACCATCATATATAATCCCTGAAAAAATGAAGGATCGGAGCATCTCCGAGATGAAGGAGCTTGTGACGTACCCTTCCCTGAAAAGAGAGAAAAGTCAGGACATCTCTGAAATGAAGGATGATGTAAAAAGCCCGAGAAAACCCCATGACTCAAAAGAGTGCAAAAGATCATCATGGGGAAAATGCCCAGAATATCAAACTGCCCAAACTGCAAAGAATCTTCTTTACCTATGTGAATATCTTCTATCAATATCTTCTCATTTAATTGCTTTTATGAAGCTAAGAATATCTCCTCTCCTTTCATATCAAGGAAATTGATAGCATCCTTGAAGAAAAACCAACAACAAAAATTTGGCTTTGATTCTGAATTTTATAGAGTTAACCTAGTTGGGGGTAATACTCTAGGTGGAAGAAGGAACATCTTTCAGATTACCTTGAAAAAGCTGCAATTTCATCACTTTGGCAATATTTTTCCAGCTTTCCTGATGAGAAATAAGAACTTGACATCTGTTGTTGATATATCTTGGTGATGCCTTTTCCTTCTTTCGCATAGTCGGAAGAGTTGCCTTCCCCTCTTTCATAAGAGTTGCCTCCTCGTCTTTCGTTTTGTCGAGAGACTCGCGTTCTCCTTGATAAAAAGATTGCTTTCCTCGTTTTTCGTTTTGTCGAGAGACTCGCCTTCTCCTTGATAAAAGGATTGTCTTCCCCGTCTTTCGCTTCGTCGAGAGACTCGCCTTTTCCTTGATTAAAGGATTGCCTTCCCCGTCTTTCGCTTCGTCGAGACACTCGCCTTCTCCTTGATTAAAGGATTTCCTTCCCCGTCTTTCGCGTCGTCGAGAGACTCGCCTTCTCCTTGATGAAAGGATTGCCTTCTTCGTCTTTCGCTTCGTCGAGAGACTCGCCTTCTCATTGATTAAAGGATTGCCTTCTTCGTCTTTTGCTTCGTCGAGAGACTCACCTTCTCCTTGATTAAAATATTGCCTTCCTCGTCTTTCGCTTTGATCGAGAGACTCGCCTTCTCCTTGATAAAAGGATTGCCTTCTCCGTCTTTCGCTCTGTCGAGAGACTCGCCTTCTCCTTGATAAAAGGATTGCCTTGTCTTTCACTTTGATCGAGAGACTCGCCTTCTCCTTGATAAAAGCATTGCCTTCTCCGTCTTTCACTTTATCGAAAGACTCACCTTCTCCTTGATAAAAGGATCGCCTTTCCTGTCCTTTGCGTTGTCAAAAGATTTGCTTTTCTCCTTGATTAAATGATTGCCTTCCTCGTCTTTCGCTTTGTCGAGAGACTTGCCTTCTCCTTGTTGAAAGGATTGCCTTCTTCATATCTTACATCTTGACTTCCCCTTGTTAAAAGGATTGCCTTCTTCATATTTCACATTTCGCCTTCTTCTTACTATTGCCATCTTCATATCTTCATATTTTACCTTCTCCTTGCTAAAAGGATTGCCATCTTCATCGCCATCTTCATATTTCACTTTTTCCTTCTCCTGACCAAAGGATTTGCCTTCTTCCATCTTTTGCCTTGTCAAGAGATTCATCTTCTTGACAAAAGGTTCGCCTTATTCATCTTTTTACCCCATCAAAAGATTCGCCTCCTGTTACCTTATTCATCGTTCATTTTTTCTCACATCTCCTTATTTTCCATCTCTCATATTCCAGAAGAGTTGCCTCATTCAATTGAAGTATCTCTCCTGTCCCATCACGGTTTCGAGAAATCCGTATGGTTGTTCCCACTCAGGTTAAGGGTCAAAACCTATACTTCTTGTGAGCGGTCATTAAATTCAAAAGTTGGTTTCAGTCTCAGCAATGAGACGCCCAAAGTTCATCATTTTTTTCAAGCTTTAGGGAACCCCATTTCCTTCCTCCTTTCGCAAACCCCTTTCGGATTTGTTCGTCCAAACTCCGAAGGTCCCATCATGGTCTCTTCACTCGAGGATTCCATATGGTCGTCCCCTTCAGGTTAAGGGTTAAGCCTGAACCCTGTGCATCGAGGTATCTTCCTTTTTCAGGTTTGGGTTAAACCTGAGTCTCGTTTCGACGAGGTGTCTTCCTCCAGTCCCATCATGGTTCTTCCCATCGAGGAATTCATGCTTTATCCATCCGGAATAAAATCCTACTTGAGCTTCATCTCATGAGGCGTTTTCTCAAAAATGTCCCATCAAAGTCCTCATATATTTTCTTTCCCCATTCAGGTTGTTTTGATATATCTTCGTCCCATCCAGGTTAAGGGCTAAACCTGAGTCATTCCAAGAGTAGATCTCGTCTCAACCAGGAGACTTGATCGAAGTTCTTATCTTTCACCACCCCTGGGATTTTCACCCAAAGTCCCATCACGATTTCCTCACTCTTTACTCAATCATATCATTTTCGAGGATTTCGTCTTCCCAAAGCCATTCAGGATAAGGTTTTAAGCCTGAAAAACCATCTTTTCAAAATAATTCTTCCACACCTTGTTCAGATCTGCTGACTGGGGCATTTTTTTCAAAATTTGGAGTGTTTTCTTTGCCACTAAGCTCGGCTTTCAACCGGCTTAGTAGCAAAGAGGGGCATCTGTGAACACCCCAAATTTTTCAAAATCTTTTAAATATCCCCTTTTTTTTTCCCTAATATCATTTTCTGAGCAAATGGGTCATTTCAAATCTAAATTCCAGATCATTTCTCTAGTTGTATTGAAATTAAATTCATTTCATATGTTTAAATTGATTTTGGATCTAGATCCATTGTCCAGATCCAAATCTGAATCTCCTTGTTCAAATTTTAAATTAAAATTATAGGAAATACCAAAAATAGCCTTTAAATAGCTCGGATAATCCATTCGACATCCGTTTGGATCCATCACATTGAATTTCTTGATTCGAGTGTCAAAACTCGAACATTTTCTCAAAACCTGCATCCAAACCCATTCTTCTGAAGAAATTTCCCCGAAATGATCTAAAATTCTCAGAAAAATACTTTTGTAAATATTTCTCAGAAAAATACAAAAAAAATAGTGTTTAAAACTTAGTTTTCTTTTAAACTCTTAGCTTTTTACTACAAAAATACAAAAAAAATGGAAAAGCAATATGAAAATCAAAAAATGAGGAAAAACAAATAGTTTTTAAAAAAAACTTGAAAATGGATTTTTTGCCAAAAACCTCCTTTTTAACCTTTTTTAAAGAAAAATTCTGAAAAGGAGCCCCTCCTGGGAATTTTAGAAAATCTCCAACGGCCATCTCCCGCGCATCCTCCCTCTCGCCAGCCCGACCCTCCATCTTCGAACAACCTCTTCTCCCTCAACCTCTCATCTTCAACAGCCCCTCTCTCTCGAATGCTCCTCTCCTTCTTTAAAAGGGGAGCATGCAGGAGAGAGAAGGGACTGCGTTTCATCCCTCCATGTGCCTCATTCTTCCTCTCCTTCTTTCTTCTTCCCTTTTCCTGTTCTTCCCCTTTCCATTGGCCCTTTTCCTCCCTCCCCTTTTGGTCGATCAAAGAAGCTTCACCATAAGAGCCAAAGCTCTTCTCCTATTTCGATCAACAATCTGGTAAGCATTTCCTTTCCTGTGCTTTATCTTTGATTCTCTTTTAAATCCTCCTTGTTTTGACACCATTTGGGCACTTTTGGATGCGTTGAGTTGCCTGTGCAACCCCAATACATCCCTGTGCTACAGCAAAGGGAATCCCCATTCCGACACTTTTTCTGTTAATTTTATTTTCTTTTCTTTTCTGTTTACTCTGTCGTTTACATTGCCTTCTCATCCATAGTTGAATAGAGTTTTTTTATTTTTCTTTTTTTCTTTTTTTTTATTTCGTTGTCATCTCAATTGACATAGAAATCATGGCTTCTTTATAATGGATCGGCCTGTATATTTCTTTTTTTTTTTATTAGATTTAAGTAATGGCTATATGTACATATTTGGTTTCTTGCTTTTTATAATGCCTGACAAATTCGTTGTCACTTTCGCTGTGTTCTTATTATTGATACATCATTTTTACGCTCTGTTGATGCTTCTTGAGATTTGAAGCTTTGCTTTCATCATTGGCATACAACCCTTGTCCCTAAAAATATTCTATCATATGTTTTCTCGGCACATGGTCATGTTCACTGCATTTTTTTTTCTTTCTTCCTTTTTTTTGGCCGCTATCATACTGCCCTCGGTGCCATTAAATGACTGATGGACAAACTTGAGAGGTACCGTGTAGCTGTGGAGAAGTTGGAACTTAATCGGCAATTTGATCTTTATACTTTGAACCATTCCATCAAATAGAAACAAGCCCAAGTCATGTTGATAAAAAAAAAAACTCATTGAATGTATTGAGCCAATTGGGAGTGAAATATCATTAATATATGAATCCAAGCCATTTTGATGAAACTACTAAGATCATCTGTTAAAAAAAAAATCATAGTTCTATTGAAAATCTCCACGACAGAAGGTGTTGCTACATACTGGTTCTCTCTGTGGTGAAGCACAAGAATATTTCAGGAGAAGGTTTGGCTTTGATAAAACTGGATGAGATACAACCATTGGAAAGCATCTTGTTAAAAGATTTTGGAGGAGCTAAAGGTATGTTTCCTAGAGAGTTGCAATCTATCCTTGTTACTTTTCTGATGGGTCAATATTTTCAAGCATTTGTTTTTTAGTGGAAAGCTTTAGTTACCCTTCTCGTCAACTGTATAGATGCATCACTATCATCCAACGTATTTGATTCATTTGCCTCTGTATACATACATACACCTGTTTTTTTTTTATTATTATTATATGGATACACGCGTGTGGGTCATGGTACCATGACTTGAATCAGTCGTGAATTTGAGTAAACTGGGTTATTGAGCCAATTTTTGGGCAAATTGAGTCAGATCCGATGTTTTTTTTCAGGTGGGTGGTGGCCAAGTCACAGGGGCTGAGACATGAACTTTGAAACGCCCCCAGATCACATGTATCAATAGATATGTGATGGGGTCTGTTTCCAACTTGACAATTTGTTGCTGCACTCAAAGATTGTTTCATAATTTGCCGAATCTGGTTAGTTCCTCACTATTTCTTTGGAAGAGAAGAGTTACTACACTACGGAAATCAAGAATACTATCTTATTTGATTGGAGAAATACATCTGAAATTAGATAGATCTTCTGGTTTTGTGTAGCTTCATATCATGACAGGTGACATGGCAGATCATCTGTGGTCCTAAATTTTTTTCTGAGAAACTATGGTTAGCTCATGAAAGGGTCTACCTCCTTTTTTTTTTTGTGTATAGGTCTAATGCATTCTGCATATTAACATCCCTTGTGCACACTACAACACGACACCTTTATGACATTAATGCAACATCTCACAGCATTTAGTCATTTTACGTTCCCAACCACCACTTTCACAGTACCCCTTTGTGGTGCATACACAGCATGTCACCCACCTCATCACCTATATTTCCTGTATTCATCACTCTGTACCAATACAACACTCCAGTTTCCTTCATCACTTCCTTCACATGATCACTGTCATATGCCCACCATATGGTCTTCATGTTCACTATGCATCACCCGTACCCCTTTATGCTCCCAGTTCATTCCCTGTGTTATAAATGTCCCTCTTCAATAGCAATGAACATTATAAGAACATTTTATATATGTTTTCTGCATTTGTATAGATGTAATGTATTAAGGAGGCTTTTCATTTGCAAGAACACAAACATTGACACTCTTTTACTTTCTTTTTACCCCATGATCACTTTCCATAAAGTAACCCACCTCTGTATAAGATATTCATGGTAATCTCTGGTACACTCCTACAACCATTCTAGTCATCTTCCCCCAAGCAGCACAGGACGTTGTTGTCGTCATCCCATGTCGTGCTTATACCATCCTTTCACCATACATTGTATGTCACTTTCTTCCCTTGTTCACTGTTACCACAGGAGCAGCACGTTTAGCTTGATTTTCCCATCTAATAACCATAACCTACAGCAGTGCTTGGCACTGCTGTAGCCTTTTATGTGTTCATAGCAGTGCCAAGACATTGCTACGTGTTCCTACCCCTTCAGACTCCTACAGCAATGCCAAGCATTGCTCACTCACCCCTTTTTTTTAGCCATTCCTATCTCTCTACCTACAATAGTAGCCCTTCCTGCCATCCTCTGTATCACATCCCAGTCACCACTGCTGTCACACATTCCTCTACAGCACCATCCCATAGACTATTACTCGCCAACACCCCGGTATCCCATCACAACAAATACCTTTGTTTGTGCTGTTGTATATTGCCTTCACCCTGTATAGTGTTATACCAACTCACAGTAATATCTGCACTAATCACCTAACCACCCATATTAGCATCGTGTATTCTCTGCACACCCACCACGTTGTCATAGCCATCAACACCCATTTACCTACTGTAAAAAATTTACCATTTTGCTGTCATCATGCAATTTCCATTTACAGCAGCAACTCATTCACTATATCTCATCTTCTCCTGCTACTTACTATTTGGCTACCATAGTACCATCTGTAGTAACTTGAGCATATCTTATGCCTTCACAGTGCAATTCATAATTACTTTGCCATTTTCCAATAGTTCACCTCTCATAGAGGTAGCCCCAAAACTTGGCCATAGGTATAAAACCCATCTCTAGGAAATAATACAGCTACATCTGCAACCTCCATTCACCACCAATTTTATCACCAATATATAAACCTGTAAATTGCTCCCCCCCCCCCCAATCACCTCATCTTTGCATCGGTATTGCTACTCCAGCAACATACATCTTCACATCTTACCTTAACTGTTACCTGGTTATCTCCACATCCACAACCATACTTTCTTCATTTCACTGACCCTACCCATCAATCCATTGTATTGGCCCATTGGCTGTAGTTTCGTCTTATACACCCTCTTTCTACACAATTACCCCTGTTATGCTCTTCATAGCAGTCCTTGATTGGCTGTTGCCTCTAGGATTCTTATAGATGTTCATTCCAAGCGACAGCCACCTCTGCTGCCACATATATCACTTCATAATAGGCTGCTACGGCTCCAAACCTGCGCATCAATTCAGCATGAACTATCATGACTGTTTGCCTCCCACGGTGGTTCATCCTAAGCCACTACAGCTTTTTCCTTCCACAGCAGCCATGGATGGCTATAACCCTTCACCACATTTCCTATCTCACAAAGTTATTGTATATACCTATATGTATATATATATATATACGCAGGTATATATATATATATGTCATCACCCATCCTTTTCATCAGGTAGATCTTGATACATAAGCATTTTACTATTGACATCTATATGATATATGCCATTTTCTTCTATTTTCATATTAACCCAATTGTTTTGCAGGGAATATGTGAAAAATATCATCACTTGAGATTTGTATTTTCAATTTCATGTATTGTAACAGTTAGATTTGAATGAGAATTTATATTTCCTGTTTTAGATAGAATGAATGAGCATTGTAAATATCATGAATTACTTGTTCTTCATGCAATTTTTCCTTTATTTCTCAAAATCTCACATTGGTGAAACACGAATGGCACGTGCACCATTTCGTAAGAGGTAAATTAATCCTAAGTTGATGATTTACATCAACGGCCATAGTCGGGATGTAAACAAGACTTAGGATTTTTATCTTTTACGAAATAACACTGGATCCATTTTCAAAATTCATCATATTTTCCTCAAATATTTTCTTCTTTTATCAGAATTTAACTTAAAATTAATTCAAAATATATACCAATGGCCATAGTCAGGGTATATTGAGAGTTAATTTCATTTTAAATTCTATAAAAGCACCAAATGTGTTTCATTCTTCACCTGAATTTAAATATAGATTATTATATAATACATTCAATGACCATAGTCAAGGAAGTATTATATCTTCAATCTTGTTTTAATTCATTTAAAGAATGGAATAACTTTTCAAAATCCAATTTCAAATTCTTTAAATTCATTCATCATTTAGGATAGAACTGCATCATATTTTCAAAATTCCTCTTTCAAAAACTCCAAGTGATGTAAATATCTTCCTCAATCTATCTTCAACTCTTATAAAATCCAATCCATCCTTTCATTTTCAAATTCAATTTCATTTTCAATCTCAAAGTTCAATTTAACTTTGAGATTTCAAAGTCATTTTTATATTCAAATTCAAATCAGATTTCAAAGTTCAATTTGACTTTGAAATTCCAAATTCATTTTATATTCAAAACTCCAATCAAAATCAAAGTTCAATTTAACTTTGAGATTCTTGATTCATCTTCTAAATTTAAACTCCAAATCCATTTTAGGATCCAGGATTCAACACTCATATTGGATCTCAGACTTCAGATCCAAATCCATCTTAGGATCCAGAGTCCAACTCTACATTGGATCTTAGGCTTCAGATCCAATTTCCTTATAGGATCCAGAATCCAATTTCACCTTGGATCTCAGACCTCGGATCCAAATCCATCTTTAGGGTCCAGAATCCAATTCCATTTTGGATCTTAGACTTCAGATCCAATTTCCTTATAGGATCCATAATCCAATTTCACCTTGGATCTCAGACTTCAGATCCAAAATCTATCTTAGGATCTAGAGTCCAACTCTACATTAGATCTCAGACTCCAAATCCAATTCCATTTTTAAGTCCAGAGTCCAACTCTACATTAGATCTCAGACTCCAAATCCAATTCCATTTTTAAGTCCAGAACCCAATTTCACTTTGGATCTCAGATTCCAAGATCCAAATCCATGTTAGGATCCAGAATCCAACTTCACCTTGGATCTCAAATTACAAATCCAAAATCCATCTTAGGATCCAGAACCCAATTTTATATCGGATCTTAGATCTCAGATCTTAAATCCATTTTTAGATCCAATTTCATTCCCAATTCTAGATTTTGAATCCAATTCCCTTTTCAAATCTCATCTGAATTCCATAAATCCACATCTATTTTAGATCCAGTTTAAAGATTCAATTCCATTTCATTTCTAGATCCCAAATCTAAATCCACTTACAGATCATATCTGGATTTCTTAAATTCATTTCTACACCATTTAGATTTCTCAGATCCATTCTAAATTTAAGATTTCCAATTTCAAAATCTAAATTCAATTCCATCTCAAGTATTCATTTCCTTTCTTAAATTCAAGTTCAAATTCAAAGTTCATTTCCAACTTTGAAATTTCATTTCCTTTCATTTTCAAAAGCTTCAAGTCATTCTCAAAATCAAGATTTATTCTTCCAATTCTGATTTACTTCGAAGACTTAGAACTTCTCTGATCTATCTCAAGTTCTAAAGTTAGATTCAAACATTTCTTCACTCCCTTATCAAGTTCATCTCAGAACACTTGGAAATTTTCAAAAACATGTTTTTCAAAATAGCACACATCTTTACATTGCACAAGCATGATTCTTTGTGCATTTAGAGTTAGATTAAATTCTTAGATTATATTTAGGCAAAGCAAAAGGCATAGATTTGATCCTTGGTTCGATTACCCCTGGTAAAGGCGCCAGGAACGGTCGAATCTCGTACCGACGAGCGAATCCCGTCTCTCTATTTTCCCACAAATTTTCAAAACAAAGGCGAGTTATTTGCTAAATATTTTCAAATTAAGGTCAAGTGAGACCGCGCAAAAGAGTTCCTCTTCTTTTTTTCTTTCTCTTCTTTTTTTCTTCTCTCTCTCTTTCCTTTCTTTTAATTTTCTCCCTTCAAAAAGGAAGAAAATAGAGGTTAGAAAAGGAAAAGAGAAGGAAGAGAGAGAAACCAACAAGAGAATAGGAAAAATTTTGCGATGATCACACATCCTGACACCAATTTTTAAATCCCTCTTAAGGACTTGATTCATTCCCTTCTTTGAGAGCATGAGCTCTCAGATTCGCACACTTCCCTGTATCCCCACTGTCCCACCATAGACAGTCCCATTTCGGTTTGAGGTCGAACCACCAATCATTTTCTTGCAAAAGGAAATTTCAAAAGTTATTTAGTCTCAGCAATGAGACGCCCAAAATCAACCCCTTTTTCAAGCTTTAGGGACCCCATTTTCCTTCCTTTTGCAAAACCCTTATCGGATTTATTGTGCAAAATCCGAAGGTTCCATCATACTATTCCATTTTTCGCCCGATCAGGATAAGAGTACAAACCTCAGCCTCCTTTGATGAGGTATTTCATTTTCCGCCCGATCAGGATAAGGGTATAAACCTGAGCCTCATTCAAAGAGGTATTTCATTTCCCGCCCGATCAGGATAAGGGTACAAACCTGAATCTCATTTCAATGAGATATTTCATTCCCCAATCAGGTTAAAGGTCAAACCTGAGCTTCGTTCCATACGAAGCATTTTCTGTCCCATCCAGGTTAAGGGCAAAAACCTAAACTTTGCTCTCACAGAGCAAATTTATTTCCTCCTCGTTCTCCATTTCATATCTACCATTTTCCTCGGACTAATTTCTTCATACCTAGTCAGATCCTTCTAACTGGGGCATTTTTTATATATATATAGCCCAAATTTAGAGTGTTTTTCTTTGCCACTAAGCTCGAACATCAGCCGGCTTAGTAGCAAAGAGGGGCATTTGTAAACACCCCAAATTTTTACTCACCTTCCTGACATCTCCACCAATCAGCACATTTCAGTTCTTCAGAATCAATGAAGGGAAAAATGGTCATTTTCAGAGATTGAACCTGGCAGAAAGTCCAAAATTTCATTCTTGAGCCTCAAAATTTCTATATTTAGGTTCAGAGACATCTTCAAACTACAAATTTTCAAAATCCTATTCCTGACAAGAAGTTAGAATTTCCAATTCTAGATTCAGAATGACATTTCATAGAACATGTCTTTGCATAGCATTGCATGAACACTTTGCATCATTTCACTGCACAGCATGTCAGTTTGAGATCCAGAACTCCTGATTTTCAAAATTGTCAATCCAGATTTAATTTTTTAAACTTTTCAAAATTGATTTTCAAAACCCTGGGTATTCAAAATTACCAATTTTTCCCATTTTACCCCCAGGACTTTGAATTACAAAAGTCTTTCTCAAGGAAAATAATCTGGATATTTGGATATTGATTTTATCTCAAAACTTTTTATAAAAAGATTTTAAATCTCTTTACAAAATTTCTGTATTTTCTTTATCCATATTTTTGCCATGAAAAACCAATTTTTTCCAAATTCTTGAAAACAAACAAAGTTTTTATCTCGTATTATAAAAATTTCAAAAAAAAGAAGTTATTTCTTCTGCTTTTTTATTTTCAAATAAATGGAGCGGGACCCACCTTTGAACTAGCATCATACTCAGATTCCCAAGTAAGTTTCTTATTTTCAAGCGGGACCCACCCGGAGATCGCAT
Source organism: Nuphar pumila (assembly GCF_984573655.1). Classification (NCBI taxonomy): domain Eukaryota; kingdom Viridiplantae; phylum Streptophyta; class Magnoliopsida; order Nymphaeales; family Nymphaeaceae; genus Nuphar; species Nuphar pumila. The sequence goes on along the minus strand of NC_143250.1, from coordinate 57,531,005 downwards.
CAATTTGCAAATTCTTCTTTTTAATTTCTTAATGTTATTTATTTATTTATTTTTTTAGTTAGTGGGCCCACACACATGTGGCACCCCAATTGAAAATAAAAGATTTGCCAAAAACAAAATAAAACTTTATTTTCCAAAAGGATTTTAAAAGTGGGTTGAGGTGGCATTTCCATAAAAGCCTCTCATTTATTTCACTATTCATTTTTTTTCCTTTTTATTGGTTTGCTTACATAATTTTTTTTTTAAGGAAGCAACCTTAAATGGCACAGCCGAACTTCCCAAAAAAAATAAAAAATATAAAATAAATTTCATTTTACCTAAAACTTAGGTAAATGAAATGATGTTTTTTTGAAAAATACACAAGAGGCGCCCCTTTCGAAAACGACTACATTGAATTCTGCAGTTTCGAAAACTTTTAAAAGAGGTGTAATGGAATTTTAAAAGGGGAAAGCGCCGATCTTTTGAGAAGAGGAGCTGAAAATCTTTAAAGGAGGGGAAAAAGTGGGCCGATGGGATGGTCTTTTGGGCTTATCGCAAAGGATTCACCAAGGGTGAAACGATTTTTCTACAGCCAAAGGAGGAGGGGGAAGCAATTGAATTTTCGGTTGTGCAGGGGTCTTCTTCTCAAGCGTGAGGCTGCCCAGCTGCATCATTTAGCCTTCAGCCCACCAACAGGAGATCCAGTGTGTTCCTGCCATCCTTCCTTCAACCCACCAACAGGAGATCCAACGTGTTCCTGCCATCCTTCCTTCAACCCACCAATAGGAGATCCAGCGTGTTCCTGCCATCCTTCCTTCAGCCTACCAATAGGAGATCCAGCGTGTTCCTGCCATCCTTCCTTCAGCCCACCAGCCAGAGATCCAGCCGTCTCTGCACCTATTTCAGTCCAGCAGTAGGAAAACGACCCTCATTTGCTAATTACAAGGTTCCTATAGTACAGAAGATCCACAAGGTAATAGGAGATGGCATCATTTTTTTTTCTTTTAGTTTTTTTGAATCATGTCTTGATTGTAATTTATTGGCTGGAACCAATATAAGACAAAGATCCATCGATGGCTTTGTTTCAACATAGAAGATGGGTTTTAAAAGGTACATTAGCAAAGCTTTCATATACAGGCTGAAATGATACGGTTCATCCTTTCCATGGACTGAACCCCACCTCAATAGCCTATTAGCGTTCAGCCATAGCCCTTAGTTTTTTTTTCTGTTTATTGTTATGCCTCATACCTGTTGCAGTATCTATCATTACATTACATTTTCCCTCTTCAACATTCCAAATTCCTCTGTTTTTTATTTCCCCGCATCTTATGTTATCATAATGCAAATTTCTGCATCTTTATATTTTTGTTGAAGCTGTTTTCAGTTTTTTCTGCAATAGGTTTTTTGCAGCTGTTACATTTCCATGATATTCTATTAGCATTACATATGTTATTTCTGTAGGTTTTCATTCATCGTCTGCTAGTGGCATATATTTATTTTACTTTTCTTTCTTTACCTGTATACTCTAATAATCTCTGCTAAATATCTATGTATGTTTCAGTTGCTGCCCAAATTCAGAGATTTTTTATGTGTATACATTCAGTTGCTATGTTGATTTCCGGTGTGCAGCCGCTTTGATCTGTTTGCCTCTGAATGCATTGTGACTTTGGGTAGCGCAGCCTTTTCGGGTAGTACAACCTTTTATTTCCTCAGTAGTAAATATGCAAATGGTGTATTAACGCTGGTAGGAGATGTTAGTTGGAGAAAATGGATGCAATGTGCATACTACCAATTATTCATGGGTTTAGGTTCACTTGTTATATATATAAACCTGTAATATGCCTATTACTTATAGTTTAACTCTACTAACACATTCTGATAGCATTTTCACATCTTCCTTACACTTTCCACAGTACTTTCCCAACATCCTTGAGGTCATTCCATGATGCTTTTGCATCATATATCATGCACATTTTGTATATCATGCATCTACCCATCTTTTCTGCTGCAGGTACCCAGTCTTGATAATTGGCCATGTTCATGGATGGATATTTTATATCCATTCATGATTTCTGGACAATCTTTGGCATGCTTTGTTATTGATATATAGGGAAGCTCCATACCCAATTTTACTGAGAAATATGGTATAATTTGGGAATTACGGCTTTGTGAAATCACCTAAAGAAACTGTATATACCCTGTATTTTCTGATTTTACCCATTATATATGAAATTTTAATTCTTATATATATTTTCTCATTATACGTATATATATCTATATATCTATATATATATATGCTTATATATTGGGATATCTTCATGTGCACTTGTTTTCACATATATTTTTCTTTTTCTTTTTCTTTTTGTAAATACATCTTCATCATCACATGTCATTTAGCACAAATTCAAGCATTTAGATATACATATGTATATCTTCGTTGTACATGTTATATATTCACTTCCTTGGGTATTTCGTATATCCATTCTTTGTACTAATTCTCATTTTGCAGGAAAGCTGGAGGATGCTGATTCTTTTACACTATGTATTTTGTTTATTTCATTTATTTTGACTTATGTCAGAGATGTAATAATCAAACTTGGAATAATATTTACTTTTACTGCTTAGATTAGGATGCATCTCATGTAGTTTGATTCCTGCAATATCCTGATTCTATGATTCATATATCTCAATTTTCAAAATTCCCTGTGGATGAACACGAATGGCACGTGCACCAACTCTTAGAGAGTTGATGAACTCGGTGGAGTTCATATTTACGACCCTAGTCGGAATATGGACGAGACCCAGATCCATCATCTTTCTATCAGTCACATTGAGCCTACACTCTTAGGCTATCTTAAAAATGCACATCATATTTCTAATGTTTTCAAAATATTGTGAATTAACTCAAATAAACTCTGAACATATTCATGGCCACAGTCAGAATATGTGAAGGATTTACATTGGCTTATTACACATTTTCCAACAAATTTCTCAGAAAAATCTTTTCAAAGTGCATTCATTCAAATCATCTGCATCATGGCACCATCTGCTTTTCTCATGATTTTCTCAAAAAATTTTCATTCTCTGGAAATCGATTTCTCAAGAAACCATGAAGATTTCCGAAGTTGGATTTCCCAAGTTAAAGTTTTCCCGTGATTCTTCCTGAAAATATTATTTTCTTAAGATGCTTTTCAAAAGGAATTTCTCATCTTTCTCAAGAATCAAAGTCAATTTTCAGATACTTCAAGGACAAGATTCTCAGGATTTCAATTTCCTAAGTTTTGAATTTCCTTCTCCAATGATTTTTTCTATAAATTTTCCATTATTTTCCTAAGAAAATTCTCAAAGTCCGAGTTTTCCTGACAAGTGTTTTCCTTTTCAAGTGTTCATCTTTTCTCAAGAATTCTTTCCATTTTCTCAAGATTCTCATTTCTTCAAGATTTTCCAAATCTTTATAAACTTTCTCGAGATGTCAAATCTTCTTCGTCTGAGTTTCCTGAGAGATTGATTTTCATCTTTTTTTCTAAGAAATGCTTTTAAACTCCAAATGTTTTCTAAGCATACATCACATTTTTCCAACTTGCATTTTACAAAAACCTCATAGCACATGCCTGAATTCTCTGTGCATTTAGGATAGAACACAATTTTGATGATTTAACTATGTCAAGCACAATTTTGGTCCTTGGTTTGATCACCCTTGTTAAAGGCGACAGGAACGGTCGAACCTCGTACCGACAGGTCGAGCCCCATCCCATGGATTTTCGCACGATTTTCAAAAATGGAGGCGAGTATTTCAAAACAATTTCCAAAATTCGGTCAAGTTTAAATCGTGAAAGCATTTTCCTCTCTCTTCTGCAGGGAAGGGAAGACAAAACAAATTTCGCGACGATAACAGGCTGGAGCAAAAATAATATTTATACTTTTGGCATTTTTCAAAAATAGGTTTAGAATAAAATATTTTGCTCTGCGCCACTTTTTGAGGGGTTTTCTGAAAAACTTTTCTAAATGGATATGGATATGCATGTGGGTTGGATTTAGGCACTTTAAATATTGATCCAAGGTCCAAAACAGCTTATTTGGGCCGGATATGGATCCGATCCACCTCGAAATTCATGCCCAAACACTAAAATAGCCATAACTCTCTCATTTTAACTCCAATTTTTCTGAAATTCAAACCACAACCCCTTGATATCAAATTGCATCAAATCATGGGTTTTAAATCTTAAAATCACCAAAAAAATCATGAATAAATAACTAACATGATGTGCATTTCATGCATCATCAAGATGCAATGCTGAAAGCTGGACACAAATAAGGACTTACAGATGAAATATGCCACATAAACGAAGAATGAAATACACTTAGCTGAATACTTAGAACTAAAAAGCAGAATGCAACATCGTAAATAGAATGATAGAGTGAATAAATAACTGATGCAGATTATGACTTGACACTACATGAATGCCATGGGTGGACAGAGGATGGCATGTAATGAGTGGGTGCAAGAGGGGACAGATGCCAAGCATATTCATACAAACTGGATATACTACAATAATAAATGCAATCAAATGTTAATAAGTTGTTCAAGCCAGATGCAAGGGATGATATCATTTGCTAGATGCTGATGTTACAAAAAAAAAAACGTAAAACAGTCAGTATATATACACCAGTTTCTGTAACTTAGATATCCAGTAACCTGTGAGCTAGTCTCAGCGAGTGCAAGGCGAGGTTCCAGATGACTATCAGTCAATGACAGGGATTTAAGTCGATCTCTATTCAACAAGTTGTTGTGCAATGATATGCTTTCAGTGCCTTTCAATATCCTCTGACTTTACCACCTACATCACCTCTCCTGGAAATCCCCTTTCTCTCTCCCTTTTTTTTTTCCAGCCAAATCATTTAGAGAGAAAGGCATCCAACCAAATTATCCATGAATTTGACAACTGCCATAATAAGTTGCAGAATGTATTCGAAGGCTCAAGTAACCATCTTATGAAGGCCAAGTGAGGGTACATGAGAAATTTATGTATGTACAACAAAGGTGAATGACAAGTGTGCCTTTGGAGCATTTATAGTGGTCACTTCATCTCTCAAGAAGATACGTAACAGACCCCTTTTTTTTTTAACATCTATTTTCACTATTGCAGCAAAAGTAACCCAATATACCATTGTGGAAGCTAACACGACAATATAATGAATGCTTTATGATATATTTCACTGATTAGCTGCTTCAACAATGAATGAATGAGTGAATTAATCAAATAACAAGTGAACCAGCGATACGATGAATCAACAAATAGAACAAAAACTATTAAGAAAATCCATGATATCAATACAGGGAAAAGAGAGAAGAAAGACTGAATACCATGAGGTACGAAGGAATGCAAAAGAATGAAAATACATTATAGACATTATATCAAGGGAAATAGCGAAACCAAAATGTGGATGGGGAGGATTAATCATATACACACAGCCATGAAACATACAATGAGTATATGATTACGGAAATGTGCAGAGCAGGTAAGAAGGAAAATTGAAACAAATGCAGATGGTGTGATTTTTGCTAGTTTAACCTTTATAGTATGATGGGTTGCCATCCGCACCCCCTCTCCTTTCATTACATAAATTCCCATTTGTATTTCAGCAGATCGTGATGGGGATTCGATTAATGTGGTATAATGCTGAATAGCATGAGAAGGATACGAATGCAACAGAGGATACCATCCTAGTTCTGGGTCATTTTGACAGCAATTACATATATTTCGGTATACTTAGGCCATATTATCATGTCAAAAAAAAATAAATGTGATAAAACTGAAACATAATGTAAGATTCAAAGCTACGATGACTAGAAGGCAGGGGACGTACGATGCTGAGACCTAAGGATGCCAATGCGCGTGTATGATGAGATGGAAAGCAATGAACAAGGAGTGAGTAAGAATGAATCAACTACAGGATTGTAGACAGAGATGCGGATGATGCTGAGGCTATACTGCGATAAAGGAGCATGATGCATTCACGAAGTGTAACAGAAAATGTAAACAACATACAGAAAGGAAACAGAATCAACACTTAAAAATAGAGAATATAATTGTAGCCTCAAATGCCATAAGCATTGGAACAGAGGCAGGGTTGCTTTGGCGATATGTATTATCAAGGCTGCGATAGGCAGGTCGATGATACAAAAGTGCCTTCGGTGAATAATGAAGATAAGAAGGAAAGAAGAAAATGAATTGTGCAGAAGCAAAGAAAATGTGATAAAGAAATTAAAAGGAAAAATGATATAGAAGAAAGGAAAAAAAAAAGGAAGAACTGAACCGCTTACCCTTTTGTTGTTCTTGCTAGGATTGGAGACCCTTCAATCGATCAAAGAAAGACTCCAGGGGAGAGGCAAAAGGGAAAAGGGGGAAGAAGAAGAGGAAAACTGGAACACATGGAGGGGTGAAGGCGATTTGGAGGGCTTCTCTTGCGTGCCTTTTTAAAGAGAGAAAAGAAAATTCTGGAAGAGGGGGAGTTCATTAAAGATGAATGGGAGGAGAGGATGCCGAGATGATTGAAGGTGGAGAGTGAAGAGGCGAGCGTGCGAACGGGAGTTTGTGAATCGGCCGTTGCAAATTTTTTCTTTTTTAAAAAAGGAGGTCCCTTTAAAACAATTTTTCATAAAGTGGTTTTAAAACGAGTTTTTTAGTAAAACAAACTTTAAAAAGTTTAAAACTACTCATTCTTCGCATATTTTTTTTCTGATTCTTTGGTTTTTTTTGTTGTTTTTATGTATTTTTGTATAACTGTTTAGTTATACACTGCCGGTCCCAAGCCCGGATAAAGGAGGAGGGTTGCGGTAGGCCTGTGACAGCCAACATAAAAACTTAGTCATACCCTATGAAAATGAACCAATATGAGAATTTCGTTGGGGTGTTTCCTACTGAGCGACGCGCTGTACTCTCTAGGCCCAGAGGCAGTGATAAATGGGCAAGGGTTGCTAGGTCGTCGCCCAGAAGCGACGCGTCACACCGGCGCCCGGGTGTGGTGTCAAATAGGCAAGGGTTCCCTCACTTTGTTGGATGGGTGGGGGTAAAGAAGTTAGTCCAAGACCATAAAATTAGGTTAGCCACTTGGAACATAGGGTCTTTAACTGGTAAGTTGGTAGAGTTAGTAGATGTTATGTGTAGGAGAAAGATTGATATTTTATGTCTATAAGAGACCAAATGGGTAGGTGAGAAAGCAAAAGTGATAGAACCTTGGGGATATAAGATTTGGTATACAGGAATAAATAGGAATAGGAATAGAGTAGGGATTGTTATGAGTCGTCAGTTTATAGATAATGTAGTTGAGGTCCGTAGGAAGGGTGATAGAATTTTACTTATTAAATTAGTATTAGGTAAAAATATTATTAATATTATTAGTGTTTATGCACCTCAAGTAGGTTTAGATGATTCCATTAAGCATCAATTTTGGGAAGATTTAGATGGAGTAGTACAAGGGATATCTTATGGAGAAAAGCTTTTCATCGGCGATGACCTTAATGGACATGTAGGCATTAGTAGGGATGGATTTGAGAGTATCCATGGAGGCTATGGTATAGGAGAAAGAAATGAAAGTGGAGAAAGGATTTTAGATTTTTGTTTGTCCTATGATATGATTTTAGCAAACACTTGGTTTAGGAAGAGGGAGTCTCACCTAGTAACATTTAAAAGTGGGGTTAATACGAGTCAGATAGATTTTTTCCTACTTAGAAAGAGAGATAGGGGTTGTTGCATCGATTGTAAGGTTATACCGGGAGAAAGTGTAGCTACACAACATAGAGTCTTAATTTTAGATCTTAGAATTAGACAATGCCGCAAAAGGGATAGACATAGGATAGATCCTAGAATTAAGTGGTGGGCACTGAAAGGAGCTTAACAAGGAATGTTTGTAGAGCAGGTAGTTAAGGAAGTTGATTGGTGTCTCGAGGAGGATTCAGAATCAATGTTGAATAAGATAGCAGGTGGCATGAGAAAAGTGACTAAGGAGGTATTGGGTGAGTCTAAAGGCGGTGCACCACCAGGTAAGGATACATCATGGTGGAACGAGGATGTCAAATTAGCTATTAAGGTTAAAAGAGAGTGTTATAGAAATCTAAGTAAGAGTCGTGATAATGAGAATTTGGAGAAGTATATGATAGCAAAGATAGAAGCTAAAAAAGTAGTTTGAAACGCGAGGGCTAAGGTATATAAGGAGGTTTATGACAAGTTGGATACCAAAGAAGGCGAGAAGGATATTTATAGGCTTGCAAAGATGAGAGATAGGAAATCAAGGGATTTGGGTATGGTTAGATGTATCAAAGATGAAACACAAAGGGTTTTAGTCAAAGATGAGGAAATTAAGGAGAGATGGAAAGATTATTTTGATAAGCTATTTAATAATAGTCATGCTCAAGATCTTGGAGACTTCTCCATTCCTTTTCATGAGATAAATCGTGACTTCATGCGCAAGATTCAAAAGAAAGAAATTGCAAAGGCTTTGAAGAAAATGAAATCAAGAAGGGCAGTTGGCCCAGATGGTATACCTGTCGAGGCTTGAAAATGCTTGGGAGAGAAAGGTTTAGAATAGTTGACAAATCTTTTTAACTTGATTTGGCGAACAAATATGATGCCTAATGAGTAGAGGAAGAGTACTTTGGTGCCTTTATATAAGAATAAGGGTGATATACAAGATTGCACAAACTATCGTGGTATAAAAATCATGAGTCATACTATGAAACTTTGGGAGAGGGTGATTGAGTCTAGGTTGAGGAAGGTTGTCATGATATCGGAGAATCAATTTGGTTTTATGCCTGGAAGATCAATTATGGAAGCTATACATCTTCTTAGACAACTTATTGAAAGATATAGAGAGAGGAACAAAGATTTGCATATGGTTTTTATTGATTTAGAGAAGGCATACGATAGAGTACCTAGGGACGTTCTTTGGTGGACAATGATGAAGAAAGATGTTTCCCTCAAGTACATTAGTATAATTAAAGATATGTATGAAGGAGTAGTAACCAATGTCCGCACTTGTGGAGTGGTGACAACCAATTTTCCTATAACGGTTGGGTTACATCAAGGATCTGCTTTAAGCCCTTTTCTATTTGCGATAGTGATGGATGAGCTTACGAGATCAATTCAAGAAAATGTACCGTGGTGTATGTTGTTTGCTGATGATATTGTTTTGATTGATGAGTCTAGAGCTGGGGTTAATGCTAAGTTAGAATTATGGAGACAGACATTGGAAGCTAGAGGTTTTAAGTTGAGTAAGAGTAAGACTGAATATATGGAATGTCGAATTAGTAAGCAACAAAGTAGTGATGGGAGTGTAGTGAAGCTTGATGAGCAAGAAATACCGGTGAATGATTATTTCAAATATTTGGGATCCATCATTCAAAAGTATGAAGAAATTGATGGAGATGTAAATCATAGGATAAAGGTTGGGTGGATGAAATGGAAAAGTGCAACTGGAGTGTTGTGCGATCGTAGAATGCCATTGCGGTTGAAGGGAAAGTTTTATAGGACGACTATTAGGCCTGCTTTACTATATGGTACGGAATGTTGGGCTGCCAAGAGACATCATATTCAAAAAATGAGTATAGCTGAGATGCGGATGCTTAGATGGATGTGTGGAAATACAATACAAGATAAGATTCGAAATGAGGAGATACGTAAGAAGGTAGGTGTTGCACCCATTGAAAATAAGATGCGAGAGAATCGTTTACGGTGGTTTGGACATATTCGGCGAAGGCCTAATGATGCTCCAGTTAGAAGGTTGGAGAAATGGGAAAATATATTAGTTAAAAGAGGTCGAGGTAGGCCTAGGAAGACTTGGATGGAGATGATAGGAAAGGATATGAATGCTTTGAACCTCACCGAGGACATGGCATTGGATAGAAATGATTGGAGGAAAAGGATTCATGTGGAAGACCCAAAATAAATTTCTTTTTTTGGTTCATATCGCTGACCCCAATTGTTTTGGGATGAAGGCGTAGTTGTTGTTGTTGTTTGTTGTTGTTTTTCTGTATTTTTGTATTTTTGGAATAAAAACCCTAAAATTTACGAGAAAACAAAGATTTAAAACTATTTTTTTTGTATTTTTAAGAAATATTTGCAAAAGAGGGGTTTTCTAAGAATTCGAGGCTATTCTTTTGAAAAATTCTTCAGAAAGCAAGTTTGGATCTAGAATTTGAGGTGATATTTGAGTTTCGGACCTGGAATCGAGAAAATATAAAATAGTGGATCCAAACGGATATTGGATGAGCTGTTTGAGCCATTCAGAATTTTTTTTTGGCATTTTTATAATTTTAATTTGTAAATTGAATAACGAGGCTCAGATTTGGATTTTAAACACTGGGTCCGGATCCAAAATTGAGTTGGATATATCAACATGGAATTTAATTCAGAAAATCTGAAGAATAACTGAAATTTGGTTTTGAAATTGCTTTGATTTCCTCAAAAGATGGGGCCAGGGGCAAAAAGGGAATATTTATAATATTTTGAAAAAATTTGGGGTGTTCACAACTACAAGCAAAGAGTCGCCATAAACATGCACTCTCTTGACATTGAATTCTTGTAGAATTTTCAGACCTTATATCGAAGCTTCATACTCGGCCATATTATGAGTGCACTGAAAATCCAGTTTGAGAGAAAAGGGGATCATCTCCTTCTTAGGTGTGATTAGCAAAATCCTGATTCCTATGCCTGCCATGTTTTTGGAATTGCCGAAGAATAAATTCCAAACTGGAAATTGTTGAACATTGCAGATCCGTTCATGAGGGAAATCATCATCGACTTTAACAACACCCTTCGTTAAAGGAAAATCTGCCAATTGGTCTTCAATTGCTTGGCCTTTGATAGATTGTTGGGAGACATACTCCAAATCGTATTGCATCAATAGGACTTGCCATTTGGCAATCCATCCACTGAGAAAGGGTTGCTCGAGAATGTACTTGAGAGGATTTAATTTGGATAGAATTTTGACTTTAGATGCTAACAGATAGTGCCTCAATTTCTGACACATCCAAACCAGAGCTAGACATGTCTTCTCTATCTGAGATTATTTTTTCTCGTAATCAACGAAGGTCATGCTTATATAGTAAATGGCATGCTTTTTCAGACTGCCTTCTTCATATTGTGCCAAGAATCCGCTGCAAGCAACTTGATTAACCGAAATGTATAGCAGTAGGGGTTTCCCTAATTTTGGCGATTTTAATACAGGAGGATTGAGCAAATATTTCTTGATATGTTCAAATGATTGCTGACATTCTGACCCTCATTCAAACTTTACACCTTTTTTGAGTAAATGATTGAAAGGCTCACATCTCATGGCCAAATTGGATATGAATCGTCGGATTGATTGCATGCATCCTTGAAGGCTATGCAATTCTTTGAGATTAGTCGGGGGTGGCATGTCAATGATGGCCTTGGCCTTAGCGGGATCCACTTCTATCCCCTTTTTGCTGACCAAAAAGCCAAACAACTTGCCGGATTCAACTCCAAAAACACATTTTTGCGGATTGAGTCTTAGCTTGTAAAGAATGAGCTGCTTGAAAACTTGATTGAGAGCCTTGATGTGATCTTCCTCTTCTTTGGATTTTACCAGAATATCATCGACATACGCATCCATGATTTTGTGTATCTGTTCATGGAAAATGATGGCCATAGCACGCTGATAGGTTGCTCCAGCATTCTTAAGCCCAAATGGCATGACTGTATAACAGAAAGTGCCCCAAGAAGTAGTGAAAGATGTCTTGGACTGATCACGAGCGGCTAACTTGATTTGATTATACTCGGAATATCCGTCCATAAAAGAGATCATGGCATGGCCCGCCGTGCTATCAATCAAAAGATCAATATTAGGAAGTGGATAATCATCCTTGGGAGTTGCTTTATTGAGATCTCTAAAGTCGATGCAAATCCAAACTTTGCCATTCTTCTTGGGAACAACGATAATATTTGTCAACCAGTCTGGGTAGTCAATGGTTCGAATGAACCCTGCTTTGAGTAGGTCTTCTAGACCTTTCTAGACCTTTCTTGACCTGTTGCTCTACTCGAGGATCCATCTTTCTCAGTTTCTGCTTAACTGACTTGACATCTGGTTTTAGGACGAGACAATGCTCAACCAATTTGGTATCCAGACCTGGCATGTCTTCATAAGTCCATGCAAACACTTCTTCATGCTGCTTGAGAAAATCAGTGAGCCTTTCTTTCTCTAACGGGCTCAAACTGCTGTCAATCTTGAGAATTTTAGGATCATCTTCTGATCCAATATTGATATCTTCAGTTGGATCTTGAACTAAAGATTATGGCTCATCTTGTTTCTGAATTAATGCAAATTCTGGTAATTCTTGAAGAGATGAATCAATTTATGTGGGTTCTTTTGACTGCTTTGTAGCCTGACTGCATTCTGCTCTTACTTTGACCTGATGAATCACCGTCGGCTTCGAAAATGTATTTGGATTAAGAATGAGCTTCTTGATAGATCGGAAAGACATTCTGAAAATTGGAGAATAAATTGATTTAGGGAAATCGCCCATCATAAAACAAATTGCTTTTATTGAGAAAAGTAATTGAAAAAATAAAAGAGCAAAATAATGGCAATTTTGCAAAGATTTGATAATGAGAAGTAAAGAGACAAATGGCATCCATATAGACAAAGGAAACTTGCAACTTTATTGAAAAATTGAATTGATCAAATGACAATGATTGAAATGGAATGGGATATCATCCCAGTGCGAAAACAAAAAAGACATAAATAAAAAGACAAGCAAATGCTTTTAATGTGTCCCCTTGACGAAAATAGTGCCCTTCTGAGATCTTCTGCCATTGAAGCCCAATCTGGCTCCTTGAGGATAGTGCTGAGGATTGACTGGCTCGAGGCGGCCATTTTCATTCTTGCCCAGGCCTTGGAAAGGTTGATAGCCATGCTTCACTAAAAGATCAAATCCCTTTTTGGCCTTCATAAATTGGGAGAACAGAGGATGATCCTTGAATGTGCTGTAGTCAATTCATCCTCCAATCTTAAAGAATTGTAGGCCTCTCCATCAAGTCATGGCCACTGTATGCTCTGGTTGTTCTGCCATCTGTAGTATTCCTGAATTTTCTTTAAAATTGATCTCTTCAATTTCCCTGATAATAGGGATATCAGTAGTAAAAGTGGGTCTGGGAACCATGGGTTATGCTAGCCTCTGTTCCGGATCTTTGCCCAAGACTGTTGTGATCATTCCACCTTTTGACCACTTGACACACTGATGCAGAGTAGACGGCACCGCGTTCGTGTTGTGGATCCATGGTCGTCCCAACAACATATTATACATTGGCTGCACATTGACCACATGAAAGAGAACTGAATGGACTGAGTAGTCAATGAAAATTTCCAAGAAGATTTTTCCTTTCGCAGTTTGGACATGATTATCGAACCCGTAGATGGTGATTGGGTCCCGGATGTATTCCTCCTATTTGATGCCCAAAGCTTTGGCTGTCATTTCTAGGCACATGTTGAGGTTGCTGCCTCCATCTATCAGCACATAAGGAACATTCATTCCTCTTGCTCGAATCACAACATACAGAGCGTTGTTATGGAATACATGAGGCTTCGAAAGATCTTCATCTGAAAAAGTAATTGGAGCATTCGTCATGGCTTGATTGACTATCTGGCCATGTCTTCGGGAGTTATGCACGATTTCACCTTGATTTTCCGTAGCAGATCATCCAATACCTATTGATGCTTGGCGAAAGCTTGAGCTAGATCCAAAATTGAGACATTGGACAAGGCATTATCAGCTTTTGAGTTGATGTCTCATTTTTCTTTGGGGTAGTCTTAATGAAGTGTTTGGGGAACCATGACATTCTTTTGGCCACCTCAGAAGATGCCTCAGTGAGCTTCGCAGATACCTTCATTTTGCCAAAGGCTGAAATAAGGTCCATCTTTTGAGCTTTGGATTGAGCCTGCTGTAGCACGGGACCTGATGTTGAACTTTCATATATTTTTCAGAGCACGACCTGATATGCTCCTGCGGTTGTTCAGAGATAACTGCCATGTTATGAGGGGAAAATGGTTGCTTCATGATATTCATATTTTCATCTTCTGCACCCTCTACCAGAAGATTTTTGTCGATGAGATCCTGAACAATATTCTTGAGAACAAAGCAGTTCTTAATATTGTGCCCCATTGTTCTGTGAAATTTACAGAATTGATCTTTGAATTTCCTAATGGGCACAGGGGGATCAACCAACCTAGGCAATTTGACCATCTTCTTGGTCAACATGTACTCGAGCACAATCTCGAGTGATTGGTCCAGCGGAGTGAACTTCCTGTCATAACTCCACCCTTCATGTTTCACTTTCTCTCGGGGTTTTGGTCCCTGCTCTAGCTGAAGCGGCTTGTTGAATTGAGGGATAGATTTTCCTTTTTTATAATTCTTGTGGGGATTTGAACCCCTTGCACCATAACAGAAATCTCTGTTCTATCCTTTGCGATGGTTCCAATTATTATTTCTGACAGAATGAGTGAAATTAGTCTTTTTCTTCTACTCATTCTGACTGTTGTTCTTAGTGAAAGTGAAGCCTTCATAGACTCCATTCTTCATGCTTAACTCGAGTCATTCGGCTCGCTCTATTAACTCGATGAATGTTCTTGATGGTGCAATAGAGATGAGGCCTCTTAGAGGCTGTGAGAAATTGCTTAAAATTAGAGACAAAGCATGCCTCTCTGATATGGGATCTCTCATCTTGTTGCAGGCCGACCTCCAGCAGTGAATAAAATCTCTGGCCTTTTCATTTTCTCTCTGTTTGAGGTCTTAGAGATGACTGAGGGTGGAAAGTGTCTCAGTATTGAAGAGGAATCGCTCGATGAACAAGTTTACCACTTTATCAAATTCTTTTAGCTCAATCAGATTCACATGTTCTGAATACCACTTAGCTGTGGTTCCCTCTAGACTGTGAGGGAAACAAAGGAAAAGAGCCTGATTGTCTCGCTTGAATTTGGCATATTCAGCGAAGAACTTAGCCAACCATCAAATTTGATAAACTTTCTGGGGAGATTCTCGAGATTATCATCCATGTCTAAACCATCATAAAAGTCTTCGCTAGTGAAGACTTTCTTGCCCTTGTCGCGGGCCTGCAGATCTTGAACTATCTTGACCATATCTCTGAACTGTGGTTGGTCAGAATCACCGATAGACTGATCTTTGAATTTATGGGCTGACTCCTGCCCCTGAGTAGACTTGCGGAATATTTGTTGAGTCTCAATTTCTTCATCTGTGTCTCCCACTGATTCCTCTTCATCAGATGTATCTTCATGCTGAACACGCTTTTTAGATATCTTCACTTGTTTCTTGACTGTATAACCCTTAGCCTTCTGCTCTGTACTGGCTTGAGCTTGCTCTGCCAGCATCTTGCTTATCATCTTTTTGAACATGGCATACATTTGAGGATCAATGTCATCCTCGACCTGCTGCCCTTGATTTCTACCTGATCGAGGAGAGTCCATCTCTTCTTCTGAGGCCGTTGAATATACGATGCCCTCAACTGGTGCAGTTTTCTTTCCTGACCTCGTCTGGACCATTTGATATCACGAACGCTCTCTGCAAGGCAAAGTTGATGGTTAGGTTTTTTAGAGAGATTTTGACTAGAAGAAAATATTTGCTGAGAATTTTGGTAGACAATTAAAAGAATCTCTCATTACTAGGGATCGAGTCATCGCTGGGATTACGACAATTGCGTTGCCATTCCTTTGCAAAGAAAATAAACAACTGACAATTATGCCTTGTTACCTAGGCGAGGTTGTCAAACCAAGAATGAAGAATTTGCAAGATTTTTATTCATTGAAGTGAAAACATGATTGCATCAATAATAAACTTGGGAAAGAGGGGGTAGACAGACAATTTGCCACCACTCCTTATAATCAGCAGAGACACGAGGACCAGGAAAAAGTGGAAGAGTAACAAAAGAGTCCTAGCTATATCTGGCAGAATGGTATATTCTGAACCACTATGCTGATGTAAGGTCAAACTCTGGCACAACTCCGGATAGCAGCCGCATCTCTACGCACTTCTGTCTCTGAGAAAACTGTCAGACACACCGCTCTGGATGATAGTAGGCGCAAAAGAACGGACCAAGTAGCTTAAATCTCTTGCCATATGCATAGGTGTATCTGGGAGGTGATAACTCTCGATCAAAATAGTCCCACACCACTTCTTTCTACAGATGATCAATCAAGAACTTGTACCGTGCAACTGGAAGAAGCTCCTTGCCGTTGTATCTGAACAAACTAGCTCTGGTCGGCACATGCTGAAGGAACCAAGACTGAAGTGCATAGGTACATCCCTCGACTAAAATGGACTCTCTAAGCGTGAAGCGAGTCAATCCTCTGTATAGAAAAGCAAGTGTGGCCAAGGCTATCGAGAGACGGTCTGTCGACTTCCCCAACTTCTCAGAAGCTGTATTATTCTGACATCCACATAATTCTGTTCATCTGGAAAGAAAGTGAGTCCCATAGTGCATAAAACCATCGCATGCTGAATTCTCTCTCGAGCTGTCCGGGATAACAAGTTGACTTCTGCGAATGCCCCGTACTGTCGGTAGATCTCTGTTATCATCACAAAATTTTACTTTTCGCAAGTCAAACTAACCTTTGAAAAAGATTTTGAAAATAACTCACCTCCGTTTTAAAATGCGAGATAATTCCGAAGAATGGGACTCGCCTGTCGGTACGAGGTTCAACCATTCCTGGCGCTTTTATTAGGGGTAATTGAACCAAGGATCAAAAGTGTGCTTAGCGTTGCTCAACTTGTCTAAATCGTGTTCTATTTCCTAAATGTTGAGCATGTGCTATGAATTTTCTGAAAAATGCAGATTTGAAAACATGATGTTTGCTTCTAAGATTTGAAATGATTGGAAGATGTCACTTGGAAAATCGTGAATCATGGTGAAAGAATATTTCTGAGGAAAATGAAAATCGATTTTTGAAGAATCCAAGTGTTTTGTGAAAATCGATTTTTGAGGAATTTCAAGTAACTTTGAAAATTTTGATTTTCCTGAATTCAAACTTTGAAATTGAAGATATAACTTGAAAAATCAAATTTTGAACTTTGAAAAATACTTGAAATACCATTTGAAAGCTCAAAATTTTGAGAAAATCAATTTCTGAGTAAGACTTGGAAAATTTTGAGAAAATCGATTTCTCTGAATTGGAATTGGAATTTGTAAATGAATGAAATGAATGAATATGGATTTGAAAGATGTAGTTTTGAAAAATTTAGAAAATCTTTTTGTATTTTTGAAAAATGCAATGCATTTTGAAGTTAGCCTAAGAGTGTAGGCTGAATGTGGCTAATACGAAGATCACAAATCCGGGTCTCATTCGTATTCTGACTATGGCCATAAATACGAATTCCACCGAGTTTGTCAACTCCCTAAGAGCTTGTGCACGTGCCATTCGTGTAGACCATGGTGGATTTGTAAAAAATATGCATGAATGATGCATTCATCAGATATTAAAATTTGCAGAATTAAACTATATGTAATGCAAATCCTAATCTAAGCATAAATTGAAATTCTTATTCCAAAGTTTACATTTAATTTACATCACTAATTGAATTTAAATACAGGAAAATAGAGTCTTCAATATCCCTGCAAAACTAAAAAACTTGTTAGTGAAGATATGTTGGCTTTTCTAGATTTATCCAGTAATATCTGGAAATTACTAGATTTCTCTAGATATAAGCCTTTTTCCATGATTTCCTGAAATAAATATAATGAAATATGAAATAAAATTAAATAAATAATAAAGATAAATAACTTTAAAATTCGAAATTTGAGAAAAAGAGACAAAAATACCCCTAAAAACAAGACTATGGGCTTGAAATTAGGGTTTTCAGAAAAATATTTTGTAAAATACAACTTTTGAAATTCAAATGAGGATAAATCAAACCAAAGATGATGTTATATGATAGAAAATGAGAAAATCTAAGTTAGGGATTTCGAAATTGAGGTCAAATGACCAAAATGCCCCTGATAGCAAGATTATGGCCTTGAAATCAGGGTTTTTTGAAATAAATTTTGGTAAAAACTTTGGATTTAGGATTGAAATAAACATAAAATCGATCATGAAGCATCCTAATATGATTCTAAACATGAACAAACCCTAAAAATATGAACTTATACATGAAAATCAAGAAATATCATGAAAATCATGATTTTAGCAGTGTTTCGGGATCCTGCGGGTACCCTGTTTCGCAATTTGATTGATTCAAGCACCAAACGATATCTAAAATTCATAAAAATTAGTGTGTGCAATCATTGTAAGCCTATAATTGAATTGGAAACAGAAAGATTCAATTTTGACAAAAAGTTTAATTTGGAATTTGCATAAAACCCTAAAATTTGCTATTTTTGCCAATGGATCTGTACCTATTTCAGTGTTATACCCAAATTAGGGGTCAAAACACCATGAAAATTCCTGAAATTTTACCGAAGTAAACTAGATATAAAATAAGAGAATCTCTATTTTATAGATTAGAAAAATCATCTCTGATGAGGGAGATATTCTTCCGGCAATCTGGACTTAAATATAACAAATATAAAATTGATTAAAACAGGTACTTCTGGTTACAAATACAGAAATAAATAACAGACCACATCAAAAATTTCTAAAATTTTATCAGTAAATAGTAGACATATAAATAATGAACTTCTTTTTTTACAGATTACAAATCAGATCTGCGGTTAAAGATCTATGATCAGCACAAGTCGGATTAGGGTTTTAATAAATCATAATGAGTTTTAAAAGATGGATCCGACTTTCTGACAGAGTAAAAATACCAAACAGAGGAAAAAATTATGAAAATTTTACAGTAAATAGCCTATATCAACACAAAGCTACTACATTTTACAGATCTTGAATTGGATATCGGATGAAAGAAATAATGCATCTGCAAGTTATGCTTGAAATTAAACAATGATTTTAATTAACAAAAATCCCGATTTGACTTTGTATTTTATTAACAGAGTTCCCGAATCCTAAAACGTTTGATTTTTTTACAGACACTTCATGACATGTCCATGTATCATATATTAAAAAATCAGTAATTTCCAATAAATATTTCAATATGAACTAACATGCTTTCTAATGATCTCAAATTAAAATATACAGAAATCTAAGAAACACTAAAAAAAATATGATTTAACCATGAAAACCATAAAAATTATCTAAACAGCAAAACAAAATTGATTTTGATGATGGAACACATGTAATAAATGTTAATATGCTAAAAAAACAAATAAAAAATAGGGAATCCATGGCTGAAATTTATTTTCACCTTTGAAATCATGGATTTAATTCATTTAACGGATAAATCTCATATTTTCTTGGTTAAGAACATGAAAAACAATGTAATAAACGATTCTAATGGATTAGAATCCCTGAAAAAACAGTAAAACAGGGTTAGATCATCTTATTGGACCGATCTACAGGTTCTTGATGGTGATTCCATGGTTTAATCCATGAAAGGTAAGGCGCCAATGGTGGAATTCATGTTAAAATATCAAATAAAATTAAATAAAGCATAAAAATTATAAAAAAATGTACCTTGAAGTTGCAGCAATAGAGGAAGCAGCTGAGAGGAGAGAGAGAGTCCAAGGAAGTTGTGAGAGAGAGCCTAGGTGTTGACCCCCCTATGGCTTGCTATTTATAAAAAAAAATTAGGCTTTCTTAATTAGGATTTTTTTTTTTTTAAAAAAAAAAATCTTGGACTCTAAAGGGGGGGGTGGGGGGGGCGATTTTTCCTAATTGGGTATGGCTTGTTGACTTTCCTAATTAGGCCCTAACTAACCTAAGACTCCTAACTAAACCCCAAAAGCTCCAAATGTGGTGCCACCTAGTGTGGCCCCACATTGGTTTTTAAAGCTTTAATTAAAACCTTTAAAAACAATAGTTTAAAAACCAAAGTTAAAATGGATTTTCAAAATTGATTTTGACTCTTCTAAACTAATTAGGACATTGATTAACCCTAATCTAACCCTGACCTCCTCAAATGTGGCGCCACCCAGATTGGGCCCCACTTGAATTTTCAAAAACGATTTTAAAACTTGAAATCGAGAGGTTTTCCAAAAGGTATTAAAAAGCGAACTTAGAATTTAAGGTTTTGAAATGGTACAGAGTCCTGATTGGGTTAGAACTCCTCCAAATATGGCGTCAACTGAGTGGGACCCATATCGAAGTTTTGAAAAACTTGAAACAAAGACTGAAAATGATTTTGAAAAGGGGTTAAAATCACAATTGAAATTCAAAGTTTTGAAAATAAAGTTCCAGGCGAACTGGGACTCTGTGCTAGAGTCCTGGAATTTTAAGACTCTGAGATTTTAAAAGCCAAATGAAGGAGTTTTTGAAAGATTTTATCAGAACTGGTAAAAAAATGAGTCAGAAAACACAGTCAGGGTCAGAATCCTAACTCAACTGAAACTCTGAAATAGAGTCCTGAATTAACTGGACTCTGTAAAATGACCTAAATTTTGAAAAACAAATAAAAATGAATGAAAATGGAAGTAAAAACAGACTTCAGAACAGACTCCTAACTGGATTAGGATTCTGGAACAGAGTCCTGATCGGACTAAAACTCTAGATTTTTTTGGTATTTTCTGAAAAACATATGAAAGAACTTATGAAAACAGTGAACACAATAACAAATATTGAAATAAAACAGAGTTCTGATTCAACTGAGACTCTAGGGACAGAGTCCTAATTGAACTAGGACTCTCAGATTTTTGGATTTTCTAAGAAAACAAATAAGAGAATTTTGAAAAACATTTAAAAACAGGATAAAATTGAAGTTTTGGTTCAGAGTCCTGATTCGATCAGAACTCTAAGAATTTTTGGTTTTCTGATAAGCAAATGATGAAATTTAAACGTAAATTTTGAAAATCAGTGAAAATAGAGTGAGAAAATAAACTTTGGATAGAGTCTTGATTCGATCAGGACTCTGAGGCAGCTATCAGGACTTTGGGATAAAATCCCAGAATTTTGAAATTCTTTGATAAAAGTGTAACAATTTTGATAGATGGAAAGATTTTTGAAAGATTCTCTCAAAATTGAAATCAAGATCAGAGTCCTGATCCAACTCGGACTCTCTGAACAGAGTCCTGTTTTGACTAAAACTCTAAGTTTTTGACTCATTTTAAAAGATTTGTTTGAAAACAACTAAAAATAGTGACAAAAGACAGAGTCCTAATCCAACTGAAACTCTGAAGAAGAGTCCTAATCTGACTGGGATTCTTGAAGAAGAGTCCTAATTCAAGTAGGACTCTGGGATTTTGGCCAAAACGGAAGATTTTGAAAGGTTTTCTCCAAAAACAGGTATTAAAGGTAGTAAAAAGTAGAGTTCTGATCCGACTGGGATTTTGAAAAAAGAGTCCTGATCCAACTAGGACTCTAAGATTTTGGCCAAAATGGAGGAAATGGACAAGGGATATGACCATAACTGGTTTAAAATCAAAATGGAGTTTTCAAAATGTTTTAAAAAGATAAAAAGATAGAGTCTTGATCCAACTAGGACTCTAAAATTTTTGAGAAATTTGTTAAATGAAGGAATCCAGAAGTGACACCACCTAAATGGGTCTCATCTGAGAATTGAAATCAGTTGAAAATTGAGTTTAAAATGAATCCAGATTGTTTTCTGAGAAAAACATTTCAAAATATAAGGTCTTGGGGGTTGGCAAATGACAAAATGTTGATTAAAAACCGAGGTTTTAAAATTGATTTTGAAAGAAAAGTTTTAAAACTCGAATCTGGATTAAATATTTTGAAAATAGGAGTGTTGGATCTCGAAAATGAGATGTAATGACATGCAATGCTATGTAATGTAATGAAATGGTATGCCGAATGCATGCAATGATATGCAATGACACATGAAATATATAAACACTCGATGAGGGTTAAAATTTGGATTGTTTACAGATGCCCCTCTTTGCTACTAAGCTAGTTGTAAGCTGAGCTTAGTGGCAAAGAAAAATACACCAAATTTGGACTATAAAAATGCTCCAGTTAGAAAAATTTGGCTGGGTGTGAAAGAATTAACTCAGATGATGATGGTATATATGTAATGGAGAATAAAGAAAAAGATTCACCTCATTGAAATGAGGCTCAGGCTTAGCTCTTAACCTGGATGGGACGGAAAATGAAACACCTCATCAGAATGAGGCTCAGGTTTAACCCCTTGACCTGATCGGGGACGATACCTCGTGGAAAAATGAGGCTCAGGCTTAACCCTTAACCTAAAAGGGGACGATACCTCATGGAAAAATGAGGTTCAATCTTAACCCTTAACCTGAAAGGGGACGATACCTCATGGAAAAACAAGGTTCAGGCTTAACCCTTAACCTGAAAGGGGACGATACCTCGTGGAAAAATGAGGTTCAGGCTTAACCCTTAACCTGAAAGGGGATGATACCTCGTGGAAAAACGAGGCTCAGACTTAACCCTTAACCTGAAAGAGGACGATAAACGGAATCCTCAAATGAAGAAACCATGATGGGACCTTCGAATTTTGCACAATAAATCCAAGAGGGGTTTGCAAAAGGAAGAAAGGGGGTTCCCTAGAGCTTGAAAAGGGATTGATCTTAGACATCTCATTGCTGAGACTGAAAATGGCTTTTAAGACAAATGACCTTTTGCAGAAAATTCATGTTTAACCCTTAACCTGAATGGGAACTGTCTATGGTGGGACAGTGGGGAGCACAGGGAAGTGTGCGAATCTGAGAGCCCAGGCACTCAGATCAAAACAAGAAGGGAAGGATCTTGGACAACTCCTGTCATCCGATCCTAAAAGGGATAATAATAATGTCTAGATACATCAAAATAGACATCAAACTC
This sequence comes from Nuphar pumila, assembly GCF_984573655.1. Taxonomy (NCBI): domain Eukaryota; kingdom Viridiplantae; phylum Streptophyta; class Magnoliopsida; order Nymphaeales; family Nymphaeaceae; genus Nuphar; species Nuphar pumila. The sequence goes on along the minus strand of NC_143250.1, from coordinate 57,508,151 downwards.
TCACTTCATGTCAGGATAACTTGAAAAGATTGCCAATAAGATAAAAATTATAGTTAATTGAAAGATGATTGAAATATAAGTATATTTATATGAAAAATATTCCCTCTTTTCTGCCTAAAGTATTACCTCAAACTGGACTTAACTTCGTAGAATCAAGATTCGAATTCAAATTGCTTGCCATTGACTTTCTTTCAAGGAGGCTATCAATTTCTTTGATATGAACGGAAAAGCGAGTATTCTTGATATTGTGAAAGCAATTGGTGAAATGATACTGATAAAAGAATTTCACAAATTTTAAAGAAGATTCTTGGCAAATTTGGTAGTTTGATATCCTAGGATTCTTTTCTCAGAATGGTTTTTCTGCCTGTACTCTCTTTTTTTCGACAGAATTGGAGCTCTCTTGGATTTCTTGAGAATTTATTACATCATCCTTCATTTTGGAGATCTCCTGACTTTTCTCTATCTCTCTCTTTTTTTTGGAAGGGTACATCACAAACTCTTTCATCTTGAAGATGTTCCGATCCTTCTTTGCCTCAGGGGTTATATTGACGATATTGACTCATTGGCTGGTGGTCTCTTGATGATAGCTGAAATTAAATATCTTTTAGGGTTTGTTGGGAGGCTCATCACAGTCGCCTTCATCTTGACGATGATCTGAACTTTCCCTGGAAGGATCCGTCAGAAACCCCTTCATCTTAGAGATGATCCAAATCTTCTTTGGCCCCGGGGGTCTAACTCGCATAATTTGTCTTCATCTTGACAACAATTGAGAGATCCCTTTTGTAGATATTTAATTGCAGCTTAAACGATTGAGGAGATATAGGAATTGAATGGATTTTTCTGTATCACCGAGGATATTTTGACTGCCTTGTCTTTACAAGAACGATCTTTAAAAATGTGCCATTGACTGCGATCAATATCGATCACTTATGGTTTTGCGACCACATTGAATTTTCTTCGCTGGCCATATCGAGGATTTATTCTTCATCCCTTTGGTTGGTTAATAGAAAGAATTTGGATTTTGAATCCTTCTTTGCAAAAGCTTCGCTCTTTCAGAAGTAATATTGAAGGTAACTTGAGATAATTCTTTTGTGCAATAAAAGATTATTGAGATCAACAACTATTTTTTATGACAAATTGGCAAAATATTCTTGGAATCCTTGGTGAAAGAAATTGCTTGAGGTCTAAATGACACATCCGTGGCTAGATTCTCCTCTCCTTTCCCCAAAGAAGAGACTCAGGCTTGACCCTTACCTGAACGGGTAATAAAATGATACTCCTCTCTTCCCTGAAGAGGAGGTGTTTGCAAAACGAACTTTCGAAGAGAAATAAAGTTTTTGTCAAAACTCCATACTTCTAGGCTTCTCTTATGGAAAGGGGGCCGCTAACAAAGGTTGGAAGGATATCATAGAGGAGCGAGTCCATCACACTCTCTCTGGAAAAAGGGTCCTCGATGATGGGGGTGGCCTAACAAAAGACATTTAGGGTTACAAGGAGGATGAGATTCCGTCGAAACTCTCCCTGAAAAAAGGGTTCCTTGTGTGACAATAAAGATTGTTTTTGCAAATTGTTCGTGGAGCGCGAGTCCCTTCAAACTCTCCCTAGAAAAAGGGGTTCAACGAATGAATAATAAAGACATGCAAAAAGAACAAGCTCCCTCGAACTCTCCCTGGAAAAAGGGTCCCTCGCAAGAGAAAATGATTGATAATTGATTTTGAGCCAGTTGGTTGACAAATTCAACACAAAGGTCAAATCTTGAAAGACCATAATTGTCGGATGCAACCCGAAGGTTGGAAAGATATGATTGACTTTGATAGAATTCGATAACCTAAAAGTTTGCTTGATAACACGAATGACCAGAGGTCTGACAAGATTAGTGACCTGAAGATCAGATTGACAGAATGGGGTGACTCAAGGGTCTGATAAAGATTGTTTGGTTCGTAGATCTGAAGATTAACATTGAGTCTGAACCCCAATGTGAGATTTATGTTGCGACCAGTATAAAGACTGAACTTTGATAAAGTACCAGTATGAGCACTGGATTTTGAAAGGTTACCAGTACGAGCACTGGATTTTGAAAGACCACCAGTACTGGATTTTAAAAGATCACCAGTATGAGCACTGAATTTTAAAAGATCACCAGTACGAGCATCGAATTTCAAAAGATCACTACTACGAGCACCAAATTTTGAAAGATCGCCAGTACGAGTACTGAGTTTTAAAAGGATACCAGTACGAGCATTGGATTTTAAAAGAGTATCAGTACGGGCACCGAATTTTAAAAGATTACCAGTACGAGCATGTTTTCGTCGCGAAATTTTTCCCGTCTTCCCCTTCCTTGCGAAAGAGAGAGGGAGAAACGCTTTCGCGCTTCAAACTTGACCGGATTTTAGAAATTGTTTTGAAATACTCACCTTCGTTTTGAAATTTGTGGGAAAATCCATGGGATGGGGCTCGACCTGTCGGTACGAGGTTCGACCGTTCCTGCCGCCTTTAACAGGGGTAATCGAACCAAGGACCAAAATTGTGCTTGACTTAGCGAAATTATCGAAGTTATGTTCTATCCTAAATGCACAGAGAATCCAGGCATGTGCTATGAGATTTTGGAAAATAGAAGTAGGGAAAACATGATGTATGCTTGGAAAATATTTTTGGAGTTGGAAATAGTTCTAAGGCAAATGATGGAAATCGATTTCTCAGAAAACTCTGATGAAAATATTTGAAATCTTGAGAAAGTTTATAAAGACTTGGGAAAATCATGAATGATTGGAAGTCCTGAGAAAATGTAAGTAATTCTTAGGAAAAGTGTGAACATTTGAAGGGAAAATGCCTGTCAGGAAAACTCCAGCTCTGAAAATTTTCTTTGGAAAACTGATTGAAGATTCATAGGAAAACTTTTGGAGTTGAAAAGCATTTCTTGGGAAAACGTGAAAGTCAATTTCTCAGGGAACTCAAATGAAAGGGGTTTTGAAATCACAAGAAAGTTCATAAAGGTGTGGGAAAATCATGAATGGATGAAAATCCAGAGAAAATGGAAAGAATTCTTGAGAAAAAGGTGAATATTTGAAAAAAAAAAAAAACACTTCTCAGAAAAACTCGAACTTTGAGAATTTTCTTAGGAAAATGGAGGCTCGAATCTCAAAGGAAAATTGGGAAGTTCAGATTTTGAAGGAAAGAAAACTTGAGTTAAAACTCATATCTTCGAAGGAAAGCAGGAAAGTTCGAGTCAGGGCTCGAATCTTAAAAGGAAAATCTTTAATCAAAAGATTGAATTTTTGAAAATCGATAGTGTGAGAGGATTGAAAGTTTTGAGAATGGCCAGTTCGAGGACTGGATTACTTGACTTGCAATGAAAAAGGACACCAAAAAAAATGGAATTATGAAGTTCAATTCTCAAACAGGGCTCTCCCTGAGCTGGGCATGGGCTAGGGTATTTGTAGAAATTTTGGAGATTTTCAAAATTCAAACACAGTGAATCTGGACCTTCCATGTGGCGCCATCTCAGGGGGTGCTATTTTGATTTTTTGAGAAAATAAAAATGAGAATTTTGTGAGTGAGACACCTCAGCAAAGGAATTTGGAATTTTTCAAAAAGCTTGCTTGATTTTCTCTGCAGGAGTCTCCCAAATGGCGCCACCTCAGAGGATGTCCTCTTGGAGTTTGAAATTCAAAGCTTGGTTTTCCTGGAAGAAGGAGAGATTGCCATGTGGTGCCACCTCTGGGTGGCTCCACACTGCCATGTGTCAGAAGGTAGGAACAGAAGAAGCAGAAGATGCCACCTCAGAGGGGTTTGAATTCTACTTTTTCTGATGAAAGGAGAGACTGACATGTGGCGCCATCTCACGGTGGCTCCTACAATGACATGTGGCAAGTGGGAGGAAAAGGAGGGAAAGGGACACGTGGCACCATCTCAAAAAATGAATTTAGGGAGGAGACTTCAGGATTTGCGCCACCTCAGCCTGGAGTTTGAATATTTGAATTGTTGCTTTTTCTGAAGGAGGCAGAAAATGACATGTCATTTGCTTTTTCTAAGAAGAGCAGAGAATGACATGTGTCATTTGCTTTTTCTGAGAAGAGCAGAGAATGACATGTCATTTGCTTTTTCTAAGAAGAGCAGAGAATAACACGTGTCAGTTGTTTTCTGAGAAGAGCAGAGGATGACATGTGTCATTTGCTTTTTCTGAGAAGAGCAGAGAATGACATGTGTCATTTGCTTTTTCTAAGAAGAGCAGAAAATGACACGTGTCACTTGCTTTTCTGAGAAGAGCAGAGGGTGACATGTGTCATCTACTTTTCCTGAGGAAAGGAGAGAGTGACATGTGTCGCTTGCAGGAGACATAATTCAAATGGTGCCACCTCAGGGGAGACAAGCTCTACTTTTTGTGAACAGGACAACACATGACACATGGCATCTCATGGTGACCTTGGAATGACACATGGTGCAAGGTGAAGATGGTGGATGCTGACACATGGCATGGAATGAAGAGGGGGTCTAATGACATGTGGCGGCTTCTTAAGGTAGCCCCACATTGACACTTGACAGATAAATGGGAGGAGAGAGAAAAGACAAGTGGCGCCAATCCAGGGGACAAGGCTCCTATTTTTTTGGGTTTTTGAAAATTTAGGTTTTTCAAAAGAAAAGCTTATGTGACACCACCTCAGTGTGGGTCCCATATTGCTTCTTTATTGAAATAAGGATAAAACAACAACTTCTTTTTGAAATTTTCATAAAATCTGGACTAATTGGTAAAACAGAAATTTTTGGAAAGAGTTGGCCCCTGTAGGGCGATTTTGTAAAAGGATGATAGTTGAAATAGTTTGACAAAAGGCAAAATCTGAGTTGAAATTTATTGAAAATTATCCAGATTGTATTCCTGAGGAAATATTTTGAAATTCAGAGTCCTGGAGGTAAAATGGGAAGAATTGATAATTTTAAAGACCCTGGGTTTTGAAATTAATTTTGAAAAGAGTTGAAACTCGAATCTGGATTGACAATTTTGAAAATCGAGAGTTCTGAACCTCGAAATGACATGCTGTGCAGTGCAGTGATATGAGATGCTCATGCAATGATATGCAATGCCATGTCTTATGCAATAGAATCTTGAACCAAGACTTGGAGATGCCTGTCTCCTGTCAGGAATAAAATTTTGAACATCTGAGCTAAAAATAGAGAAATTTTGATAGTTGCAGATGCAATTTAGACTTATGTAAGGTTCGGGCTCAGAAAATGACCATTTTGCCCTCCGGCGATTTCAAAGGTTGAATGATGATGTTTGGTGGAGATGTCGGGGAGGTGAGTGAAAATTTGGGGTGTTTACAGATGCCCCTCTTTGCTGCTAAGCCGGCTCATGGCTGAGCTTAGTGGCAAAGAAAAACACACCAAATTTGGGCTATACATAAAAAAATGCCCCAGTTGGAAGGATCCAACTGGGTGTGAAGAAATTAGCCCGAGGAAGGTGGTAGATATGAAATGGAGAATGAAGAGGAAAGATTCACTCTATGAGAGTGAATTTCAGGTTTTTGCCCTTAACCTGGATGGGACAGAAATAACTCATTTGGAACGAAGCTTAGGTTTTGACCCTTAACCTGATTGGGGAATGGAATATCTCATCAAAATGAGACTCAGGTTTGTACCCTTAACCTGATCGGGTGGAAAATGAAATACCTCTTTGAATGAGGCTCAGGTTTATGCCCTTATCCTTATCGGACGGAAAATGGAATATCTCATCGAAATGAGACTCAGGTTTGTACCCTTATCCTGATCGGGCGGAAAATGAAATATTTGGAAGGTGAATAAGACAACTTTTCTTGAAGAGGAACGAGGCGACAAAAATGGAATTGTAAGAGGCAATTTTGGAAGATGATCAAAACGATCATTGTGAAATATGAATAAGGTAAGGAGTAAGACGACTCTTTCGACAATGCGAAAGATGGATATGGCAATCTTTTGACAAGAATAAGGTAACTCTTTCGGCAACGTGAAAGACAGACAATGCAAACTCTTTCAGAGAAGAGTAAGGCAACTCTTTTGACAATGCAAAAGATGAATAAGGCAATTTTTCCAACAAAGAATAAGGCAACTCTTTCGGCAATGCGAAAGATGAACGCAGGCGATCTAAAAGAACAAGGGGATTCTTTCGATAACACGAAAGATGATAAAGGCGATCCAAAGGAACAAGGCGATTCTTTCGACAATGCGAAAGATGACAAAGGTAATCCAAAGAAACAAGGCGATTGTTTCGACAATACAAAAGATGACAAAAGGTAATCCGAAGGCATAAGGCGATTCTTTCGACAATGCGAAAGATGACAAAGATAATCCGAAGGCATAAGGCGATTCTTTCGACAATGCGAAAGATGACAAAGGTAATCCAAAGGCATAAGGCGATTCTTTCGACAATGCGAAAGATGGCAAAGGTAATCCAAAGGCATAAGGCGATTCTTTCGACAATGCGAAAGATGATAAAGGCGATCCAAAGGAACAAGACGATTCTTTCGACAATGCGAAAGATGATAAAGGCGATCCAAAGGAACAAGGTGATTCTTTCAACAATGCGAAAGATGATAAAAGGTAATCCATTCGGAAAGAAGGCTAATCTTTCAACAACGTGAAAGATGAAAAAGGCTATCCTTTCGGAGATAAGGCTAATCTTTCAACAATGTGAAAGATGACAAAGGAAAATCTCTCGAAGGGGTCAAGATGCATCAATATGGACCTCAAGCTCTCACTTAACGTCAGGATAGCTAGAAAATATTGTCAAAATATTGAGAATTTGTTGTTGATTCAAAGTAATTGAAAATGATGCTCATTGTTGTGAAAATATTCCTTCTTTTCTACCTGAAGTATTACCTCCAAACAGGATTGACTTCATAGAATCAAGATTTTGAATCCTAATTGCTTGCGATTGACCTTCTTCAAAGAAGTTATCAATTTCCTTGATATGAACAAGAAAGTGAGAATTTAATATTATGAAAGCCATTGATGAAAGAATATTGATAATAGAATCTCACGAATTTAAAGAAGATCCTTGATAAATTTGGCAGTTTGATATCCTGAGAGCTTCTCTCATGATAATCTTTATGCACTCTTTTTGGCTCTCTTGGGTTTTTGCTACATTCTCCTTCATTTTGGAGGTGTTCTGATTTTAAAGAGAGATCATCATAAGGGTTGATTTTGAAAACGAATTGGTTTAACACTAATTTTGGAAAAGAAAATCACCACAAAGGTTGATTTTAAAGATAATGGTTTGAAACCAATTTAAGAAAAGAAGATCACCGCGATGGTTGATTTTTGAAAAAGATTGAACCGAAATATTAAACTTTTGGGTGATCATAACGAAGATGTTTGTAGAAAATTTTCAAGAATTTCACGATTTTTGAAAAACCCTCATAGGTAATTTCATTTCTCTCATAAATTGCCCCTCGTCTTGAAAAGAATGGGCAAAGAAGATTCTTCAAAATGAAAACAGGTGCCCTAATGGGGCAAAAGAAAGAAGTATTTGATGAAGAAAATTGACATTTTATTGATAAGCAGAACTGATAACAAAAGATTGCATATTTATAAGCACTCAACCAAAAGGTTGCAAAACTGGGCGGACTTGCCCCTATGAGGTGACTGGCAAAACGAAAGGAAGAAAGCAGGAAACTTTGGCATCATCAATTTTCTGAATGATCTGGGAAAGGCTTGGTCAAGATGGCCAGCTCGTCTTCTTCTTCATCTTCAGCAAGGAGGCTCTTGTCAATACAGTCCTGAACAATATTTTTGAAGACAAAACAATGATCGATGTCATGCCCCACTGCCCGATGGAACTTGCAAAACTGATTCTTGAACCTTCACATGATGGTGGGAGGAGTTGTGGCCTTTGGGTGCTTCACTAATCCCTTGGTCAGCATGAATTCAAGGGCTTCTTGGAGTGTTTGTTTGAGAGGAGTGAACACTCGATCACTACTCCAACCTTCACACTTTATCTTTTCCTTCTGTGAAAAGTTGGGCTGAGATAGCTTGCTATTCTGTCTTTCCTCTCGATCCGCATGGCTGCCCTTACTACTTTTGTTATCATTGCGGCTGATGTTGGCGGAGGAGGTGAAATTTGCCTTTTCCTTTGGATCTAGATTGTTCTTGACGAGGGTGATACCATCGTAGACACCGTTCTCCAAACCCATCTCGAGCCACTCGGCTTGTTCAGTAAGCTCTATGAAAGACTTGGAAGGTGAGGTGGAGATAAGACTTCTCAAAGGTTGTGAGAAGTTGTTTATGATCAGCGATAAAGCATGCGTCTCTGATATAGGATCCCTCATTTTGTTGCAGGTCTCTCTCCATCTGCGAATGAAGTCCCTTGCCTTTTCATTTTCATTCTGCCTTAGATTGCAGAGATGGCTCGATGTTGGGAGCGCTTCAGTATTGAACAGAAATCGCTCAATGAATAGGTTGACCACCTTATCGAATTCTCGCAGCTCGATTGGATTGATATGCTTAGAGTACCACTTGGCGGCAGTGCCTTCTAGGCTACGAGGAAAACAGAGAAATAGGGCCCTATTGTCTCTCTTGAATTTGGAGCATTCGGCGAAGAACATGGCGAGATGGGCTTTGGGATCACCAGAACCATCGAACTTGATGAACTTACAGGGCAGATTTTCCAGTTATTCGTCTCCTTCTAATCCATCATATAAATCCTCGCTAGTGAAGACTTTCTTGCCCTTGTCGCGAGCTTGCAGATCTTTAACCACTTTGGCCATTTCTCTGAACTGTGCTTGAAGCGGTTTTTCTATTGCTTGGACCTTTGGTTTGCGAGTTGCTCTATGAATGATCTCGCATTCTTCCTCGGTATCATCTGCTGATTCTTCTTTGTCCGAAGTATCTTGAACATGCTCCTTGGTTGATTTCTTGGCCACACGATCTCTAATTTTCTGACTGAATGGATTTTTGTCTGAGTTGGTGCCAGCCTGCTCACTCATCATCCTCTTCATCATTTTCTGAAACATCGCGTACATTTGAGGATCTATGCCATCGTCCTCTTGCTGTTGTTCTTGACTTCTAACGGGTCGTGGGGAGCCCATCTCTTCTTCTGAGTCTGAGGAGTACTGTGGTGATGCAGTTCCTCTTCCTGACCTTGTTTGAACCATCAAATGCTGTGGATGCTCTCTGCAGGATAAAGTCTTGATTAAACTCTGAGAGAATTTTGGATCGGGAGGAAAATGATTATTGACGATATGGTAGACAGTTGGAAGAATATCCCATTACTAGGGATGGAGTCGCCGCTGAAATTACGACAATTGTGTTGTCATTCTTTGTAAGAGAAATAACAACAGAAAATGTGCCTTGTTACCTAGGCGAGGTCATCAACCACGAGAAAAACACCATTTTTGAAAGAAAGAGATATCTCTTGGAAAAACAATCCGCAAACGGATTTAGAATAAGGAGAAGGCAAGTGGGTAAACAATTTCCACCGCAATAATCAAGGTATGTGTGAGGAAAATAAGGTGAAGAATTTTGCAAATAGACAAAAGAATTGAAAATCCATATGATTTTGGAAAATTGCAGGCAGGATGAAAATGCAGCTGGAAATTCGAGATCCAGTAGAATGAGAGAATGAAAAATCACCTGGAGTTTTGAAAGAAATTGGATATTAGGGAAAATCTTCCAGGGTTTGAGAAAATAAAAGGAAAAAAATGAGAATAAAAATATAGGAAAATAGAGGTAATATAAGAACAATCACATCCTCCACAAACATTTATGCACATACAGCACTCCCTAGAAGGCTGACTCTAGATGCATCATTTTGAAAACAGCTGTAGGACCTTAATCCTAACTCTAGGTTCAGATCATCTTTGTCCAATCCAGTTATGCCGATATACCTGAATCGAAATCCGAGGTACGTGGCATATAATTTCAACTCCGGTTCTAAGGTAAGGTTTTCCAACATCCTTGAGCACCTACCGATATACTTCGGACTGTGGCCCGCGGTACGTGGTAGGGGGGTGTTAACCCAAATAGTTGGCCCAGTTGTGAGGCTCTGTCCCAAACTAGGGTTCTGGAAGAGAGCCCAGCAATGTGAAGACCGGGTAAAAGTAGGTAAGGGAGGTAAAAAAAATAATCACATGCAAGAAATAGAGTGCTCTAAATCCTAGAGAGATAGATTTTTGAAAATCTTTGAAGAAGCATACATTGTTTGCATTCAGATCCTAAATTGAGGAGAGTCGTATTCAGACCTAAGTCTATGTGAGCATGAAAAATATCTCCTCAATCTGGTCCTACCAAACCATGCCTAAGCTATATGCAGTCAATGTCAGCTAGGTCAGAATCTAGGCTCCTAGGTTCGCATGATATCAAAAGTAAAAGAGCTGACATTTTATGAACATAATTTCGATAATTGAACTAAGTCAAGCACAATTTAAGTCAGACAAGGACATGTCCCATCATGGTCGCCAAACCTGTTGTTGTCGCGAAATTTTTCCCGTCTTCCCCTTCCTTGCAGAAGAGAGAGGGAGAAACGCTTTCGCGCTTCAAACTTGACTGGATTTTAGAAATTATTTTGAAATACTCGCCTCCGTTTTGAAAATTGCAGGAAAATCCATGGGATGGGGCTCGACCTGTCGGTACGAGGTTCGACCGTTCCTGCCGCCTTTAACAGGGGTAATCGAACCAAGGACCAAAATTGTGCTTGACTTAGCGAAATTATCGAAGTTATGTTCTATCCTAAATGCATAGAGAATTCAGGCATGTGCTATGAGATTTTGGAAAATAGAAGTAGGAAAAACATGATGTATGCTTGGAAAATATTTTTGGAGTTGGAAATAGTTCTAAGGCAAATGATGGAAATCGATTTCTCAGGAAACTCTGATGAAAAGATTTGAAATCTTGAGAAAGTTTATAAAGACTTGGGAAAATCATGAATGATTGGAAGTCCTGAGAAAATGTAAGTAATTCTTAGGAAAAGTGTGAACATTTGAAGAGAAAATGCTTGTCAGGAAAACTCCAGCTCTGAAAATTTTCTTTTGAAAAATGATTGAAGATTCATAGGAAAACTTTTGGAGTTGAAAAGCATTTCTTGGGAAAAGGTGAAAGTCAATTTCTCAGGGAACTCAAATGAAAGGGGTTTTGAAATCCCAAGAAAGTTCATAAAGGTGTGGGAAAATCATGAATGGATGAAAATCCGGAGAAAATGGAAAGAATTCTTGAGAAAAAGGTGAATATTTGAAAAAAAAAAGGAAACACTTCTCAGAAAAACTCGAACTTTGAGAATTTTGTTAGGAAAATGATGGAAAATTTATAGGAAAACTCATTGGAGAAGAAAAACTGAACTTGGGAAATTGAAGTCCTGAGAATCTTAGCCTTAAACACTTGGAAATTGATTTTGATCTTTGAGAAAGGTGAGAGACTCCTTTTGAAAATCTCAAGAAAATAACATTTCCAAAGAAAAATGAAGGAAACTTGGATTTTGGAAATCCAACATAGAAGTTTCTTGTGAGACTAGTTTCCATGGGAAACTGTGAAAACTTGACTTGGGAAAACCGATTTTGGAAAATACTCAGAGTTTCTTGAGAAATTGATTTCTTGAGAATGAAGTTTTCTTGAGAAAATCAGGAGAAAACCAATGATTTCATGATGCAAATGATATGAATGAATGAATGCACTTTGAAAGATTTTCTAAGAAATTTGTTGGAAAATGTGCATTAAGTCAAAATAAATCCTTCACATATCCTGACTGTGGCCATGAATATGTTCAGAGATTAATTGATTTAATGCACAATACTTTGAAAATATTAGAAATATGATATGCATTTTAAGATAGCCTCAGAGTGTAGGCTCAATGTGACTAGTAGAAAGATGATGGATCTGGGTCTCGTCCATATTCCGACTAGGGCCGTAAATATGGATTCCACCGAGTCCATCAACTCCCTAAGAGTTGGTGCACGTGCCATTCGTGGACATCCATAGTGCTTTTGAAATAAAATGCATGAATCACATAAACAGGATATTGCATGAATTCAAACTATATGATATGCATCCTAGTCTAAGCAGAAAATTAAATCTCTTATTCCAAAATTCACATTATTACATCACTAAATAAATGAAATAAAATGAAATTGCAGACTCTAGCTCCTTATTTTGAATGTCCCTGCCAAACTTGAAATAGGATTAGCTCAAATATGTGGGTTTTTCCAAGATTTTCCAATAATATCATGAAATTATTGGACTTAATTGGATATAAACCCTATTTTCATGCTTCCTTGATATTTGAAATGATTAAAATGCAAGAAATTCAGTGGAAAATAGTTTGAAATTCGGAATTTGGGTCAAAATGACCAAAATACCCCTAATTATAAAGTTACACATTTAAAATCAGGGTTTTTTGAAGGAAAACTTGGTAAAATTGAGATTTTAAAATTCAAATTGAATCAAATGATGATGAAATGCAGTAAGAGACATGATGACATGCTGCTAAACACATTAAGACTGTAAAATCAGAATTTGACATTTTGCAATTTATCCAAAATAATGAATTTCGCTTGTTTTTCGCTTGGATCCGGGTCCTGCGGGACCCTGTTTTGATATTATGGTTAAACCGAACCTCAAATGAATTCTAAATTACACCACGTTCGGTATGAAGCATCTTCTTACTCTGATAAACAACCTAGAATGCTGAAAATCATGAAATGATATGATTTAAATGCTAAAATTTAAAGAAAGTCCTAAAAATGGTGAATTTCGCCTATGAACCCGAACCAAATGCAATGCCTAATATGATAATGCAAAATTTACACCATAAAAACTTCTGATATTTTGCAGACTGATAAAGGACCCGAAATGGAACATTTTTGGTTTTTACATCCTCGGGATTTGAGCCATGTTGAGTTCGGTAACAGGGATTTGGTTCTGACGGAGGTAAAAATCAACCTAATCTAATATAAAATACTCAATAAATAGAAAACGGCCATGGAAATTTCTGATATTTAACAGAGCTACGCATGACACCTACATAGACAACTTTCATGTTCATAACTTTGGCATTTGACCAACAGCGACATGGATAAAAATATAACTTTTTAATCCTAAATTGACAGAACAGACAAATGTGACCAAACAGGTGACTAACCAGACAAATCCGAAGCAGATATCACAACTATTCTAAAAATCACAGGCTTTCATATGCAAACAGAGGACATCTTGGTCATAATATTCACTTTTTACAGATTCAGATTTGGATCAATACCCAAAGAGAACCCATAGCCTTAAGTCGATCCAAAGTCTCCGAGGCCCAAATCAGGCTTTGACACGTGTCCCGAACTCTCGGATTTTTTTCAGACATTAAACAAATTCAGAAAAATCTGATAAAATCATGTTAAACACTAGGCATCCTTCTGAGTTCATAACATCTTTCGGATCGAAACTCGGATCTCCCATAAGTGATATCTCGATTTTACAAGTCGTAAGAGAATTTTAAAACGCATCCCGGGTAAAACAAACCCGACTTACCTTTTTGAACGTTTACCACTGTAAACGAATTCAAATGCTTCCAAATTTTTGGCACATTTCTAGGGACACCTAGGGGCGCATTCCATGATTTTTTTAGAATTTTTAACAAGAATTAAATGCATGACATGACGTGTGGACTGACTGACAAAAACAGAGAACTACTGAAACTGAGCAGAATTGAAATAAATGCTAAATTAATCCTAATTAACTCATGAAACATGCTAAATTAACGAAATAAAATGCAAATTAAATCTAGCTAAATGCATGAATGTTAAAAAACATCAAGGAAGCACAATCATGTATTTTTATATATGTCGTTTTATGAGAATAGCTCAATCCATTCCTCGAATGAGCTCTTTCTTCAAACGACACGTGAATCAAACCAAAGGCATTATCATGTTGAAATCAATAGGAATGGAGGCTTACCTTGTGTTCTCCAACGGTTTTGGAACTCCCGAAAAGAGCGGCTACCTTGATAAGGGGTTCCAGAGGGGCGTGAATCCAAAGGACACCAAAAAAAATGGAATTATGAAGTTCAATTCTCAAACAGGGCTCTCCCTGAGCTGGGCATGGGCTAGGGTATTTGTAGAAATTTTGGAGATTTTCAAAATTCAAACACAGTGAATCTGGACCTTCAATGTGGCGCCATCTCAGAGGGTGCTATTTTGATTTTTTGAGAAAATAAAAATGAGAATTTTGTGAGTGAGACACCTCAGCAGGGGAATTTGGAATTTTTCAAAAAGCTTGCTTGATTTTCTCTGCAGGAGTCTCCCAAATGGCGCCACCTCAGAGGATGTCCTCTTGGAGTTTGAAATTCAAAGCTTGGTTTTCCTGGAAGAAGGAGAGATTGCCATGTGGCGCCACCTCTGGGTGGCTCCACACTGCCATGTGTCAGAAGGTAGGAGCAGAAGAAGCAGAAGATGTCACCTCAGAGGGTTTGAATTCTACTTTTTCTGATGAAAGGAGAGACTGACATGTGGCGCCATCTCAGGGTGGCTCCTACAATGACATGTGGCAAGAGGGAGGAACAGGAGGGAAAGGGACACGTGGCACCATCTCAAAAAATAAATTTAGGGAGGAGACTTCAGGATTTGCGCCACCTTAGCCTGGAGTTTGAATATTTGAAGTGTTGCCTTTTCTGAAGGAGGCAGAAAATAACATGTGTCATTTGCTTTTTCTAAGAAGAGCAGAGAATGACATGTGTCATTTGTTTTTTCTGAGAAGAGCAGAGAATGACATGTGTCATTTGCTTTTTCTAAGAAGAGCAAAGAATGACACATGTCACTTGCTTTTCTGAGAAGAGCAGAGGATGACATGTGTCATTTGCTTTTTCTGAGAAGAGCAGAGAATGACATGTGTCATTTGCTTTTTCTAAGAAGAGCAGAAAATGACACGTGTCACTTGCTTTTCTGAGAAGAGCAGAGGGTGACATGTGTCATCTACTTTTCCTGAGGAAAGGAGAGAGTGACATGTGTCACTTGCAGGAGACATAATTCAAATGGTACCACCTCAGGGGAGACAAGCTCTACTTTTTGTGAACAAGACAACACATGACACGTGGCATCTCATGGGGACCTTGGAATGACACATGGTGCAAGGTGAAGATGGTGGATGCTGACACATGGCATGGAATGAAGAGGGGGTCTAATGACACGTGGAGGCTTCTTAAGGTAGCCCCACATTGACACTTGACAGATAAATGGGAGGAGAGAGAAAAGACAAGTGGCGCCAATCTAGGGGACAAGGCTCCTATTTTTTTGGGTTTTTCAAAATTCAGGTTTTTCAAAAGAAAAGCTTATGTGACACCACCTCAGTGTGGGTCCCATATTGCTTCTTTATTGAAATAAGGATAAAACAACAACTTCTTTTTGAAATTTTCATAAAATCTGGACTAATTGGTAAAACAGAAATTTTTGGAAAGAGTTGGCCCCTGTAGGGCGATTTTGTAAAAGGATGATAGTTGAAATAGTTTGACAAAAGGCAAAATCTGAGTTGAAATTTATTGAAAATTATCCAGATTGTTTTCCTGAGGAAATATTTTGAAATTCAGAGTCCTGGGGGTAAAATGGGAAGAATTGATAATTTTAAAGACCCAGGGTTTTGAAATTAATTTTGAAAAGATTTGAAACTCGAATCTGGATTGACAAATTTGAAAATCGAGAGTTCTGAACCTCGAAATGACATGCTGTGCAGTGTAGTGATATGAGATGCTCATGCAATGATATGCAATGCCATGTCTTATGCAATAGAATCTTGAACCAAGACTTGGAGATGCCTGTCTCCTGTCAGGAATAAAATTTTGAACATCTGAGCTAAAAATAGAGAAATTTTGAGAGTTGCAGATGCAATTTAGACTTATGTAAGGTTCGGGCTCAGAAAATGACCATTTTGCCCTCCGACGATTTCAAAGGTTGAATGATGATGTTTGGTGGAGATGTCGGGGAGGTGAGTGAAAATTTGGGGTGTTTACAGAGCACTGGATTTTGAAAAGATTATCAATACAAATACAAGATTTGGTAAAGCAACCAAGGCGAGATTGGATTTCATAAAAGGACCAATTTGAAAATTGGATTTAATCGAACCAGTGTAAAACAAGGTTCAGTCGAAAGTTTTGAATCAAAATTCAAATCTTCAAGGAAAGACTAGATGAATTGGATTTTGAGTAGAAGTTCTAGACCAATTTACAGGATAGTTTGAGTAGAAGTTCAAACCTTTAAATGAAAACTAAGCGAATTGGATTTGGAAGAAAATTCAAGTCGAAACTTTGATTTTTCTAGACCAATTTTGAATTGCATTTGGAAGAAGCTTTGAATCAAAACTCAGATCTTCTAGACCAATTCTAGAATCTGGAGGAATGGAAATTAGACGAATTGGATTTGGATGAAAATTCATGTCATAACTTGGATTTTCTAGACCAATTCGGAATTGGATTTGGAAGAAGATTCGAATCAGAACTCGGATCTTCTAGACCAATTCTGACATTTAAAAAAATGAAATTTGGAATTAGTTCAACTAGTACGAGTACCAGATTTTAAAGGAGTACCCGTACGAGCACTGGATTTTAAAAGATTACCAGTACGAGCACTGGATTTTTTAAAACATTACCAGCACAAGCACTGATTTCTAAAAGATTATCAATTGATTGTGATGAGAGATTTTTTATCTTCACCCTCACGATGACTTGGACGACTGTCGGGGCCTCAGGATTTATCCCTTATCCTGAATGGGTGATAAATTTGATGTAAATTGATGCAAATGAATGCAGATGAAAATGAATACAGATGAATGCAAATGCAAGTGAATGCAAATAAATGCAAATGGTGAAAGATTTTGTTTGATCCTGCCTGCATATAGGGTATTTTTAAAAAAGATGAGTTTTATAACAAAAATGAGCCAGTGTATTCTGGGAATGAGAAATATTCTGATAAAAGAATAATTGATCATTTATTGGAAGGAATTTTGAGGAATACAAAAGATAGAATAGAGATTTTCTAGGTGCAAAATTTCTTCAAATGTCGAGCATTAATGGGATCAGGTAATTCTACCCCGTCTGCCTTAATCAGACGATATGAATTACGTGGTAACGCTTCTTTCACCACGTAGGGACCTTCCCAGTTTGGTGACCATTTGTCAAGCGGACGATGCTTAAGATGAGTCGTTGATCTAAGGACCATGTCATTAACTTGAATTCTTCTTTCGATGACTGACTTGGCATATTGCCTTGCTATCCTTTGACAATAAGACTGAGCATGCTTTGTTGCTTTGAGTCTTTTCTCATCGAGTAGATCCAACTGTACCAATCTCTGTTGCTGATACTAATCGAGTGGTAATTCTAGAAGAGATGCAAATTTAAGAGCGGGCTTTTGAACATGAAGAGGTAACACCACCTTGGTCCCATAAACAAGTTCTGAAGGAGTTGCATTGGTCAGGGTTTGAATGGTGGTTCAATATGCTCAGAGTGCATCATGGATTTTCTCGTGCCAATCACGACCTGTCTCAACGATTCTTTCCAAGATGCAGATCAAACTTTTATTTGTGGCTTCCGCCTGACCATTCCCTTGGGGATAGTACAAAACTAAAAAATGATGATGAATTCTGAATTTTGAACAAAAGGTGTAACGCCCCGGATTTCCAAAACAAAGCTAAGTTAAAATTTTCATGAATTTCTCTTTTTTTTTTCTTTGCAGCGGAACTTAGAAAAGCTTTTAGCAGCGGAATAAGACGATAATGAGTCGTCGGTTTTAGAAAGCTCCGAGCACGTTGCAGGTATGTGGCCAAGCAACTCATTGACCACCAAAGTGTTCCATTTTATCGAAAACCACATGTTTATTACAACACTACTGCTTAGAAAAGCAGTATAGGTTCAATAAAAGGAAGCAGTACAAAATCTGTCTAGAGAAACCCTGGAACTCGATGCCGCCTTGCTCCGCATATCGCCACGCAGGTCCAACACCTGAAATCCCCATTAAACGGGGTCAGAACCACTGATGGTCTGGTAAGCATGCAGTCATACATCCATTCAACTCAAATACGATAATGACCACTCAGGGTCGCAATGCGCAATAACGACGCTCAAGCCTCCAAGACTTAGCGTATTTCGCAAGAGCCTCCTCAAGGCTATGAGTTGAGCATCCGCTCAAGTCCTCATGACTTAGAGCAAGCCTTTTCAGGGCTGTGATTTGAATAGCCGCTTAAGTCTCCATGACTTAGTCATGACCTCTACCGGGTCTCAAAGTGATGTCTAGCTCAAGTCTTAATACTTGGCACATCTGTATCCCACGCATCTAAGGACAACTCCTCGAGCTTCGCTTAGTCGTGCGGATACAACACGGGTCTTTGCCCAGTTGGTCCAGTAGTATACCGAACATGACACCTTCACAAAGGTTATGCAGGACTGACTCAACACGTCATCCACTCATACATTCAAAGCATCGCTGTACCTAGAGCTAATGCATTGTTTGATAATTAACCGCTCCCGCCTTTGGTACGCAGGTAGAGCTATTGTCCGGGCATCAACGCGACGTTCTGGGGGTTGATTATTCTATGTATTTTAGATACCCCAGAGGCCTGTTGACCCTATCCATAGTAGGGCAGTGTGTTTCAACTGGGAGAATCCTACTAGGCCCATATTCGGATGCATCCTCTACTTGCAGTAGTTGGGTTCAATCCTTAGATCTTAAGGATAACCACGACCCCAAAACCCATGAGTGACTGAGGCCATCGTGGACTCTATCAGGTCCAAAGTAAATACATGTCACTCAAGGCTGTACCATCACTGTCATTCCACAGTGAGCATAATTCCTGAAGGGGTCTGCCAGTCTTACAATTACTTGGACAGAATCTGCATGCCATTTAGGCAGCTCGTGCTTTCAGCACTACGGAAGTATGTACCCGACCCCATTCAGTCTGCCCCAACACAGTCATTACTGAGGGGGTACCCCTAACACGATCTTCAACTGCGGGGTATGTGCGACCTTAAGTCTTATTCATATGCATGCAGAACACCGCTCTTTGGCACTTCGGCCACCACGAGCATCACACCTCTTTGGGTGGAAACAACACACTCTGGCTCATCAGCCCTTACGAGTCTGGTTGTGTAACCGTTCTCAATGAGCATGCATATGACTCGATCTAAATAGATCGGCTACTCGGCGTATTTTTACGCAACGAGTCCAAACCTAGACAAGGCGCAACCTCTACTCCGGCTCAGCGGCCCTTACGAGCAAGGTGCCCTTGCAGGCACAAGGATACGAGCCGATCTGGCATCGTTCCATCAACGGACATCATTATGCCGTTCCATTGGTTCAGGCAGCTCTTCTGCCAACCATTTCGTCAGCACCTCCCCTGCTCTACCGGCAGTGGTGCGACGAACCCTTCTACGTTGTAGAGGGCAAACCATGAACTGGGTAGCACTCTGCTATATGTCAGAGTATCCTGCTACGTTCTTTCTGAGCTATTCTTAGCTTCTTCAGAAATTTTAGCAGCACTTCCTCTCTTTTACGGAGAAAGCGTGCGTTTCTTTTATCCATTTCAGCGGCATCTCCCCTCTTTGGTAGGAAATCGCCACGCTTAATTCGGGAAATGGATGCGCACCGTTGTGCGTACTTTGCATCCATCAAGGTTGCAGGAACCCTGGGCCATAGCCAGGCCATACGTAATTAACTTAGTCTTTACGTAAAGAGCATTTTGCCAAAAAGCGAAGCCTTTCCAATAGGGGCTTCATTCGTCAAGCAGAATCTTGAACGAGGAGCGGTCAAGGAATCGCATGGGCGATTTGGAGTTGATCTCCATTTGAACGCTCATTTATGCGCTATATATGTAGTATAAGCAGAAGCCTGTGCTTTATACAGCGGCGGCGTAAAGAAATGCATATACTATTATTCAGGGTGTGTAACTGAACGAAATATTCTACATATATAACAAAGCAGAAGCCTTGGCATCGTTCGACGCGACGGCGTAAGTAAATACATTGCAGAAAGCAGAAGCCTTGGCATCGTTCGACGCGACGGCGTAAGTAAATGCATAATCAGAAGTGCAGTAATCGGAAGTGCAGAAAACAGGGAGCCTTGGCATCATACGACGCGACGGCAAAGGTAAATTACATAGCCTGTGCGATATAAGACGCGTCGGCAGAATCAGCAGATATACACCTAGATCTGTATCCAACGATAGTTACGAGGCAAGCGAGTGAACACCGAAGTGTCCTAGAGGGCTCAACCAAGAACTAGGGTGAGATACTATTTTTGAAGAACGCATATACTGCGCATTCGAACATATATATCCGACGATAGTTACGAGGCGAGCGCGTGAACACCGAAGTGTCCTAGAGGGCTCAACCAAGAACTAAAGCAAGATACTACTTCAGAAAGTATATTCTATATACAAACAGTCAAATACTTGAGAGAGATGGATCAACGAAGCGAACTTACTTCAAATCGTGGAAGAAACGGCTCTGGGTTGCTTCTTTGGCTTCGAGCCTTCCTTCGAGAGGTCAGACTAAGTCAGATGAAGCTGACTTAGTTGAGAAAGAGGTAGAGTAGGTCAAGCTACTCAACCTAAGTGGTTTGAACCAAACAGGGTTCGATCCAAGTCAACTGGGTTCAGCAGGTTCGAACTCAGCTCAAGTAGGCTAAGTCTGGGTTCAGAAATCCAAACCGGAATCTGGACAAAAAGGGACTTTGACTTTGACTTTAAACCCAACTAGGTTCAAGTCAAGTCAACTAGGTTAGGACTAGGTCAAGTGGGTTCAGACCCAGGTTAGGTGAGCTAGGACCAGGTCAGGCAGGCTTAGACCAGGTCAGGTGGGTTCAGGCCAGGTCAGGTGGGCTCAGACTCACTTGGGCTCACTAGGGGAGGTTTAGGAGAGAGAGAGAAGGCAAGAGAGAGAGGGGGGGTCAAAATTATGAGAAGAGAGAGAGTGGGGAGGGCTATTTATAGCCCAAGCCCACCTCCTCTTGGGTTTTTCCATGCCCCTTTTACCCCTGAGCTATATTTTAATTCCTGGAGGTTCCTTTTGAGGTGGGGCCCACAAGATATTTCCATAGGATATTTTGTGGGTCCCACAAGATATTTTCTGAGGAATATTTCTGTGGGTCCCACCAATATTTCCGTGGGTCCCGCAAGAATTTTGGGTTTCCGGCGATTTTTTTCCGAAAAATTCTGAGTACGCCATTTTCTTCGTATTGACGTAACTAAGAAAGTTGGCTCGTACGAATCTATTGATTTCGTTTAGTTAGGAAGTTATGGCTTCCAGAGTGTTTGAGCATATATTCGCAATTCGACGAATATCCTAAGTATAACTGGCTCGTACAAATCGATCTGATTCGTATTTCGGGTTCAGATGCTTTTTTTACTTGAAAATGCCTCGTGAATTTCTTCAGAAAGATACTGAAAAATTATGGGTCTTACATCATTACCCCCTTAAAGGAATTTCGTCCGCGAAATTCAGTTAAGAGTACTAAGTGCGTAACTCGGGATATTTCTCCCATATGTTAGATTCATAATGTTGTTCACTTAGTTCAACATCGTATTTATTCCAGTCATAACCTCATATCATGATTCCTGATCAATGAGGTATGTTTCTCATATCTGAGTTCAAATTATGCTACAACCACGATAGTTTGTTGAATCAATGTTCTTCCAACCGGATATTTAACATAGCCATCTTGTGTAACTATTTTGTACACACAGATCATTCTTCTAGAGATTAACCATATTGGAATAAGTCCCCTGTCAGACTACCTGGTATTGGAAACGTACCTCCTCACAGGTTCGCCTTCGTCAGACTTACCTGATATTGGATCAGTACACCCTCACAGAATCATACTAGCCAAGCTACTGGTTTTGGAACATATACACTTGCACGGAGCTGTATACCCTCACAGGCTCACTCTGGCTAGACGATCTGATCTTGAATATGTAAAACCTCACAGGACTCTCTTCTTGGGAACAATTCCTCGATGGTTTATTTTATTAAGTAACTTTTAACGTTCTAATTATGCAAACTTAATTTCTCAATCATGGGGTCTATA
Source organism: Nuphar pumila (assembly GCF_984573655.1). Lineage (NCBI taxonomy): Eukaryota > Viridiplantae > Streptophyta > Magnoliopsida > Nymphaeales > Nymphaeaceae > Nuphar > Nuphar pumila. The sequence continues at coordinate 57,486,144 of NC_143250.1, read as the reverse complement.
GCCATAAATTTTGGGCATAAGCACTTAAGATTTTTATTTGACAAATCCAAAAAATTACTTTACAGAGCAAGGATACATATCTATCCAGATGACCGTACACAAGGTCATAAGCCACTTGTCTCAAGCATTCATTGGATCTTGTCTTTCAATTGCTTCTTACCCAACACAACTCTATCTATCAAGGTATTCAGATTCCTTGATACGATCATTATTCGTGAGTTGTTCGGCTGTCACCGCATAGACACGACCTGCCACAGGTTTCTGCTCTATCCTGGGTAGTGGCAGTCGTTGTTGTTGTATTTGTTGAGAGGGTCCTCCAGATCCCATATTTCTTCGTTGAAGATCTGAGGCCTTCTTGCGGCATTCTCTTACACGATGCCCTGGTTTGCCGCAATACAGGCAACCTCCCGTATCGCGAGGACAAACCCCTCCGGGATGATCTGAGCTACACCTTGGGCATCGAAAATTAGACTGTTGGTAGGGCTGATTGGCTTCTACCATCTGTAATGGCTGTTCGGCCGGTGGAGTAAAGTTGTTCTCCTGAAAATCCCTCTTATAAAAAGCTGGTCGTGATTCTTGGCCACCAGGGAACGTCCTCTTGTTGTTCCCATTACTTGCTACCGGTCGCTTTACTACGACCCCTTTGCATCGCTCTTAGTCTGCACTAATCTTTGAAGTTGCTGCCACAGCGGCTTGAAATGTTTGGGGCATGCTAGTTATGACTCGAGATCGTAGCCCTTCCCGAAATCCATTGATATATTTATCGGCCCTCTCTAGGTCAGTATCGAATAACCGAGAGCAGTACCGCTCAAGGTTCTAAAACTTGGTAGTATAGTCGATAAGACTCATACCACCCTGCTCTAGTTCCAGAAACTCCATCTTTTTCTTATTTCTGGAGTGTATCGGAAAGTAGTTATCCAAAAATTCCCTCCGAAAATCATTCCAAGGGATGACTTCGTGAAGTGAGAACTGGATAATCCTAGTGGTATCCCACCACTTTCGTGCATTATCCTTCAGCCTATATGTGCCGAAGTTAGTCTTTCTATCCTCTGGTACTCCCAATACCAGGAATGCACGCTCTGTTTCCTCGATCCAGCTTTCTGCGAGCTCTGGATCGGCACTGCCAACGAAAACAGCTGGGTCGAGTTTGAGGAACCTTTCATATGTTATTCCTCCAAGGTTCTCATTGCGAGGTGGGGTTGGTGCTTGCCTTGATTCACGAATGGCAGACGCAAGCCTGTTGAGTGTCTCTAGCAGGAAGCCCTGTGTATGGGACTCCTCGCTCGGCATGGTTCTCCTCGTCCTAGGTGACATTTATCTATTCACGCAATATACCAAAATCAGAGAAAGTATAAGATTTATACTTACAGTGCGATACCGCAAACATGACGGATCTTGAACCAGGTTTCTCAGACTCATGCTCTGATACCAATTCTGTAACGCCCCGGATTTTCAAAACAAAGCTAAGTTAAAATTTTCATGAATTTCTCTTTTTTTTTTCTTTGCAGCGGAACTTAGAAAAGCTTTTAGCAGCGGAATAAGACGATAATGAGTCGTCGGTTTTAGAAAGCTCCGAGCACGTTGCAGGTATGTGGCCAAGCAACTCATTGACCACCAAAGTGTTCCATTTTATCGAAAACCACATGTTTATTATAACACTACTGCTTAGAAAAGCAGTATAGGTTCAATAAAAGGAAGCAGTACAAAATCTGTCTAGAGAAACCCTGGAACTCGATGCTGCCTTACTCCGCATATCGCCACGCAGGTCCAACACCTGAAATCCACATTAAACGGGGTCAGAACCACTGATGGTCTGGTAAGCATGCAGTCATACATCCATTCAACTCAAATACGATAATGACCACTCAGGGTCGCAATGCGCAATAACGACGCTCAAGCCTCCAAGACTTAGCGTATTTCGCAAGAGCCTCCTCAGGGCTATGAGTTGAGCATCCGCTCAAGTCCTCATGACTTAGAGCAAGCCTTTTCAGGGCTGTGATTTGAATAGCCGCTTAAGTCTCCATGACTTAGCCATGACCTCTACCGGGTCTCAAAGTGATGTCTAGCTCAAGTCTTAATACTTGGCACATCCGTATCCCACGCATCTAAGGACAACTCCTCGAGCTTCGCTTAGTCGTGCGGATACAACACGGGTCTTTGCCCAGTTGGTCCAGTAGTATACCGAACATGACACCTTCACAAAGGTTATGCAGGACTGACTCAACACGTCATCCACTCATACATTCAAAGCATCGCTGTACCTAGAGCTAATGCATTGTTTGATAATTAACCGCTCCCGCCTTTGGTACGCAGGTAGAGCTATTGTCCGGGCATCAACGCGACGTTCTGGGGGTTGATTATTCTATGTATTTTAGATACCCCAGAGGCCTGTTGACCCTATCCATAGTAGGGCAGTGTGTTTCAACTGGGAGAATCCTACTAGGCCCATATTCGGATGCATCCTCTACTTGCAGTAGTTGGGTTCAATCCTTAGATCTTAAGGATAACCACGACCCCAAAACCCATGAGTGACTGAGGCCATCGTGGACTCTATCAGGTCCAAAGTAAAATACATGTCACTCAAGGCTGTACCATCACTGTCATTCCACAGTGAGCATAATTCCTGAAGGGGTCTGCCAGTCTTACAATTACTTGGACAGAATCTGCATGCCATTTAGGCAGCCCGTGCTTTCAGCACTACGGAAGTATGTACCCGACCCCATTCAGTCTGCCCCAACACAGTCATTACTGAGGGGGTACCCCTAACACGATCTTCAACTGCGGGGTATGTGCGACCTTAAGTCTTATTCATATGCATGCAGAACACCGCTCTTTGGCACTTCGGCCACCACGAGCATCACACCTCTTTGGGTGGAAACAACACACTCTGGCTCATCAGCCCTTACGAGTCTGGTTGTGTAACCGTTCTCAATGAGCATGCATATGACTCGATCTAAATAGATCGGCTACTCGGCGTATTTTTACGCAACGAGTCCAAACCTAGACAAGGCGCAACCTCTACTCCGGCTCAGCGGCCCTTACGAGCAAGGTGCCCTTGCAGGCACAAGGATACGAGCCGATCTGGCATCGTTCCATCAACGGACATCATTATGCCGTTCCATTGGTTCAGGCAGCTCTTCTGCCAACCATTTCGTCAGCACCTCCCCTGCTCTACCGGCAGTGGTGCGACGAACCCTTCTACGTTGTAGAGGGCAAACCATGAACTGGGTAGCACTCTGCTATATGTCAGAGTATCCTGCTACGTTCTTTCTGAGCTATTCTTAGCTTCTTCAGAAATTTTAGCAGCACTTCCTCTCTTTTACGGAGAAAGCGTGCGTTTCTTTTATCCATTTCAGCGGCATCTCCCCTCTTTGGTAGGAAATCGCCACGCTTAATTCGGGAAATGGATGCGCACCGTTGTGCGTACTTTGCATCCATCAAGGTTGCAGGAACCCTGGGCCATAGCCAGGCCATACGTAATTAACTTAGTCTTTACGTAAAGAGCATTTTGCCAAAAAGCGAAGCCTTTCCAATAGGGGCTTCATTCGTCAAGCAGAATCTTGAACGAGGAGCGGTCAAGGAATCGCATGGGCGATTTGGAGTTGATCTCCATTTGAAGGCTCATTTATGCGCTATATATGTAGTATAAGCAGAAGCCTGTGCTTTATACAGCGGCGGCGTAAAGAAATGCATATACTATTGTTCAGGGTGTGTAACTAAACGAAATATTCTACATATATAACAAAGCAGAAGCCTTGGCATCGTTCGACGCGACGGCGTAAGTAAATACATTGCAGAAAGCAGAAGCCTTGGCATCGTTCGACGCGACGGCGTAAGTAAATGCATAATCGGAAGTGCAGTAATCGGAAGTGCAGAAAACAGGGAGCCTTGGCATCATACGACGCGACGACAAAGGTAAATTACATAGCCTGTGCGATATAAGACGCGTCGGCAGAATCAGCAGATATACACCTAGATCTGTATCCAACGATAGTTACGAGGCGAGCGAGTGAACACCGAAGTGTCCTAGAGGGCTCAACCAAGAACTAGGGTGAGATACTATTTTTGAAGAACGCATATACTGCGCATTCGAACATATATATCCGACGATAGTTACGAGGCGAGCGCGTGAACACCGAAGTGTCCTAGAGGGCTCAACCAAGAACTAAAGCAAGATACTACTTCAGAAAGTCTATTCTATATACAAACAGTCAAATACTTGAGAGAGATGGATCAACGAAGCGAACTTACTTCAAATCGTGGAAGAAACGGCTCTGGGTTGCTTCTTTGGCTTCGAGCCTTCCTACGAGAGGTCAGACTAAGTCAGATGAAGCTGACTTAGTTGAGAAAGAGGTAGAGTAGGTCAAGCTACTCAACCTAAGTGGTTTGAACCAAACAGGGTTCGATCCAAGTCAACTGGGTTCAGCAGGTTCGAACTCAGCTCAAGTAGGCTAAGTCTGGGTTCAGAAATCCAAACCGGAATCTGGACAAAAAGGGACTTTGACTTTGACTTTAAACCCAACTAGGTTCAAGTCAAGTCAACTAGGTTAGGACTAGGTCAAGTGGGTTCAGACCCAGGTTAGGTGAGCTAGGACCAGGTCAGGCAGGCTTAGACCAGGTCAGGTGGGTTCAGGCCAGGTCAGGTGGGCTCAGACTCACTTGGGCTCACTAGGGGAGGTTTAGGAGAGAGAGAGAAGGCAAGAGAGAGAGGGGGGGTCAAAATTATGAGAAGAGAGAGAGTGGGGAGGGCTATTTATAGCCCAAGCCCACCTCCTCTTGGGTTTTTCCATGCCCCTTTTACCCCTGAGCTATATTTTAATTCCTGGAGGTTCCTTTTGAGGTGGGGCCCACAAGATATTTCCATAGGATATTTTGTGGGTCCCACAAGATATTTTCTGAGGAATATTTCTGTGGGTCCCACCAATATTTCCGTGGGTCCCGCAAGAATTTCGGGTTTCCGGCGATTTTTTTCCGAAAAATTCTGAGTACGCCATTTTCTTCGTATTGACGTAACTAAGAAAGTTGGCTCGTACGAATCTATTGATTTCGTTTAGTTAGGAAGTTATGGCTTCCAGAGTGTTTGAGCATATATTCGCAATTCGACGAATATCCTAAGTATAACTAGCTCATACAAATTGATCTGATTCGTATTTCGGGTTCAGATGTTTTTTTTACTTGAAAATGCCTCGTGAATTTCTTCAGAAAGATACTGAAAAATTATGGGTCTTACAAAAGGTCTTCATTCTCTCATTCTTGAAATGAGTACCATTATCTAACACAATGTCATGTGGTATACCGAAACGACAAAGAATATTCTTATGAATAAATGAAACCACAAGTCGACTTTCCACTGTACGCAAAGTGACGGCTTCAACCCACTTGGTGAAATATTTTGTTGCGGCAAGGAAATATTTATGACCATTTTAAGCGAAAGGAGTGATGGGTCCTACGACATCGAAGGCCTACATAGAGAATGGCCATGGAGACACGACTGATTGCAAGTACGTAGCTGGCGCATGAATGGAAGGTGCGTGCACCTGACACTGAACGCACTTTTTTACAAATCGATAGCAATCTTGTTGTATGGTTTTCCAATAATATCCTGCTCAAATGATCTGCTTAACAAGGGTTTGGTTGCCAACATGACCACCGCAAATGCCTTCATGTGCTTCTCGCACGACTTTTTTGGCTTCTTCTTTATCTAAGCACCTGGAATACTCAAAGCTGAACCCACGACGATAAAGAACATTGGCAAGAATAAAATAACGGGCAGACATATGTTGAATCACTTTTTACTCCCTCTTTGATAATTCTGGTGGAAGCTCACCAGTTTCAATGAAGTTTTTAATATCTTGGTACCAAGGCTTCTTCTTCTGTTATGCCTGGTTAACTTACATTATCAGAATGAAGGCAGGTTGGTCAAGTCTGCTGATTTCAAAAGAACGATAGGATTCTTCGCTTCTGAAAGACTTAATGGAGCCTAGGCTGGCCAAACTGTCAACTATTTGATTAAACTTTCTTTTGATATGGAAAAGCTGAAATTCATCAAAATTGTTGATGAGGGCTAGAACGATCTTTTGATAAGGAAGCAACTTCTGGTCTTTTACCTGCCATTCAGCTTTGACTTGGCTGACGACGAGCAATGAATCACCGAAAGCGTGTACTCTCTTAACATTGAAGTCTTGCAGAATTCTCATACCTTGTATTAAAGCTTCATACTCGGCCATGTTATGGGTACATTGAAAATCCAGTTTCAGAGATCAGCAAGATTTCAATCCCTATGTTGGCCATATTCTTGGATCCATCGAAAAATAGATTCCAAACTGGAGACTGTTGAATTTTGTAGATCCTCTCATCGGGGAAATCATCCTCGGCTTTAACATCTTCTACCAAAGGAAAATCTGCCAATTGGTCTGCAATTGCTTGGCCTTTGATAGATTGCTGGGAGACATACTCCAGATCATACTGCATCAATAGGACTTGCCATTTGGCAATCCGCCCGCTAAGAAATGGTTGCTCGAGAATGTACTTTAGGAGATTAAGTTTTGAGAGAATCTTGACTTCTGATGTTAACAAGTAATGTCTCAACTTCTGACACATCCAAACCAGTGCTAGACATGTCTTCTCTATTTGAGAATACTTCTTTTCGTAGTCAATAAAAGTCTTGCTTACATAGTAGACGACATGCTCAATCAGACTGCCTTCCTCGTACTGTGCCAAGAATCCGCCACAAGCGGCTTGGTTAACTGAAACATATAGCAAAAGAGGCTTTCCCAATTCTGGTGGCTTCAAAACGGGTGGGTTAAGAAGATACTTCTTGATACGATCAAACAATTGCTGACACTCTAGTCCTCACTCAAGCTTCACTCCTTTTCTGAGTAAATGATTGAAAAGCTCACATCTCATGGCAAGATTGGATATGAATCTCCGAATTGATTGCATACGTCCCTGAAGACTACGCAATTCTTTGAGAGTAGTTGGAGGTGACATATCAATGATGGCCTTTGCTTTAGCGGGATCCACTTCTATCCCCTTTTTGCTAACCAAGAAGCCTAATAACTTGCCTGATTCAACTCTGAAGACACACTTCTGAGGGTTGAGTCTTAGCTTGTAAAGAATGAGTCACTTGAAGACCTGACTTAAAGCATCAATATGGTTTTATTCCTCCTTGGATTTGACTAGGATATCATCAATGTATGCATCCATGGTCTTGTGCATCTGATCATGAAATATGGCGGCCATTGCGCGTTGATAGGTTGCCCCGGCATTCTTGAGCCCAAACGACATGACTGTATAACAGAAAGTACCCCATGGCGTGGTAAAGGATGTCTTGGATTGGTCACAAGCGGTCAATTTGATTTGATTATATCCAGAGTATTCATCCATAAAAGAGAACATGGCATGACCAGCCGTGCTATCGACCAAGAGATCGATGTTTGGAAGCGGATAGTCATCTTTTGGAGTAGCTTTATTGAGATCACAGAAGTCGATACAGATTCAAACTTTGCCATTCTTCTTGGGAACTGCTACGATATTTGCCAACCAATCCGGATAATCTATTGCTCGAATGAATCTAGCTTTGAGAAAGTCCTCAAGTCCTTCTTTGACCTGCTGCTCGATTCGAGGATCCATCTTCCTTAACTTCTGCTTAACTGGTTTTGCATCAGGCTTCAAAACGAGGCAATGTTCTACCAATTTAGGATCTAACCCTGGCTTATTCTCATAAGTCCATGCGAACACTTCTTGATACTGCTTGAGAAAATCGATGAGCCTTTCCTTCTCATCTGTGTTTACACTGGTACCGATCCTGAGAATTTTTGGACTATCCTCTGAACCAATATTGATATCCTCAGTTGGATCCTGAACTAAGGTTGATGGCTCATCTTGCTTTTGAATCACTGCAAATTCTGGCAACTCTGGAACTAATGAGTCAAATTCTGCCACTTCTTCTGGTTGTTTTGCGACCTTACTGTCCTCTGCTCTTGCCTTGACTAGATAAATCTTTGTAGGTTTCTATGTGATTGAAGAATTGATGACTAATCTCTTTATTGATTGGGAAGACATTCTGAAATTTTGAAAAGGAATAGCTTTTTAGAAAAAGTCCATTCATTATGGCATAAATTGCATGAAATGAAAAAGGATAAGAACAACGTATTTTGAAGACAAATTTCAGAGGAGTAAGAGAAAGATGGCATCCAGATAGACGAAAAAATTGATAGCTTCATTGAAGACTTAAAATGAAACGATGACATTTAAAATGAACTGAAATGGGACATTGTCCCTACAAACTGCAGAAATCAAATGAATAAATAGGAGAAAGACAGATGGTAGAAGCTTTTAATGAATCCCCTTAATGAAGACAATATTTTTATAAGATCTTTTGCCCATGAATCCCAATTCTGCTTTGTGCGGATGATGATCAAGGATCACTGGCTCTAGCCGACCATCCCCGTTCTTGCCCAAGCCTTTGAAAGGCTGACAACCATGCTTCAGTAACAGGTCAAACCCTTTCTTGGATATTACGTGACCCAGAAACATAACATTCTCAAGCCAAAACTCGCACTTGGAGAATTTGGCAAACAAACGATGCTCACGAAGTATACTCAAAATGATACGCAAATGTTCTTGATGCTACTCAGAACTCTCTGAGTAGATCAAGATGTCGTCAATAAACACGATCACAAACGTATCCACAAATGGAAAAAAAATCCAGTTCATCAAATCCATGAATGCAGTTGGTGCATTTGTGAAGCCAAAAGGCATCACCACGAACTCGTACAAACCATATCTCGTTCTGAAAGCTATCTTCGCAATGTCTTCCTCTCTAATACAAAGTTGATGATAACCCGATCTGAGGTCAATCTTCGAGAAGATTGTCGCTCTCTGCAACTGATCGAAAAGGTCTTCGATCCTAGGTAACGGGTATTTGTTCTTAATCGTCTCTTGGTTGAGCATCCGATAGTCAATGCACAACCTCAAAGATCCGTCTTTCTTCTTTACGAACAACACTAGTGCACCCCAAGGGGATGCACTCGGCCGAATAAAACCTTGCTCCAAGAGCTCTTCTAACTGACGCTTCAACTCTTCAAGCTCTGTCGGAGCCATACGATAAGGTGCCTTGGAAGTAGGAGTAGTTCCAGGCAACAACTCGATGCAAAAATCAATCTCTCGCTTTGGAGGTATGTTATCGTCGCAAAAATTTTCCCATCTTTCCTTCCTTGCGAAAGAGAGATGAAAATGCTTTCGCGTTTCAAACTTGACCGGATTTTGGAAATTATTTTGAAATACTCGCCTCCGTTTTGAAAATTGCAGGAAAATCCATGGGATGGGGCTCGACCTGTCGGTACGAGGTTCGATCGTTCCTGCCGCCTTTAACAAGGGTAATCGAACCAAGGACCAAAAATTGTGCTTGACATAGTTAAATCATCAAAATTGTGTTCTATCCTAAATGCACAGAGAATTCAGGCATGTGCTATGAGGTTTTGTAAAATGCAAGTTGGAAAATATGATGTATGCTTAGAAAACATTTGAAGTTGAAAAGCATTTCTCAGGAAAAAGATGGAAATCAATTTCTCAGGGAACTCAGACGAAGAAGTTTTTAAATCTCGAGAAAATTTATAAAGATTCGGAAAATCTTGAAGAAATGAGAATCTCAAGAAAATGGTAAGAATTCTTGAGAAAAGATGAACACTTGAAAAGGAAAACACTTGTCAGGAAAACTCAGACTTTGAGAATTTTCTTAGGAAAATGATGGAAAATTTATAGGAAAACTCATTGGAGAAGGAAATTCAAAACTTAGGAAGTTGAAATCTTGAGAATATTGTCTTTAAAGTATCTGAAAATCAACTTTGATTCTTGAGATAGATGGGAAATTCCTTTTGAAAGCATCTTAAGAAAATAATATTTTCAAGGAAAATCACGGGAAAACTTTAACTTGGGAAATCCAACTTAAAAAATCTTCATAGTTTCTTGAGGAATCGATTTCCATGAAGTGAAAATTTCTTGAGAAAATCATGAGAAAAACAAATGATGCAGATGATTTGAATGAATGAATTCTCTTTGAAAAGATTTCTGAAAAAATTGTTGGAAAAATGTGTATTAAGCCAAAGTAAAGCCTTCACATATTTTGACTGTGGCCATGAATATGTTAAGAGTTTATTTGAGTTAATTCACAATATTCTGAAAACATTGGAAATATGATGTGCATTTTTAAGATAGCCTAAGAGTGTAGGCTCAATGTGACTAGTAGAAAGATGATGGATCTGGGTCTCGTCCATATTCTGACTAGGGCCGTGAATATGGACTCCACCGAGTTCATCAACTCTCTAAGAGTTGGTGCACGTGCCATTCGTGTTCATCCACGGTGAATTTTGAAAATTGAGATATATGCATCATAGAATCAAGATATTACTGAAATCAAACTATATGAGATGCAGCCTAATCTAAGCAAAAAAAGTAAATATTATTCCAAGTTTGATTGTTACATCACTGACATAAAGCAAAAAAAAAAAATGTATATACAGAGTTAAAAGAATCCGCTTCCTCCAAATTTCTCTGCAAAATGAGAATTAGTACAAGATAACCAAGAAAATGGGTATATATATATAATATATACAACGAAGAGATATATATATATCAAAATGCTAAAATTGGTGTTAAACGACATGTAACAATGGAGGTGTATTTATATGAGAAAATAGATACATGAATGCTCATATATGTTAACAAATGCACATGAAGGGATCTATTTATATATATAAGTATATATATATATGTATATGTATATATATATGTAAATAGACATAGATATATATATATATAGATATATATATATAATGAGAAAATACACATAATAGTTGAAATTTCATATATAATGGGTAAAATAAGAAAATACAGGTATATACAGTTTCTGTAAGTGATTTTACAAAGCTGTAATTATAACATATTTTGCAGTAGAATTGGGTATAGAGTTTCCCTATATATTCATAACAAAACATGCAAAAGATGGTCCGAAAATCATGAATGAGTATTAAAATATCTACCCATGAACATGGCTCATTATCAAGACTGGGGTACCTGCAGCAGAAGAGAGGGGTAAATACATAACAATTGAGTTGCCATGGAAGATGCAGGTGGAAGCAATGAAGGTATTTAAATCCTAGATGAAGCTACAAAGATTTAACAATATACTAATACATCCAAGATAAATCCACCCTAAAAGAAAAATAAGTATATGCTTTGATAGGCTACAGGTGCAGTATTAACCGAGGAAAATGATAACATGATGGGGAATAAGACCACTGCCAATGCGAGGGTTAATTGATAGTATATCATGTTGAAAACCACATCTGCTGTAGGACTTATAACTGCTAAGGGATGCTTCTCAAATAGACTGTCAGCCATAGATTAGCATTGACAACTTGGTTGCATCATACATGATAGGACATATCCCAGTTGACACAATAAAATGAAGGCTAATGGATAATAAAGGGTGGCTGCAACTGCAAGATGCTGAACATGAGTTCAAGAGAGGGGAACCAGCCATGTTGGCATGCGCAGGAATTAAAACAGATGATGTGTGCACACTAAGTGGCCCATCATAATGCAGCGCAAACTCCATACAGTCTGAACCTACAGGTTTAACTAGATCTCATCGTATACAACAGAAATACACTGACTATGTAAACGAGTTTTGATGAAAATTTTAACAGAACACATGATCCGACTGCAAATAAACCTGCAGTTCACAAGAAAAAAAAATAGATATATCAGGATAAAAGGAGCCCTAATCAAATGCAGCAACTTGAGGATAGACTATGCGTTAAGTGCAGAGTAAGTTAGCACCAAGCTATGTCTGCCAGGCAAAAAATGAATTCCCAATCTGCCATTTGATTTACACAGCCAACAAAATTCATTCACCATTGGAGTTCATTCATCTTAACAGAGCCACATGAGAAGCTATCTTCAGCCACCAACACGCCAACTTACAGCAGAACACATTTTGGCAAAAGATAATGGATTGGATACATATTGCTATCTAATGGCTATCTTGAATTGGCCAAAAAAAAAAACTACACAGTAATCGGCACATATGAATCAGATGATATATATGTCCCACCGAGTTTAACTGCAATCCCACATGAATAAAATGACCATTCAATGGTTTCATCTGGACGTTGATAATATCAGCAATCTTGTGCTAATGCTCAATGAGGATGCATCGATGAATGCCTTAGTGAAACAGAGGAAAAGGGAAAAGACAGGTGGACCTCTGTCATATCTTAACAGGAAACTCAGACTAATATTACAACATTGTAAATTTGTATCAAGAGGTCATGAAAACAAGGTAATCAGATCCTCAATGCTTGATTGTATATAACTGGAAAGGCATGAAACCTATGGACTCATGTCCAAAAATAACAAAAATGAGGAATACATGAAACCAGAGAATAAAAAAAAATCAGACATCGATAATGATATGATATTTGAGCTTACATGGAATCTATGTGTAGTGCCTTGGTCAATGGCACTCGTTTGATATACGATGTGTCCTCACGGACAATCAATTTAACCGATGACAAACAATCGCCATTTTCAAAATTCTTTGGATATGCAGAAAACAACGAAATGCAGGAAAACTGAATAATATTACGAAAAGAAAGAAAAGAAGAAAAATATATGTATATATATATATATATATATATATATATATATATATATATATATATATATAAAGTGTAAGGAAACGGTTAAGACAGAGAGATTTCAAAGAAAATCTTGGGATAAATGGGGTATCGCGTATGAACAGGAAATCCTACCAGATTTTGTCCAGGACACAAAACTACAACTGAACTTTAAGTGAAATCATCACTTTCTATAAAACTAAACTTCAAATGCTTGGATGGGATCAATGACCTCAAATGGGGAAGGCATGGATAGGGTTCTGAAAACTCTTGAAAAAAAAAATAGTAAACATAGTTTAAAAGGGTTTATAATTTTGAAAACAAACCAGGTTCGATTACAGCCAGAACACCTTTTTGAAGAATCGATGGGGGCCATTGAGAGGCAACCTCGACCTTGTATACATGAACACCCTTGGATGTAAATCCCATCAACCAGTATAATGGATTTTCAATGCAAATGGAGCAATAATGAGGCCTAACTTACAGAAACCATCAGTATAGGATGACTTCTCACCTGTTTATTCGAACTGGATGCACCCGGATGTCGATCCTTGGAAGCACCGAGCTTGCATACGAGAAGGTGGATATTCAAGGTAGATGGCGTATTTCCTTAACTCCTCTTAGGTCCGATCGGTCTGCCTGGAGGATTTGATCAAAGGAGGATGCTCACAGGGCTCGTGAAAGGGGCGGAAACTAAAGAAAAATCGTGAGGGAAGGAGAGAGATAGCTTAAAAAAATTGAACCCCCTTTCTTTGTTGGCCCTTCTCCCTTCTTAATAGCCAGCCATCTCGTTTTTCCCCTCCAAATCCGCCCCTAATTCGCCCCTTTTGCTAATCTTTGAAAACTGATTTTTGAAATTTTTTGAAAATGTCGCCATTTGGGAGGGGGCGGCTCTTAGCCATTTGAGCAAAAAAAAATTTTGGTTTATTTTATCTAATGTTTAGGTAAAGTAAACAATCTTTTTAGGAAGATTCGGCTGTGGCACCTTTTAGGGCTGTTTAAGAAAACGAGTGAAGGAAAATAAAGAAATAAAAAAAATGATAAAAAAAATAAAAAAATGGGTAATTAAGGGTGATGCCACCTCATCCTGATTTGAAACTCTTTTGAGAATAAAATCTTTAGTGAGGCGCCACCTATGCGTGGGCCCACTAATTTTTTTTTTGTTTAAAATTAAAAAAATAAAATAAAAAAAAGTTTCATAAATCGGTGCCACTTTAGGATGGGCACTGTTTTGAAAATAAGAGAAAATTTTGAAAATTTGAGTGTGACACCACCTCAGGGTGGGTCCCACGTCACTTATTTGAAATAAAAGCCAAGTGAGATTTTTGGAATTTTCATAGTAGTAGGCTAGTTTTGGAAAACACGAAGCAAAACTTGGCTAGATTTCAAACTAAGAAGAAAATGGTTCTTCAGGGCAAAATTTTAAAAGATGTAGGGAAATTCGGGGCCTTTTTGTAAAAGTTTGAAATAAGGTTTCATGAATTTTGAAGTTGTGTTCCCCTCTTTCCAACTGGCGAAATTTTGAAATATCAAAACCATCCAGATTGTTTTCTTGAGAAAACTTTTCGTAATTCGGGGTCCTGGGGGTAAAATGGGAAGAATTGATAATTTTGAAAACCCAGGATTTTAAAATCAAATTTGAAATTTTTAGAAATTAAATCTGGATTGACAATTTTGAAAATCAAGAGTTCTGGATCTCAAAATGACATGCTGTGCAGTGAAATGATATGAAATGTTCATGCAATGCTACGCAAAGACATGTTTCAAGAAATGCTACTCTGAGCCAGGACTTGGAAATTCTAGTTTTTTGTCCAGAATAGAAATTTGAAGATTTGCAGTTTGAAGATGTCTCTGAACCTAAATATAGAAATTTTGAGGCTCAAGAATGAAATTGAGGACTTTCTGCAAGGTTCAATCTCAGACAATGACTATTTCGCCCTTCATTGATTCTGGAGAGCTGAAATGTGTTGATTGATGGAGATGTCAGGGAGGTGAGTGAAAATTTGGGGTGTTTACAGATGCCCCTCTTTGCTACTAAGCCGGCTTGTTTGCCGAGCTTAGTGGCAAAGAAAAACACTCCAAATTTGGGCTATATATAAAAAAAATGCCCCAGTTAGAAGGATCTGACTGGGTATGAAGAAATTAGCCCGGTGAAGATGGTAGATATGAAATGGAGAACGAAGAGGAAAGATTCACTCTATGAGAGCGAAGTTCAGATTTTTGCTCTTAACCTGGATGGGACAGAGTTACCTCGTATGGAACGAAGCTCAAGTTCGAACCCTTGACCTGATTGGGGATTGAAATATCTCATAGAAATGAGACTCATGTTTATACCCTTAACCTGATCGGCGGAAGATGGAATACCTCTTTGAATGAGGCTCAGGTTTGTACCCTTATCCTGATTGGGCGGAAAATGGAATACCTCTTTGAATGAGTCTCAGGTTTGTACCCTTATCCTGATCGGGCGGAAAATGGATGAAATCCTCGAAGGAAGAGACCATGATGGAACCTTCGGATTTTGCACAATAAATCCGACAGGGGTTTTGCAAAAGGAAGGAAAATGGGGTCCCTAAAGCTTGAAAAGAGGTTGATTTTGGGCGTCTCATTGCTGAGACTAAATAGCTTTTGAAATTGCCTTTTGCGAGAAAATGGTTGGTGGTTCGACCTCGAACCGAAATGGGTCTGTCTATGATTGGACAGTGGGGACACAGGGAAGTGTGCGAATCTGAGAGCTCACGCTCTCAAAGAAGGGAAGGAATCAAGTCCTTAAGAGGGATTTAAAATTGGTGTCAGGATGTATCAAAGACGGATATCAAGCTCTCACTTTACGTCAGGATAGCTAGAAAATATTATCAAAATATTGAGAATTCTGTTGTTGATTCAAAGTTTTTGAAAATGTTGCACATTGTTGGAAAGATATTCTTTCTTTTCTACCTAAAGCATTACCTTCAAACAAGGTTCACTTCGTAGAATCGAGATTGGGATCCAAATTACTTGCAATTGACCTTCTTTAAGGAAGCTATCAATTTCCCTGATATGAACAGGAAAGAGAATTTGATATTATAAAAGCAATTGATGAAGGAATATTGAAAATAGAATTTCACAAGATTAAAGAGGATTCTTGATAGATTTGGCAGTTTGATATCCTCGGAGCTTCTCTCATGATAATCTTTCTGCACTCTTTTGGCTCTCTTGGGTTTTGGCTACATTCTCCTTCATTTTGGAGATGTTCTGACTTTTTCTCTCTTTCTTTTCCCTCTCTTTCTTGCTCTCTTTTTTTTTTGGAAGGGTACATCACAAACTCCTTCAACTTGGAGATGTTTCGATCCTTCTTTGACGATATTGGCTCATGGGTTAGAGATCTTTGGATGATAGCTGAAATTAAATATCTTTCAGGGATTGTCGGGAGGTTCATCACATCTGCCTTCATCTCGACAGTGCTTTGGACTTTCCCTGTAAGGATTCGTCACAAACTCCGTCATCTTGGAGATGTTTCAAATCTTTTTTGGCCCCGGAGGTCTACTCGCTTAATTCGCCTTCATCTTGGCGACAATTGAGAGATCCCTTTTGCGGATATTTAATGGCAGCTTGGGTGATTTTGAGGAGACAGGGTTCTGGTGAATGCTCTCTTTTCTAGTGCTTAGGATATTTTCACTGCCTCATTTTTGCAAGAATGTCCTTTAAAGATGTGCCATTAACTGCGATCAATATCAATCATTTATGGCTTTGCAATAACATTGAATCTTCTTTTGCTGGCCATATCGAGGATTTATCTTTTATCCTTTGTTTGGCCAATAGAAAGAATTTAAATTTAGAATCTCTTTTCGCAAAAGCTTCACTGTTTTGGAAGTAATGCTAAAGGTAAATCGAGATAGGGATTTGTGCAATAAAGACTCTAAAATCAATAATTAATTGATTGACAAATTGACAAAATTTTATTGAAATCCTTGGTGAAAGAGAGCATCTGAGGTCCAGCTCAACACATCCGTGACGAAAATTCTCCTCTCTTTTTCCCCGAAAAGAGAGACTCAGGCTTAGCCCTTACCTGAATGGGAAATGGGAAATACTCTTCTTTTCCCTGACGAGGAGGTGTTTGCAAAAATAAACTTTCGAAGAGAAATTAAGCTTTCGTCAAAGCTTCCTAATATTAGGCTTATCTTTTGGAAAGGGGGGCGATAATAGTGAGGTCTCAAAATCGGGTCATGAAAGGATCGAGTCCATCACACTCTCCCTAAAGAGGGTCCTTTATGACGAAAATGGCCTAGTATGAAATTGGGGTGGTCACAAGGAAAGCGAGTCTCCGTCGAGTCTCTCCCTATCAAAGGGTTCCTTGTGTGAAATTGGAAATTGTTTTGCAAACAGTTCACAAAGACGCGAGTCCCTTCAAACTCTCCCTGAAAAGGGGCTAAGTGAACGAATTGGATAGCATGCAAAAAGAACGAGCTCCCTCGAACTCTCCTTAAAAAGGGTCTCTTGCAAGAGAAAATGATTCAAATTAGAATTTGAAATTGATTGACCTAAAGGCCGAAATTGGAAATTTGAAAATTGATTGCTGAAAATTGAATGACCCGGAGGTTAAAATTGGATGACCTAATGATCAAAATTGAGAATTTGTTGACCAAAAGGTCAAAATTGTGTGACCCGAAGGTTGAAGTTGAGAATTGAGTGACCCGAAGGTCGGAATTGAGAATTTGGAATTGAGAATTGAGAATTGGAATTTGAAATTGGAAATTGGGTGACCCAGGGGTCGGAATTGGAGAATTGCATGATCCAAAGATTTAAATTGGAAATTGGTGGGAAAAATATCAAATTTGAGCAATTGACAGACCCTGAGGATCGAAATGACTTGGATCAACAAAGGAGAATGATGAGTTCGAGTCAGAGCTTGAATAAAATACAGAGATCATGAGTCAGAACTCGGATCAACAAAAGAAAATGAAGAGATCGAGTCAGGACTTGAGTAACTAAAGGGATATCGAGTTGGAACCCGGATCAACAAAAGAAAATGAAGAGCTCGAGTCAAGGCTCGAGTAAATAAAGAGATCTCGAGTCGGAACCCGGATCAATCAAAAGAAAATGAAGAGCTCGAGTCAGGGCTCGAGTAAATAAAGAGATCTCGAGTCGGAACCCGGATCAACAAAAGAAAATGAAGAGCTTGAGTCAAGGCTCGAGTAAGTAAAGAGATCTCGAGTCGGAACCCGGATCAACAAAAGAAAATGAAGAGCTCGAGTCAGGGCTCGAGTAAGGTAAAGAGATCACGAGTCGGAATCTGGATTAACAAAGGAAAATGAAGAGCTCGAATCAGAGTTCGAATAAAGTAGAGAGATCTTGAGTCGGAACCCGGATCAACAAAGGAAAATCAAGAGCTCGAATCAGAGCTCGAATAAGGTAAAGAGATCACGAGTCGGAACTCGGATCAACAAAAAAGAATGAAGAGCTCGAATAAGATAAAGAGATCTCGAGTTGGAACTCGGATCAACAAAGGAAAATGAAGAGCTCGAATCAGAGCTCGAATAGGGTAAAGAGATCACGAGTCAGAACTCGGTTCAACAAAAGAGAATGAGGAGCTCGAATCAGAGCTTGAATAAGATAAAGAGATCTCGAGTCGGAACTCAGATCAACAAAGGAAAATGAAGAGCTCGAATCAGAGCTCGAATAAGGTAAAGAGATCACGAGTCTGAACTCGAATCAACAAAAGAGAATGAAGAGCTCGAATCAAAGCTCGAATAAGATAAAGAGATCACGAGTCGGAACTCGGATCAACAAAAGAGAATGATTTAAATAAAAACCCGAGTCAGAACTCGGTTTTCCAAAAAGTTGGATTTTGAAAATGTACCAGTTTGAACACTGGATTTTGAAATAATACCAGTTCGAGTGCTGGGTTTTGGTTCAGTACTGGTGATTATCTTTCAATTTTGAATCATTAGGAATTGTGATGGGACTGTTTATTGAAATCCCAATACTGACCGGATTGTTGTTAATGCAGTTGAATGCAAATGAATATGAATTGATGCACATGCATGCACAAGTGTGTAAAATGAGAGATTTGCTTATCCTGCCTGTATACAAAATTTTAAAAATGCCCCAGTGTAACTGGGAAAGAAAGTTTGATCATTATTTAAAGAAAATAGGAAGATTACAAAGGAAGAGTAGATGCTTTAAGTATAGAACTTTTTCAAGTGTCGAGCATTAATGGGATCTGACAATTCTACCCCATCGGCGTTGATGAGCCAATATGAGTTGCGGGGTAATGCTTCTTTGACGACATATGGACCTTCCCAATTTGGCGACCATTTGCCGCCAGGATGATGCTTGAGATAGGTTGTGGATCGAAGTACTAAATCATTGACTTTGAATATCCTTTCAATGACAGATTTCACGTATTGCCTGGCTATCCTCTGGCGATAAGATTGAGCATGCTCTGCTGCTTTTAGCCTTCTTTTGTCGAGCAAGTCTAACTGCACTAGTCGTTGTTGTTGGTATTGATCAAGGGGTAATTGCAGAAGTGAAGCAAATTTTAAAGCGGGCTTCTGAACATGTAGCGGCAATACTACTTCTGTTCCATAGACCAATTCTGATGGAGTAGCATTTGTTGGAGTGCGAATAGTGGTCCGGTAGGCCCATAGTGCATCATGAATCTTCTCATGCCAGTCACGGCCTGTTTCTACAGTTTGCTCCAAGATACGAATTAAAATCTTATTGGTGGCCTCTGCCTGACCATTCCCTTGAGGATAGTAGAGAGCGGAAAAATGATGATAGATTTCGAACTTTGAGCAGAAAGTCTTCATCTTTTCATTTTTAAAATGACTGCCATTATCTGACACGATGTCATGTGGGATGCCGAAACGGCAAAGGATGCTCTTGTGAATAAAAGAGACCACGTGTCGGCCTTCTACGATGCGAAGAGTGATAGCTTCTACCCACTTGGTGAAATATTCTGTTGCGGCAAGGAAGTATTTGTGACCATTTGAAGCAGAGGGAGTGATGGGACCTACGACATCGAAGGCCCACATAGAAAATGGCCATGGAGAGACAACAGACTGTAAATAAGTTGTCAGAGCATGAATAGAAGGTGTGTGTATCTGGCATTGCACACACTTCTTCACATAATGATAACAGTCTTGCTGCATAGTCTTCCAGTAATAACTTGCTCTAATGATCTGCTTGACAAGGGTTTGGTAGCCGACATGACCACCACAAATGCCTTTGTGTGCTTCTCGCACGACTTCTTTGGCTTCGTCTTCATCTAAACATCTGGAATACTCTGAACTGAATCCTCGACAATAGAGGACATTTGCCAGAATGAAGTATTAAGTAGACATACACTGGATTGCTCGTTGCTCTTTCTTCGAGAGTTCTGGAGGAAATTCACCAGTTTCTATGAAAGTTTTCATATTGTAATACCAAAGCTTCTTCTTTTGCTCAGCTTGGTTTACATGCTCTGTTAGAAGGAAAGCAGGTTGGTCAAGTCTGCCAATTTCGAAAGAGCGACAAGATTCTCCATTTTTGAATGCCATAATGGAGCCTAAACTGGCTAGGCTATCGCCCACTTAATTAAAATCTCTCTTGATATGGAAGAGCTGAAATCCTTCAAACTTGCTAACAAGAGCTGAAACAATTTTCTGATAAGGGAATAGCTTTTGAACTTTGACTTGCCATTCGGCTCGAACTTGATTGAGAACAAGTAATGAGTCGCCGTAAGCATGCACTCTCTTAACATTGAAGTCTAGTAGGATCTTTAGACCTTGAATCAGGGCTTCATATTCAGCCATATTGTGGGTGCATTGAAAGTCTAACTTGAGAGAAAATGGAATCATCTCTTTCTCAGGAGTGATTAATAGAATTCCAATGCCTATTCCGGCCATGTTCTTAGAACCATCGAAAAATAAATTCCAGACTGAAGATTGCTGGATATTGCAAATTTGCTCATCAGGGAAGTCATCTTCGGCTTTCACTTCTTCTGCCAGAGAAAAATCCGCCAATTGATCTTCAATTGCTTGGCCTTTGATTGATTGCTGCGAGACATATTCTAAGTCATATTGCATCAGTAAGACTTGCCATTTTGCGACCCGTCCGCTGAGGAAAGGTTGCTCCAAGATGTATTTGAGAGGATTGAGTTTGGACAAGATTTTGACTTCAGATGCCAGTAAGTAGTGTCTTAGCTTCTGACACATCCATACCAGAGCTAGGCAAGTCTTCTCTATGTGAGAGTATTTTTTTTCATAATCTATGAAAGTCTTACTCACATAATAGATGGCGTGCTCTATTAAGCTGCCTTCTTTGTACTGCGCCAGGAATCTGCCGCATGCGACTTGATTGACTGAAATGTATAATAAAAGGGGTTTCCCCAATTCTGGCAGTTTCAGTATGGGAGGATTAAGAAGATACTTCTTGATCCGATCGAATGATTGCTGACACTCTGGTCCCCATTCGAACTTCACTCCTTTCCTGAGTAAGTGATTGAAAGGTTCGCATCTCATTGCCAAGTTGGAAATAAATCGCCGAATTGATTGCATGCGTCCTTGAAGGCTACACAGTTCTTTGAGATTCTTCGGGGGTGGCATATCAATGATAGCCTTTGCTTTGGCTGGGTCTACTTCAATTCCCTTTTTGCTGACCAGAAAACCCAACAGCTTGCCTGATTCGACTCCTAAAACACACTTTTGCGGGTTAAGTCTTAACATGTAAAGAATGAGTCGCTTAAAGACTTGATTAAGGGCTTCGAGGTGATCTTCTTCCTCTTTAGATTTTACGAGAATATCGTCAACATACGCATCCATGATTTTGTGTATCTGATCGTGAAAGATAACAGCCATTGCTCGCTGATACGTTGCTCCCGCATTCTTGAGCCCAAAAGGCATAACTGTATAACAAAAAGTGCCCCAAGGCGTAGTGAAGGAAGTATTGGATTGGTCGCGGGTGGCCAATTTAATCTGATTGTAGCCGGAATATCCATCTATGAAAGAGAACATGGCATGTTCTGCCGTACTATCGACGAGGAAATCAATGCTTGGAAGTGGGTAATCATCCTTCGGAGTTGCCTTATTGAGGTCTCTGAAGTCTATGGAGATCCTTACTTTGCCACTTTTCTTTAAAACAACGACAATGTTGGCGAACCAATTTGGGTAGTCAATAGTTTGGATAAATCCTGCTTTGAGCAGATCTTCGAGTCCTTCTTTGACTTGTTCTATTCTGGGATCCATTTTTCTCAGCTTCTGCTTAACTGACTTAACATCTGGCTTCAAAACGAGTTGGTGTTCGACCAATTTGGGATCTAAGCCCGACATATCTTCATATGTTCATGCAAACACTTCTTCATGTTGCTTGAGAAAATTAGTGATCCTTGCCTTATCTTCTGGACTCAGACTGGTTTCGCTGATACTTTTAGCTTATCAAAAGCTGAAATTATGTTCACCTTCTTGGTGGCTGGTGCTGCTTGTCGTAGCACTGAAACTTGGTGCTGAACTCGGAGATCTTGTGCAGAACACGACTTGATGTGTTCATGAGGCAGGAATGGCTGTGCAGATACTACTGCCGTGGTGTGTGAAGGAAAGGGCTGCTTTAGAATATCCATTTTCTCTTCTTCATCTCCTTCTACTAAAAGATTTTTATCAATAAGATCTTGCACAATGTTTTTTAGAACAAAGCAGTTCTCAGTGTTGTGTCCCACTGTCCTGTGGAACTTGCAAAACTGATCTTTTCATTTTCCCATGGGCACATGGGGATCGACCAGTCTAGGCAACTTGACCATCTCTTTCGACAACATGTACTCGAGTACATCTTCGAGTGATTGGTCTAAAGGAGTAAATTTTCTATCGTAACTCCATCCTTCATGTTTAGTCTTCTCGCGCAGTTTCGGCCCTTGATCCTGCTGAGGAGGCTTGCTGTATTAAGGGGCAGGCTTTCCTTTCTGATCTTTGTTGTTTGAATTGCCTGTGCCATAGAAGTAATCTTTCTTCTGCCCTTTGTACTGATTTCGGCTATTGTTGACAGAATAGGTGAAGTGAGCTTTCTTCTTCTGCTCACCTTGAGGGTTGTTTTTGGAAAAAGTGAAGCCTTCGTAGACTCCATTTTCCACACTCAGCTTGAGCCATTCTGCTCGTTCAGTCAACTCAATAAAGGTACAGGATGGTGCAGTAGAGATCAATCCTCTTAATGGTTGTGAGAAATAATTGAGGATTAAGGATAGGGCGTGCCTCTCTGAAATAAGATCTCTCATTTTGTTGCAGGCTGACCTCCATCTGTGAATAAAGTTCTGCGCCTTTTCATTCTCATTCTGCCTTAAATTGCAGAGATGGCTCAATGTAGAAAGTGCCTCTGTGTTGAGCAAGAAGCGTTCAATGAATAGGTTTACTACTTTATCGAACTCCTTGAGCTCGATTGGATTGATATGCTCAGCATACCACTTAGTTGCAACTCCTTCCAAGCTGCGGGGGAAACACAGAAATAGTGCTCGGTTGTCCCTCTTGAACCTCGAGCACTCAACAAAGAAAGTGGCAAGATGAGCTTTTGGGTCGCCAGAACCGTCGAACTTGATGAATTTATGGGGAAGATTCTCCAGATCATCATTCCCTTCTAAGCCGTCATAGAAGTCTTCGCTGATGAAGACTTTCCTGCCCTTGTCGTGGGCTTGCAGATCCTTGACAACTCTAGCCATTTCTCTGAATTGTGCTTGCAGGGGCTTTTCTGCATCATGACTCTTTGATTTGCGGCCTTTTCTTTGTTCTTGGCCCCGCTTCTGAAATACCGGAGGCACTTCATATTCTTCATCCGTATCTTTAATTGAGTCTGTTCCGTCTGAGATCTCTTCCGGCTGAACTTGCTTTTTGGAAGCCTTCCTATCCCTGTGACTATGGAACTTCTCTCTGAATGGATTTCTTTCTGAGCTGGTCCTAGGCTGTTCATTCATCATCTTATTCATCATTTTCTGAAACATGGCATACATTTGAGGGTCTATGCCATCATCCTCTTGTTGCTGCTCTTGACTCCTCTCGGATCGGGAGGAGCCCATCTCTTCTTCTGAGGTCGACAAGTACTGAGATGACGTTGTTATTTTGCCTGATCTTGTCTGAACCATCAAATGTTATGGATGCTCTCTGCAAGGCAAAGACCTGATTAGATTCTGTAGGAATTGGTTTTTGGAAGAAATATTTGCTGAAAATATAGTAGACAATTTGAAAAAGATATCCCATTACTAGGGACTGAGTCGTCACGAGAATCACGACAATTGTGTTGTCATTCTTTTCGCAAGAGAGATAAACAACGAAAATGTGCCTTGTTACCTAGGCGAGGTCGTCAAACCATAATAGAGAGAGAAAATTTTATTGGAATGAGAAAATTGAATTTTCATTGATCTTGACGAAGAGGTGGAAGAAGAACAATTTGCAACCATTCACGATAGTCGGCAGACATTCTAGGACCAGGAAAGTTTTTAAGAGAAACAAAAGAATCCCAGCTGTAGCGGGCAGAATGATATGCCCCGGACCATTGTGCGGAGGTGAGATCGAATTCTGCCATAGCCCCCGATAGTAATCTGGCTTTGATGTACTGCTGTCTCTGGGAGAACTGCCAAACACACCGCTCCGGTTGGTAGTAAGTGCAGAAGAATGGTCCCAACAATTCGAACTGCTTGCAATAAGCGTATGTATATCTGGGAGGAGACAATTGTCGATCAAAGTAATCCCAGACTACATCATCTTCTTGAATGCTGTTGATCATGGACCGGTACTGTGCCACTGGAAGGAGTTCTTGTTCATTGTATCTAAAAGAGTTGGCTCGGGATGGAATGTGCTGGAAGAACCAGGATTGAAGCGCGTAGATGCAACCTTTGACGAGAATGGACTCTCCAAGTGAGAAGCGGGTTAGACCCCGATACAGGAAAGCAAGCGTTGCCATGGCTATGGAGAGACAGTTGGTTTGTCGACTTCCCCATCTTCTCATAAGTTGAATTATTCTGATGTCCATGTAGTTTTGTCCATCTGAGAAGAGGGATAATCCTACAGTGCACTGAACCATTGCATTCTGGATCCTTTCTTTAGCTGTTCTTGATAGTGAGCTAACTTCGATGAAGGTTCCATATTGGCGATACAATTCGAGCAGGTTGACATATTCACTTCCGTCCAATTGGATCAGGGGCCAGGATCGGCGGTCATGTCTTCTTTTAAATCGTTGTAATTTTGAAAAGATTTTTAAATGTAAAACATGTGAAAACCAGACATCAAATAATAAAAACCGGTTCTCACTAGTGGATGAGACCGGGTCGAACTCAGGGAACGGGAATATATTGTATTCAAGTACACAAATCTAAACTATTCTTTATTGCCAAATTATTGAAATGTAAAATGTTCAGAAAAGGTAAAAACAACTAACTATTACAACAAATGAATACCCTTCGCAGAGGGCGTAAAGTGCAATATTTACAAACCCAATTAAATTCCTAATTCTAAAAATAAAAGCAAAAAGAAACTTTATTCTTCGTACTTCGTGTCATGTAATCGCTTCCGCTCCAGTCTTGTGCTATCCTGCACAATTCAAATGAACACGAGCAGTACAAGAGATAGAAACTAAAACTATACTAAATTGACTAAATGCTAAAAATACAAAGGAAATTAGGCAAGAATTCTAAATGACAATTTCAAATGAAAATGAATTCTAATTAAATCTAACTAACTAATTACTGATTACAAACTAATTAACAATGCTAATTATCCAACTAACAACTAATTACAACTCAATTAACTAGTATCTAACAATAGACTAAACTAATCATTTAACTAATAGTAGAGTACTCTAATTAGCATATGAAAGCAAAACAGAAAATTAATGAATGAAAAATCATGCAATTAATGAATAACAAAGACAAGAATTTCAACCTGGAAAAACATTGAACACACATGAATTCGGTATTAAAAAAAAACAAGAAAGCAACAGGTGAAAATTAAAAAATGAATGCAAAACAGAAATTGAATGAAATATAAAAAAAAAAAACAGGAAAACGAAAAAAAAACAGGAAATTAGAAACAATTAAACCAAACATGAAATCAGACTGTAAGAGAAGCTGGAATTTACTGCATTAAAGAAAGAAAAAAAAAACAGACAACACAATGAATTAATAGACAAGAATTGAAATGTATTTAAAAATAGGAAATAAAAAAAAAACAGGAAATGAATGTTAAACGCTGGACAATTTAACTGAGCAAACAGGAAATTGCATAACTGAAGAAAAGCAGAAAATGACTTTCAGTAAATGAACAAACAGGGAAAACAAAGAATTAAGGTAAAAAAAAACAACAACAGAAAAACAAAGAAGTGAAAGAATCGAAAATTTAATGCGATGAATGAAAATTATGAAATGAAAATGCTATGCTGTAACAAACAAATAGAACAATGAATGAATCAAAGAAAACTAACTAAAGAATAGAAGATCGGACGATGAAAAACAAAAATCTGAAACAACAACGATCTATATAAATTTTTTTTAGTTTTTCTGAAACAAACACATCACGACAGAATCGATTGAAAAGAATGTGGAAGAAGAAGAAGAAGAATGTGGAAGAATAAAAGCTGAAGATGTAGATTAGAAGAAGAAGAAGAATAAGAAGTGGAAGAAGATGAAATTGGAAGAAGAAGAAAACAGATCGGCTGAAGAAGAAGAAGTGGAAGAAGAAGAAATCGGAGGAATAAGAGGTAGAAGAAGAAGAAGAAGAAGAAGAAGAAGTTAGGAACAGACTTACCGTAGCCGGAAGGATTAGAAGAGAAGTTGGCGGCCTCCACCGTGCGCCATTCACCGGACTGAAGAGTCCTCCACTGCTGCCGGCTGGAGTGTAGACAGAGAAAGAGGGAGAAGGGGAAGGTAGGGAAGAGGAGATGCCGGTGTTAGTGGAGGATGGTGAGAAAAGAGGGAAAGAGAGGGAAAGAAGGGAAAAAGGGGCTTCAGGCGTATGGAAGAGGCGCCTGGTTTTCTCTGTTTTTGGGGTTTTTAAAAACAACAAACCGGCTGGAACCGGTTTCAAAAAGATTTTCAGTTTTAAAACAATGCAAACCGGTTCCAGCCAGTTTGCTTATTAATTTTTTAGTTTTTAAAATTCAACAACCTTGTAAACCGGTTTATTAGAATTTTTTTTCAATAAGTTACAAACAAAACTTTATTTCATTTATAAGGAAAATAAAAACTATTCTACTAATTTTTTTCTTTTCTAAAAAAAACAAACATTTAAAATGATTTTAAAAACTATTTTCTCTATTTTTTTATTTTTAATTGAAAACTAATACTAGACTACTATGAATATATAAAAAAACTAAAATATGTATAAAAAATGTAAAATAAAACTATTTTTCATGCATTTTCTATTTTTAAATCATTTTAGCACATTTACTCGAAAACTAGCATAAAATTTGGTTTTTAAAACATTATTTTATAAAATCATGCATATTTAAATGTTAATAAACTCTGAATTATATGCATGATCAAATACCCCCATGCTTATGTTTTGCTAGTTCTCGAGCAAACTAGAAAAATGCAAGAAACCAAACTATCACCTAACTCACTTTCGTAGGAATCACGGTTGCATTTAGCTTATGTAACAAGCCCTTTCAACCCCTGGGTTACCCCAGTGGACGAGTAAGGTCTCGTGAGGGTTTGCAGTGATGCTACCCACAAACATCTCTGTCATGTATGCATAATATTACACATCCTTACAATCAGTAGGTAATCAAAGACTTTGTTTTCACAAATATTTCCTGTTATTTCTAAATCAAAACATAATTAGAGTCTTTTATATACCACCACAAAAAAGAATTTCTTTCACTTTTCTAAGTATCACAATTATTTATGTTTTATTCTTAGAAAATCCAATAAAAACATATTATTATTTACTTATCCTCACTCATATGTTTTCTGCACAGGTTTTCTCAATCATACTTCTAAGCACTGAACTTTTCTTTCTTTTTCAGCTCTTTTCTCAATTTTTTCATTTTTTTCACGCTTTTTCTTTTTGCGTACTTATTCTTCTCTTATAGCTTGCGTGTGGTCTGCTTTTATGCCTTATGCAATGTCAATATCTTCTATACTTTTTCAATACATACCAAAAGATATCAACTAAGACATAAAAGTGACTTCCTTCATTCACCCTTATAACATGAGAGTCAAACATTTCAACTTGTATCTGTTCTCAGTTACTTAGGATCACGAAGTTTTCCACTCTCCTTTTCGAAAATGGAATTAAAAGTTTCAACTTACATCTAAGTTCCATCTACTAAGGATTGTGGAATTATCCAAACAACCTAACACATGCTATTTTTTTCTTTTGAGCTCATTTTTACGCTTTTGTTCATTTTCTTAGTTTTTTCAAAAATAGAACTGTGCATATTCATATTTATGATTCAAAATAAATTCTAACATGTATCTATCATCATTTCTTCGAAATTCGCATAAACAACCATAATTTTTAGATCTATGTCAGAAAATTTTTTCGTGGGGCTTAAAAATCCTCTAAAAACATCAGATTTGAAATAACATTCATATAAGTTCAAACTCTTTCTTTAAAAATCTACTTTTCATGAGATATGTGTAAACATGTGCAAGAACGTAAACAGAAATATCAAGGTGTGCAAACTACACCCTCCCCCATGCTTGAATGACACTGTCCCAGTGGCACTCCCCCATGCTTGAATGACACTGTCCCAGTGGCACTCCCCCATGCTTATATGAAACTACGTGAATGCACATGAGAGAAATAAATGAGGGAAAAGAGTAGAATTACCTGACATGAATTAAAAATACATGTTCTATGAATGTAATAAATGCAATATATACATGACAAAACATGAAACTCATAGAAAAGATAGAAAACGAAAAATAAAACCAAATGAAATCTACAAATCCTAATAACAAATGTAAAACTGTACAGAATATGGGTTGCCTCCCATAAAGCGCTAAGTTTCACGTCCCCAGACAGACGGATCCCTGGAAAAACCTTCATCGTCCATGAGATCAATGGACATGAAGTGAGGCTCAACCGGGCTCTATAAAGAAAAGAGTGTCATCTGTGACACTACGCACTGTGTTTCCATCCCGTCTACCTCCAAATGTAGTATCATGACTCTCTTGACATGAAGAACGGAGATTAGTCTCATCTGAGAGACTGGTCAAGAATCGAGAGTCTAGGACCGACCGAGTATCAATGAATGCAACTTCAGACAAGTGGTGAATATGATCTAGCTTGACTTGGTCAAGCACCTTCTGCATTTGAACCTCTTGCTTACTCAAAACGATTGGTGATCCTAAAGGCTGAGAAAATGGGGCTTTATATGATGAAAATGTATGTTGTAAGTCAGGCCCCTTCTGCTGAGGTATCATGGAGATCGACTTGTCAGTAGAAATGATATGGGGTTCATGAGTCAATTCCTGAGTAGGGTGACACGCCTTCCCATACTGAAGGGATGTAACAGATTTGACTTGCTCATGATGTGAAGTAGTGGGTTGCAAGTCAAATAACATGGAATCCTCTCCCTTGGATGTGACAACAGACTGACTATGAAGGTTCCCCTGACTTTGTCTACTCAATGTCTGAGCTAACTGTCCCATTTGAGTTTCTAGCTTGGCTATTGACTGCGTATGGGAACAAAGAGTGGCCTTGATATTAGAAAAGGCTTCTAACATCTTCTCTTGAAATGATGAACTTGGAATGGGCTCCTGAGGAGAAGGTAGACAATACTGGGAATGAACCTGTGGAAATATAGGATGCGAGTAACCTTGTGAAGGGTTACTGGGTCTATACTGTGTCTGGGAGGGCTGATGGGATGGGGAAATAGACTGGTTTCGCCAACCTGGGTTATATGATGATGTAAACGAATCAGGCATGGGTCTAGCGAAACCTTGGGCAGCATTCACCTGCTCCTGAACGAATTCAGGATATAATGGCGCTGCCGGACAATCCGCAACACAGTGCGCAGGGCTAGCACATAGCTCTCACACTCTTTCTACTTGATTTCTCGAAGAATTGGCTAGGAATTGATCTAACTTCCTAGTCAACTGGTCAACCTTGGTACGCAATTCTAACTCGGACCCAACTTCGGAAATCCCAACTTTTCTAGGACCACTAGACAAAGATGTAGTCCTATCGAGCCGTGAAGACAATGTATGATGCATCGTGTTTTCACTCAAGGTCTCGAATAGAGACCACGCTTCATCCTCACTCTTGAGCATAAAAGTGCCCCCACAAGACGAATCAACCATTTGACGATGCTTCTCAGTAAGCCCGTCATAAAAATACTGCACCAACTGCCAACGAGGTACTTGGTGATGGGGACACTTGCGGAGAAGATCTTTCAATCTCTCCCAAGACTCGTGAAACTGTTCTCCCTCAATTTGAGAAAAACTGGTTATAGCTTTACGAAACTGGTTCGTCTTACCAATTGGAAAATATTTTTTTAAAAATTCTCTTTGCATTCCTTCCCAAGTAGTAATACGAACCGTCTCAAGAGATTTTAGCCAGTGCTTGGCTTTATCTTTGAGAGAGAACGGAAACAAAGTCAACTGCATAGCATCATCTCCAAAGTTATTGATTCGCACAGTCGAGCAAATCTCAAGGAATTCGTCGAGATGACGATATGGGTCTTTATTGCTAAGGCCATAAAACGAAGGTAACATTTGAATCACACTGGCCTTAATCTCAAAATGGCTCGCTCCTACATCAGGTCTCGTGATGCAGGAGGTGGGAGTATACGTATTTGGCATGAAGTACTCCCTCAAAGGACGGATCAAATGATGATCGTCAGCCATTGCGTACACCTTAGAGTAGACCGGTGTAGCACACGTCCTAACTTTGGGTTTTCTACCTAACTAACACACTAAGCGGCCAAACCACGCAAACCACAAAGCTTGTAAACTAAAAACAACAAAAACTAAACAAACACCACGCAGTTACACATAACAGAGATTATGCAAAGAAATATGAAATCTATGTGTACGATACCAATCGTACACAGTCACCTCTAAGGGAATCCTAATAGGTGGGCTGTGCAGAAAAGTAAGCTTGTCTCTAAGATATGCACATACGTGGTTCTAAACCTAAATGCAACACAAACACTAGGCAATAAAGTGAATACTAATATTACGCCGTTCCCCGGCAACGGTGCCAAAAATTTGATGTCTTCTTTTAAATCATTGTAATTTTGAAAAGATTTTTAAATGTAAAACATGTGAAAACCAGACATCAAATAATAAAAACCGGTTCTCACTAGTGGATGAGACCGGGTCGAACTCAGGGAATGGGAATATATTGTATTCAAGTACACAAATCTAAACTATTCTTTATTGCCAAATTATTGAAATGTAAAATGTTCAGAAAAGGTAAAAACAACTAACTATTACAACAAATGAATACCCTTCGAAGAGGGCGTAAAGTGCAATATTTACAAACCCAATTAAATTCCTAATTCTAAAAATAAAAGCAAAAAGAAACTTTATTCTTCGTACTTCGTGTCATGTAATCGCTTCCGCTCCAGTCTTGTGCTATCCTGCACAATTCAAATGAACATGAGCAGTACAAGAGATAGAAACTAAAACTATACTAAATTGACTAAATGCTAAAAATACAAAGGAAATTAGGCAAGAATTCTAAATGACAATTTCAAATGAAAATGAATTCTAATTAAATCTAACTAACTAATTACTGATTACAAACTAATTAACAATGCTAATTATCCAACTAACAACTAATTACAACTCAATTAACTAGTATCTAACAATAGACTAAACTAATCATTTAACTAATAGTAGAGTACTCTAATTAGCATATGAAAGCAAAACAGAAATTTAATGAATGAAAAATCATGCAATTAATGAATAACAAAGACAAGAATTTCAACCTGGAAAAACATTGAACACACATGAATTCGGTATTAAAAAAAAACAAGAAAACAACAGGTGAAAACTAAAAAATGAATGCAAAACAGAAATTGAATGAAATATAAAAAAAATAAAAACAAGAAATTAGAAACAATTAAACCAAACATGAAATCAGACTGTAAGAGAAGCTGGAATTTACTGCATTAAAGAAAGAAAAAAAAAAAACAGACAACACAATGAATTAATAGACAAGAATTGAAATGTATTTAAAAATAGGAAATAAAAAAAAAACAGGAAATAAATGTTAAACGCTGGACAATTTAACTGAGCAAACAGGAAATTGCATAACTGAAGAAAAGCAGAAAATGACTTTCAGTAAATGAACAAACAGAGAAAACAAAGAATTAAGGTAAAAAAAAACAACAACAGAAAAACAAAGAAGTGAAAGAATCGAAAATTTAATGTGATGAATGAAAATTATGAAATGAAAATGCTATGCTGTAACAAACAAATAGAACAATAAATGAATCAAAGAAAACTAACTAAAGAATCAACTAAAGAATAGAAGATCGGACGATGAAAAACAAAAATCTGAAACAACAACGATCTATATAATTTTTTTTTTAGTTTTTCTGAAACAAACACATCACGACAGAATCGATTGAAAAGAATGTGGAAGAATAAAAGCTGAAGATGTAAATTAGAAGAAGAAGAAGAATAAGAAGTGGAAGAAGAAGAAAACAGATCGGCTGAAGAAGAAGTGGAAGAAGAAGAAATCGGAGGAATAAGAGGTAGAAGAAGAAGAAGAAGAAGTTAGGAACAGACTTACCGTAGCCGGAAGGATTAGAAGAGAAGTTGGCGGCCTCCACCGTGCGCCATTCACCGGACTGAAGAGTCCTCCACTGCTGCCGGCTGGAGTGTAGACAGAGAAAGAGGGAGAAGGGGAAGGTAGGGAAGAGGAGATGCCGGTGTTAGTGGAGGATGGTGAGAAAAGAGGGAAAGAGAGGGAAAGAAGGGAAAAAGGGGCTTCAGGCGTATGGAAGAGGCGCCTGGTTTTCTCTGTTTTTGGGGTTTTTAAAAACAACAAACCGGCTGGAACCGGTTTCAAAAAGATTTTCAGTTTTAAAACAATGCAAACCGGTTCCAGCCGGTTTGCTTATTAATTTTTTAGTTTTTAAAATTCAACAACCTTGTAAACCGGTTTATTAGAATTTTTTTTCAATAAGTTACAAACAAAACTTTATTTCATTTATAAGTAAAATAAAAACTATTCTACTAATTTTTTTCTTTTCTAAAAAAAACAAACATTTAAAATGATTTTAAAAACTATTTTTTCTATTTTTTTATTTTTAATTGAAAACTAATACTAGACTACTATGAATATATAAAAAAACTAAAATATGTATAAAAATGTAAAATAAAACTATTTTTCATGCATTTTCTATTTTAAAATCATTTTAGCACATTTACTCGAAAACTAACATAAAATCGGGTTTTTGAAACATTATTTTATAAAATCATGCATATTTAAATGTTAATAAACCCTGAATTAAACTCGCTTAAATGGTCTGGGAACATTTGGGAAAAGCTTTTGAGCCAAGAATAGTACCACCGGGGAATGAAAGCTCTGGTGCTAAGGGCTCGATGTTCAGAACGACCTTGTCGCACCTCGTAGGAGATGTGACCTTCAGGAAAGATAGGATCGACTTGACTGGATGCCATCGAACTGAAAATAGAGAAAGACTCAAAATGAGACTTAGGAAAATATGGAAAATTTTGAAAAATTTTGCAAGCAGGATATAAAATGCAGCTGGAAATTCGAGATCCAGTAGAAAGGTAGAATGGAAAACCACCTGAAGTTTTAAAAGAAATGAGATATTTGAGAAAATCATCCAGTGTTTGAGAAAATAAAGGAAAAGGTAAAAATATGGATATTTAAAAATAGTTTAGGTGAAAATATGAAAGAAATAAAGGTGGCATACAAACAATCACATCATGCACAAACATTTATGCACATTCAGCACACCCTAAAAGGCTGACTCTAGATGCATCATTTTGAAAAACAGCTGTAGGATCATAACTCTAGGCTCAGATCATCTTTGTCCCATCCAGTTATGCCGATATACCCAAATCGAAATTCGAGGTACGTGGCATATAATCTCAACTCCGGTTCTAAGGTAAGGTTTTCCAACATCCTTGAGCGCCTACCGATATACTTCGGACTGTGGCCCGCGGTACATGGTAGGGGGGTGTTAACCCAAATAATTGGCCCAGTTGTGAGGCTCTGTCCCGAACTAGGGTTCTAGAAGAGAGCCCAGCAACGTGAAGACTGGGTAATGATAGGTAATGGAGGTTTTGAAAAAATGATCACATGCAAGAAATAGATGGCTCTAAAACCTACAGAGATAGATTTTAAAAACTTTGAAGAAGCATACATTGTTTGCATTCAGATCCTAAATTGAGGAGATTTGTGTTTAGACCTAAGTCTATGTGAGCATGAAAATATCTCCTCAATCTGGTCCTACCAAACCATGCCTAAGCTATATTCAGTCAATGTCAGCTAGGTCAGAATCTAGGCTCCTAGGTTCGCATGATATCAAAAGTAAAAGAGCTGACATTTTGTGAACATAATTTTGATAATTGAACTAAGTCAAGCACAATTTTGACCAGACATGGACAGGTCCCATCACGGTCGTCAAACCTGTTATCGTCGCAAAATTTTTCCCATCTTCCCTTCCTTGCGGAAGAGAGAAGAAAATGCTTTCGTGATTCAAACTTGACCGGATTTTGGAAATTGTTTTGAAATACTCGCCGCCGTTTTGAAAATTGCGGGAAAATCCATGGGATGGGGCTCGACCTGTCCGTACGAGGTTCGACCGTTCCTGCCGCCTTTAACAGGGGTAATCGAACCAAGGACCAAAATTTGTGCTTGACATAGTTAAATCATCGAAATTGTGTTCTATTCTAAATGCACAGAGAATTCAGGCATGTGCTATGAGGTTTTGTAAAATGCAAGTTGGAAAATATGATGTATGCTTAGAAAACATTTGAAGTTGAAAAGCATTTCTCAGGAAAAAGATGGAAATCAATTTCTCAGGGAACTCAGACGAAGAAGTTTTTAAATCTCGAGAAAGTTTATAAAGATTTCGAAAATCTTGAAGAAATGAGAATCTCTAGAAAATGGTAAGAATTCTTGAGAAAAGATGAACACTTGAAAAGGAAAACACTTGTCAGGAAAACTCGGACTTTGAGAATTTTCTTAGGAAAATGATCAAAAATTTATAGAAAAACTCATTGGAGAAGGAAATTCAAAACTTAGGAAGTTGAAATCCTTAGAATATTGTCTTTGAAGTATTTGAAAATCAACTTTGATTCTTGAGAAAGATGAGAAATTCCTTTTGAAAGCATCTTAAGAAAATAATATTTTCAGGGAAAATCACGAGAAAACTTTAACTTGGGAAATCCAACTTCGAAAATCTTCATAGTTTATTGAGGAATCGATTTCCATGAAGTGAAAATTTCTTGAGAAAATCATTTGAAAAACAGATGATTTGAATGAATGAATGCACTTTGAAAAGATTTCTGAAAAATTTGTTGGAAAAATGTGTATTAAGCCAAAGTAAAGCCTTCACATATTCTGACTGTGGCCATGAATATGTTCAGAGTTTATTTGAGTTAATTCACAATATTCTGAAAACATTGGAAATATGATGTGCATTTTTAAGATAGCCTAAGAGTGTAGGCTCAGTGTGACTAGTAGAAAGATGATGGATCTGGGTCTCGTCCATATTCTGACTAGGGCCGTAAATATGGACTCCACCGAGTTCATCAACTCTCTAAGAGTTGGTGCATGTGCCATTTGTGTTCATCCACGGTGAATTTTGAAAATTGAGATATATGCATCATAGAATCAGGATATTACTGAAATCAAACTATATGCGATGCAACCTAATCTAAGCAGTAAAAGTAAATACTATTCCAAGTTTGATTGTTACATCACTGACATAAAGCAAAAAAAAAAATGTATATACACAGTTAAAAGAATCAGCTTCCTCCAAATTTCCCTGCAAAATGAGAATTAGTACAAGATAACCAAGAAAATGGGTATATATATAATATATACAACAAAGATATATATATATATCAAAATCCTAAAATTGGTGCTAAATGACATGTAACAATGGAGGTGTATTTATATGAGAAAATAGATACATGAATGCTCATATATGGAAACAAATGCACATGAAGGTATCTATTTATATATATAAGTATATATATATATACATGTATATGTATATATATATGTAAATAGACATATATATATATATATATACATATAATGAGAAAATGCACATAATAGTTGAAATTTCATATATAATGGGTAAAATAAGAAAATACGGGTTGGATTGCAGATTTTTTGGAGCCATGTTCTGCCTTGGCCTCATGACCTGTTGAGTAACATTCCCACCTTGGAACCTTTTCTTTTGAAAGGGTTGTCGTGAACTCTGGCCACTTGGGAACGTTCTCTTCTTGTTCCCACCATCAACTACGGGCATCTTTGCTATGATCACTTTTGATCGTTCCCAATCCACTTGAATTTTTGAAGTTGTTGCCACAGCAGTTTGAAAAGTTTGGGGCATGCTGGTGATAACCCGTGATCTTAGCCTTTCCCGCAGTCCGCTAATGTATTTGTCGGCCCTTTCTTGGTCGGTCTCAAATAACCGAGAGCATTACCGCTCAAGATTTTGAAATTTGGTGGTATAGTCAATCAGACTCATGCCACCCTGCTTCAATTCCAGAAACTCCATTTTTTTCTTGTTTCTGGAGTGTAACGGGAAGTAATTATCCATGAAAGCTCTCCGGAAGTGAGTCCAAGGAATGACTTCAACTTTCGAGAACTGGATAATCTTAGTGGTATCCCACCACTTTCGTACATTGTCTTTCAGCCTGTACGTGCCAAAGTTGGTCTTCTTTTCTTCTGGTACTCCCAGTACCAGGAAGGCACGTTTTGTCTCTTCGACCCAACTCTTTGTCAGTTCAGGATTGGCTCTACCGGCGAAGACTGGTGGATCGAGCTTGAGGAATTTTTTATAGGTTATTCCCCCAAGGTTCTCGTTTCGAGATACAACTGGTTCTGGCCTTGTTTCACGGATGGCAGTAACCAGATTGTTGAGCGTTTCCAGCAGGAATCCTTGAGTATGGGACTCCTCGCTCGGCATGGTTCTCCTTGTCGTAGGAGTCATTTATCTATCACATACAAGCAACGTGTTTTAGTTTCTCAATGCATATATGTGATCATCGCAAAATTTTTCCTATTCTCTCGTTGGTTTCTCTCTTTTTCTTCTCTTTTCCCTTTCCAACCTCTATTTTCCTCCTTTTTGAAGGGAGAAGAATAAAAGACAGAAAGGAGAGAAGAGAAAAGAAGGAAAGAAAGAGAGAAGAGGAACTATTTTGCGCGGCTTTCACTTGACCTTGATTTGAAAAGAATTTAGAAATTTAACTTGCCTCCATTTTGAGAATATTTGCGGGAAAAGGGGAGACGGGATTCGCTCATCGGTACGAGGTTCGACCATTCCTGGCGCATTTACCAGGGGTAATCGAACCAAGGATCGAATCTATGCCTTTTGCTTTGCCTAAATATAATCTAAGAATTTATCCTAAAAGATCTAAATACACAAAGAATCATGCTTGTGCAATGCAAAGATGTATGCTCTTTTGAAAATTGATTTAGAAATTTCCAAGTATGTCTGAGATGAATTTGGTAAGGGATTGAAGAAATGTTTGAATCTAACTTAGAACTTGAGATAAATCAGAGAAGTTCTAAGTCTTTGAAGTAAATCAGAGTTAGGAGAATAAATGAGAAAGAATGACTTGAAGCTTTGAAAAATGAAAGGAAATGAAGTTTCAAAGTCAGAATGGACTTTGAATTTGAACTCTGAATTTAGGAAAGTAAATGAATAATTGAGATGGAATTGAATCTAGATTTTGAAATTGGAAATCTTAAATTTAGAATGGATCTGAGAAATCTAAATGGTGTAGGAATGAATTCCAGATATGATCTGTAAGTGGATTTAGATTTGAAATCTGGAAATGAAAGGGAATTGGACCTAAGATGGATTTAAGATCTGAGATCCAAGATAAAATTGGGTTCTGGATCCTAAGATGGATTTGGATCAAAAGTCTAAGATCCAACATGTGATTGAATTCTGGATCTTGGAACTGGATCTGATGTAGCGACCCAAACCCAGATTTCCCGACCTTTGAGGAAACCTTTTTTTTTTTTGAAAACCAAAGCGCAAGCGCGGAAGAAACCAAAAGGGGAGACCAACAAGCGGGAAGCCCTGGGCGGTCACTACAGGTGTGAAACAACATTTAAATGAAACAACCTTTATTAAATACATCTTTACAAAATTGTACATCCAATCCCTTATACAAAACACTGCCAGGATCCAACAAGCGAGGTTCAGAAGTGTGGGTTCGAAGTCTGCTGCAGCACATCGAGCTCCACCGCACGTCGAAGTAAACCTGTATCCCCATAAAACGGGGTCAGTACTCTTTCGATCTGGTGAGACAAACCAACATGATTTGCCAAAGGTGTGGAAATCAAGAACAAGCTATACATGGTAAACGTAGCATGCCAATATACAGTATTTGAGCAGTTGCAGCATAGACAAGTATAGAACAGTGATATCTACACATGGAGCATTATCAACAATCCTATAGCATGCATCAAGACACGTGATTTAGCAATGGATCAACATTTGTAACAAGGTATGCATCACAGAACATAAAGTACAAGTGTATCAATAAAAAAGACTGTAACTAGCATACATCAATGCAAGTAGTCAAAGCATAAGTGACTATTATGCATCACAGAACATAAAGTACAAATGAACAGTCTTGTGCATTGTGTCATAGGTGAAAGAACTATCCTATGATGATTCCAACATCGTAAGTTATGATGCTATGATGGGACAGTTAGAAGCATTTGGCATGAAAGGCTTAACTCACAAGCAGTGCCAAGTTTCCCAAACCGTACGTTGCAACCATAAGCGAGCTCATCTTGCTAACCACTCGCCAAGGAGTTCCAAGGTTGCGTAAGTCTTGCACCACTGCAATATCCATAGGCTAAATTGCATATGTCTCGCACTACTGCAATATCCATAGTGCATCTCAAGACATAGCAAACACGATTACGCCCACGTTCCTTAGTTGACAAACATACGAGATTTGTTAACATGAGTTAGTGATCACATTCATCACGCGTGTCATCTATGTACTTAAAAATTGTGTACCAACTACGCTAAGTCGAATCATGATGCATTACATCGATCCTCACACTTACATCGCATAAGTCAAAACACTTAGTACACTTGTTGGGATATTGGATCCCACTCCAAACACACTTGCAGCCCTTTGGGCTGTAGCCCGGATGCGTGCTAAACAAGTAAAGGTGAGGCAAAAAGAAGTCCAGCTGCGGCTGGTGTTGTCAAAAACGTATCCGCCCCAAACTATCACTTGGTGCCATGGGACACCAAACCCGTACATTGCAGGCCCGACTTGGACAGAATGGCAAGGCTGCAACAGGGACAGCTATGTTGTCACAAAAACGCAGTGGCCGAGTGTTGGGTCTGTGTAGGGGCTGGTCCAGAACATGACCCCGACATGGTTCAGCAACAACGCAAGGCAGCCCAGGCCTGGACGGGATATCCAGACCGGATGGGCTCAGCTACACAGAAATCGGTCCAGGTCTGGACTAATTGGTCCAGACCCAAAAGGAGGCACACTCAGATCTGAGCATGGTCTGGACCGATTGGTCCAGACCCAGCTGGCTACAACTAGTACCGAAAAAGGGAGGTGGGGGTGCGGGCCTACCGCCTGCACCCAGCTGCAGCTGCAAGGCTGCAGCCAAGGCCGAAACGCAACTCCAAAAAGCAAAAAGGGCTAAATGCCCAATCCGGCTATGACCGGCCATGGCCTTTGACAGGTCTGGACCGATTCGGTCCATACCATGTCAGGCCCCAACGAAAACTCCAGCCACCCGCAATGGGCACTGGCAAGGGGTTTTGCTCAAGTAGGACGAAGACGAGAGGAAAGAGGCAAAAAGTTAAGATAGGAAGCGATTTCCCCATGGCTCGGACTGCTTGAGCTTAAGCCAGCACCTTCAAAGGAGGTCAACCCGAACGGGTAGGTAGCTAGGCTTATGCCAAGGCGTGCCACCTTGCCAACCGAACCAGACTTTAAGAAGTCTTGTTGTTACAAAGCAAGTCATGAAAAAATGATACTTGAAGCTTTTGAGGAAAACGAAAAGTTAAATCGTTATCTTGCAAATCACACTTTTCAAATGCTAAAATGGGATTTAAGAAGTACTAATAAACATGCCAACGAGAAAAACCGTATGGCCTTGAGCTACAATGCCAATATTGCATGAGAAAGAAGCTTGAAAACATACTTAACCGGACATTCATTATGCATGCAATCTAATCCATTAAACATCCACAAATCCGAAGGAAAACATGTATTGGCAACTTACGAAAATGCATGAAACAAGGTGCATTTACTTATCCGAAGTCCACACTAAGCATAGGGAAAAGGAGGTGTCTCACCTTCGCGGCTTTGAATCAACTAAAGAGATGAAGGAGGTGCTCACGGCTGGAACCACCCCACACCCACAAACTCACTCTCACTCGGTTTTGGAGAAGAAGAGGAAGAAGGGGAAGAGAGAGAGGTTCCTCCAAGAAAATCGCCCAAGAGGTCCTCTCTTTCTCTCTCTTGAAACCTTAAGTACATAGGGTTTACAAAAAGGAACGGCTAGGATTAAAACTCATAAGATGGAGGGCTGGAGTGCTCCACGCCCCTCCCATGGGTATCCATGCCCAATGCATGTTGAGCTTTTAAAACATTTCAGAAATCTTTCAAAAATGCCATTGCAAAGTACCTTTAATGTTTGAAAGTTTTACGAAAGAGCCACCCAGCTCACTCAATCAGATTTTAGCATTTGAATTGTTTTGAAACAATTACAAAAATGCCATGGGGCGCCAACCCCATGGTCTCTTGTGATCATCGCAAAATTTTTCCTCTCTCGTTGGTTTCTCTCTCTTCCTTCTCTTTTCCTTTTCTAACCTCTATTTTCCTCCTTTTTGAAGGGAAAAGAATAGAAGAAAGAAAAGAGAAAGAGAAGAGAAAAGAAAGAAAGAAAGAGAGAAGAGGAACTATTTTGCGCGGTCTCACTTGACCTTAATTTGAAAATATTTAGCAAATTACTCGCCTCCGTTTTGAAAATGTTGCGGGAAAATGGAGAGACGGGATTCGCTCGTCGGTACGAGGTTCGACTGTTCCTGTCGCCTTTACCAGGAGTAATCGAACCAAGAATCGAATCTATGCCTTTTGCTTTGCCTAAATATAATCTAAGAATTTATTCTAACTCTAAATGCACAAAGAATCATACTTGTGCAATGCAAGAATGTTATGCTCTTTTGAAAAGAAGGTTTTGGAAATTTCCAAGTATTCTGAGATGAACTTAGTAAAGGAATGAAGAAATGATTTGAATTTAACTTAGAGCTTGAGATAGATCAGAGAAGTTCTAAGTTTTTGAAGTAAATCAAGATTTGGAAGAATAAATGAGAAAGAATGACTTGAAGTTTTGAAATGAAAGGAAATGAAGTTTCAAAGTCAAAATCGACTTCGAATTTTGGATTTTGAATTTAGAAAAGGAAATGAATACTTGAGATGGAATTGAATTTGGATTTTTAAGTTTGGAATGGATCTGAGATAATCAAATGGTATTTAAGAATGGAAATGGATTTAGGGAGTTCAGATGAGATCTGAAAATGGAATTGGATTTGAAATCTAGAATTGGGAATGAAATTAGATCTAAAGATGGATTTCAGATCTGAGATCTGAGATCCGAGATAAAATTGGGTTCTGGATCCTAAGATGGATTTGGATCAGAAGTCTAAGATCCAACATGTGATTGAATTCTGGATCCTAAAATGGAACTGGATCTGAAGTCTGAGATCCAAAAGTGAAACTGGATTCTGGATCCTAAGATGGATTTTGGATCTGAAGTCTAAGATCCGAAGTAGAATTGGATTCTGGATCCTAAGATGGATTTTGGATCTGAAGTCTGAGATCCAATGTAGAGTTGGACTCTGGATCCTAAGATGGATTTGGATCTGAAGTCTGAGATCCAATGTAAAGTTAGATTCTGGACCCTCTAAGGAAATTGGATCTGAACTCTAAGATCCAATGTAGAGTTAGACTCTGGATCCTAAAATGGATTTGGAGTTAAATTCAGAGGATGAATCAAGAATCTCAAAGTAAAATTAAACTTTGATTGGAGTATTTGAATATATAATGAATTTGGAATTTCAAAGTCAATTTGGACTTTGAAATCTGTTTTGAATTTGGAAATTTGAAGTTTGAATATAAAAATGATTTTGGAATTTCAAAAATCAAATTGGACTTTGAAATTGACATTTTGAATCTTGAAATGAGATAGAATTGGATTTGAATAAGATTTGACCTGAGAAATGAAGGAGAAGAATCACTTGGAATTTTAAAAAGGAAATTTTGAAAATATGATGCAATTCTATCCTATATAATGAATGAATTTAAAGAATCTTTGAAATTGGATTTTGAAAAGCTATTTCATTCTTTAAATGAATTAAAATAAGATTAAAGATATAATACATCCCCGACTATGGTCATTGAATGTATTATATAATAATCTATATTTAAATTCAGGTGAAGAATGAAACACATTTGGTGCTTTTATAGAATTTAAAATGAAATTAACTCTCAATATACCCTGACTATGGCCATTGGTATATATTTTGAATTAATTTTAAGTTAAATTCTGATAAAAGAAGGAAATATTTGAAAATATGATGATTTTTGGAAGACGGATCCAGTGTGGATCCAGTGTTATTTCGTAAAAGTTAAAAATCCTAAGTTTTGTCCATACCCTGACTATGGCCATTGATATGGATCATCAACTTAGGATTAATTTACCTCTTACGAAATGGTGCATGTGCCATTCGTGTTTCACCATTGTGAGATTTTGAGAAATAAAGGAAAAATGCATGAAGAACAAGTAATTCATGATATCTACAATGCTCATTCATTCTAGCTAAAACTGGAAATATAAATTTTCATTAAGCTCTAACTATTACAAGACACCAAAATTGAATTTATAACTCCTAATGATGATATATTCCACATATTTCCTGCAAAACACTTGGTTGGTATAAAAAAATAGAAGAAAATTTGCACATATCACATGAACATTAATGGTAAAAAAAATACTCACATACCAAGGCTTTTAAGATCTAAATTATGGAAAGATGAAACTTGATATGTATCTATATACATATATACATGCATATATATATATATATATATCTATATACATATAGATATACATCATTTGATTTTGCATTGGAAGTGATATATTGCAATGGGAGGAATTTGGGGTATACATTGGGTAGACTGATATGGCATGGGTGCAGAGAAATCAAACAGTAAAATGAAAGGGGATGATGATGCTGCAGGGGTGTGGTTGATGTTGTGTCAGGATTTACAGCAGGAAGGTGAA
Organism: Nuphar pumila; assembly: GCF_984573655.1. Lineage (NCBI taxonomy): Eukaryota > Viridiplantae > Streptophyta > Magnoliopsida > Nymphaeales > Nymphaeaceae > Nuphar > Nuphar pumila. The sequence continues at coordinate 57,443,015 of NC_143250.1, read as the reverse complement.
CGCTGACAAAGTATGCCTTGAAAAATGCATTTGCAACATAAAAACACTTAACAAAATACATTCTGCAGGAAACTTACCTCAAGTGCTCTGTTGTAGCAGTGACGATGGTGTGAGACAGGGGTGATTAATGTATTATTACAGCAGGCAAGTGGCGTGTGCTTGAAGCAAAAAGGGCCCCCATACTGTGAAAAGAATAACATATGATCCGGTCTAGCTTCCCTGTCTTCTGAATTCTGTGTTCTCAATAAATAGGGACTCAAAGACAAAAGAATCTGATGCACTGACATTGTATATTATCAGAATGTACGCAGATTCCCTTACTGAATTCTCAGCCCATATGACTGAAATTCCATTATCTAGGGTGACACACAGGGAAGTTCACTTGATGGAGGGTCAGGACCTCCTTTTGTTCTTAAGTCTTTCACAACTGGCATTCTGCCAACAACAAATCTGATAATGATTTTCACTGATCATCACTTTTTATTACTTCTTGTTCATTTCCTAGTACCCTAGCCAAATAACCCACAGCAGGTTGATGTGATATAGTGATTGACCTAAGAAAATGCAAGCAATATCTAGAACAACAGATAAGGTTCAAGTCACAACAAATGGATGGAGTGGGCTCTCAGAAATGCAAGACATAGGTAAAAGGAATTAGAGCAAATACAGATGATATAAATTGAAAATGGGAAGAAGCATCAGGCGTACCTTTTTTATTTAGGATGTTATTCTGAATTCTTTAGCAGTGAGCACATCAAACATGGCCATGATTTCTTCACCATTTTCGTTTGAAGCCTCTTTTCAGCATTTTTATATTACTGATGATATCTCCAACTTTCTCTTCGCAAGGCACGTAGCAAAAAAAAAAAGAAAACTTGTTGAAATAACCATAATACTGCCTCACCTTTAATAGTGGGTCAATGATCTTTGCTAAAAGTTCTCGATGTTTGGAAGGAATTTCCATTGACCATCCTCCTTGTTACATAAGAGCTTAACGGTGGCTGTAGGCATATCAAACCTGGGAGCATTATTTAGAAGTCAGCAGATTTTATGAGGGATTTAAATACATACCTTATCTCAGATTAATAATATAGGCAGTGACATATGTGTTGAAGCAAGAGCCTTGGAAATGCTGACAGTGAACTGGAAACATTGTCTTGAGAGTTTTTTTCAGGATTGATAATAACACAAACTACTGATATAATAATTTCATACACTCTTATATGTGAAACTTTAGGGTCCAAACATGGTTACCCCTGGCCCCAACGTTAGCTTAGCAAGGAGACATCTCATAATGTTTTGTTGCCTTATGGATCATAATAGATGATGAGTGGTACAATGATTATACTGGTATAGCACACTGGGAGATCATAAATGCAACTGAAATGTTGAGCTTCTGTAAGGAAAAGATACCATAAGATGAGATATTACAGATTTATCACGCAATCGGTTGCAGGGTAGCTTTCATCAAATCACCACCGTGGCGGAGTGACAGTGTAGAGGGATCTCCTGCATTAGACTTCCACACAAATTATCTGTTATGCAGCTTCTGTAAAACCCACACCTATTAATATCACAATGGCACTCGTTGTACATTCAGTAACCAAGGCTTGCTGAAATTCCTGTTAAACATGTTATCCACATTACAAGGTTTGTGAAATGACACTCACGATGAGAGATGACTGGATACGACCAATGACATGCATCCTCCTTGAATTTCAGATTATTTCATTGCTACAAAAATTTCCTGCTTCCTCTTTGAGAGATGGCTATGAAATCTGATGGAATTGCTACAATACTTCCAAAAAAACATCGTAACATAAAAGAAAAGATGATCTTAGCTGTTTGAGCATATGCAAATTAAATTTGTTCTGATCACTTGATGCTCCATTAAATATCCAGTCATTTAGTTTTACACTGCAAATCAAAAGTTTGTAAGCCGCAGATCGATTGATTCTTTTTCTAATAGCAGAGAGTTAGTGATAACCAATGACGTAGATTTTACAGAATATATTAGTGGGCTCTAATAATATCACTGAGGGGTCTTAGGGGCATCGGTCAGCTGGTTTCAACATTTCCAGGAATTGATGATCTTGAGGATATGGTGGACCTGGTCCTAAGAGTTGGGGGGGGTATCATGTTTTATATCAAGGGGCTTTGTTGATTTACAATAGGAATTGTTGCCACATGGGAGGGGTGCATAGTTGTAGTTATTGCTGCAACTGCTACAGAAAAGGGGATGAAATTGTTGTAGTGAGGGTGTGTGTGAAGGTGCGATCGTATAAGAGATTAAAAGAATGTCCAATTGGCTTAATCAAAGAACTCCCAATTTAATGGGGGAAAGCAATTTCGCCACAGCCTAATCATTCGCAGAATATAGACCAAGTGATACGGATCAATCAAAATTCATGATTCTATCAAATACAGAGGATCACGTGTATGTGCCATCGATCAAACCTATTACAGGGTCAGATCTGGTCTTATTGCAGGGATGAAGGCAAAAAAAAAAAATGGGTTTTACTGTGATCGTTATGATAAAAAGAACCTAGTAAGTAACAAAGATAAACAGAATTAACAACAAACCAAAAGAGATTTTCAGAAGTAAATAACGAATTGAAAACCCAAAGAAATGAGAAACACCTGTTCATATTACGGCAAGGCATGGCCGTGCGCTATGATGATAATTCCAGGAATGAAAGTATAAATAAACGTGAGTAGATGTGAATCAGAAACCAGGATGAACTTAGGAGATCAGGTCACATATTATAATCGAAATCAATAAGTATTCAAAATAGAACAGGAGATCAGCAATAACAAAAAGAAAAATATAAACAGAAAATCAGATATAAATATGGGAATCAAAATCAAAATGAGAAAGAGAAATGAAATTTGAATGCGGAAAAATATTTAATTAACTAATATTTAAGTCCCTTAAACTAAAGAATTTTTTTTTTTTAGGAAAATAAAATGAGTATTGGAATAAGAGATTCCATCGTTGTAGCAGGGAGTGGATCGATCCTGTCATATACAGGTCGATTCCACCCATTTTGCTTTGTAATCAGAGAAAAGAGATGGATAAAAGAGATGTTTACAGGAAACAAGAAGACAATGGTTGCTTACCTATAGAAGAGGTATCGTGGAGATGGATCGATGACAGCCGCTTGGAAAAGGGGTACCCGCGAGAAGAGATTGAGAGAACCAGGAAAATTGAGAAGAAAAGGAAGAAGAAGCGTTATGGAGAGATGATAACGGGTCCGTGAAAGAGAAAGACCGGTGCTGGGGTGAAGAGGCGATGCCTGAAGGAGGAGAAGATGGAGGGGTAGAAGACGGCCTATGCCTGAAGGAGAACGCGGTCATGGTGGGGTGAAAACAGATCGTGCAAAGAGAGATCAGAAGATGGTGGGATGAAACGCGGCCCGTGAAAGAGAAATGGGGAGGTGAAGAAGCGGTCGTTTTAGGGTTTTCTGCGTGGTTCCTTTATAGGGGAGAAGGAGGTTCGCGAAGGAGGAAAACGGTTGAAGATGAAGGGCTTAGGGAGAACCAGCCGATCAGAAGGCTGATGGTGCGCTGATGGATGAGAATGGAGGGGAAAGGCGCCATGGATCACCTGCGATAAGGAGAAGGTCTTCCCATTCAACCCCTTGCGAAGGGTTTTTACCAAAACCCTAAAAAAATGAGTTCAAAAGGGGGGCCCTTTATTTTATAGTTTTTGCAAAGAGGGGCTCCCTAACAAAACTTTTTTGCAAAAGAAGTTTTTCTCAAAACCCGATTTTTCAAAAGAGTGTTTTTCAAAAGGTTTTTGCAAAAGAATGGTTTTTTTTTTCGTATTTTATTTTATTTTATTTTTTGTTGTTCTTTTCTGAGTATTTTGATTTTTTTGTATTTTTGGAATAAAAACCTGAGAAAATAAAGACTAAATCCTATTTTTTTTGTATTTTTCTAAAAAGACTATTTACAAAAGTATCTTCCTAAGAATTTCAGACCATTTCGGGAAAATTTCTTCAAAAAAGAGGGTTTGGACCCCGGTTTTGAGAAAATATTCAAGTTTTGACACTCGAATCGAGAAATATGATTTGATGGATCCAAACAGATGTCGGAAGGACTGTCCGAGCTATTTAAAAATTATTTTTGGTATTTTCTATAATTTTAATTTAAAATTTGGACAATGTGACTCAGATTTGGATCTGGACAACAGATCCAGGTCCGAAATCAATTTAAACATATACAATGAAATTAATTTCAGTAAAACTTGAGAAATGAACTGGAATTTAGAAAAAAAATGAATTTAGGGGCAGAAAGGGAATATTTAAAAGATTTTGAAAAATTTGGGGTGTTCACAGATGCCCCTCTTTGCTACTAAGCCGGTTGAAAGCCGAGCTTAGTGGCAAAGAAAACACTCCAAATTTTGAAAAATGCCCCAGTTAGCCGGCCTAAACTGGGTGTGGAAGAATTTTGGCTTTTCAGGTTTAAAGCCTTGTCCTGAATGGCTTGGGGGGACGAAATCCTCGACAATGATATGACTGAGTGATAGAGATGAGGAAATCGTGATGGGACTTTGGGCGAAGATCCCGAAATGGTGAAAGATAAAAAATTTGATCAAGTTTCATGGGTGAGACAAGATCTACCTCTGGAATGACTCAGGTTTAGCCCTTAACCTGGATGGGACGAAGATATATCAAGGTGAATTGAATGGGGAAAGGAATATATGATGACCTTGATGGGACATTTTTGAAAAAAAAATGCCTCATGAGATGAAACTCAAGTAGGATTTTATTTAGGATGGATATACAAATCATGGATTCCTCGATGGGAAGAACCATGATGGGACTTAGAAGGAAAGACCTCGTCGAAACGAGGGAGACTCGTTGAAACGAGATTCAGGTTTAACCAAAACCTGAAAAAGGAATATACCTCGAGGCACGAGGTTCAGGCTTAACCCTTAACCTGAAAGGGATGACCATACGGAATCCTCGAGTGAAGAGACCATGATGGGACCTTTGGAGTTTGGATGAACAAATCCGAAAGGGGTTTGCGTAAGGAGAAAGGAAATGGGGTTCCCTAAAGCTCGAAAAAGGGATGAACTTGGGCGTCTTATTGCTGAGACTAAATCTGCTTTTGAATTTAATGACCTCTCGCAGGGAGTACAGGTTTTGACCCTTAACCTGAGTGGGAACAACCATACGGATTTCTCGAAACCGTGATGGGACAGGAGAGATACTTCAACTGAATGGGGTAACTCTTCTGGAAAACAACGTTAGGTTGCACCAAAATGGATATTGAATATTTATTTCATTCTTAGAATATCTAGAAAATTTTGCCAATAAGATAAATTTATAGTTGACTTCAATGCTTGAAAATGTGCACATGTGTGCAAAAGATATTCCCTCTTTTACCTAGAGTATTTCCTCCAACGAGGTTAACTTCTCGGTCTTAAGAGTCACATTCAAAATTTTAGCGCTGATGATTTTCTTCAAGGAAGTTATCCATTTCCTTGATATGAGAAGAGAAGAAATATTCTCAATTTCATAAAAGGCGGTAGTAAAAAGATATTGATAAAAGAATTTTGCATAAGAGAAGACTACTTATGGCAATTTAGGCAGTTTGATATCTGGGTATTTTTCCCATGATGATCTTTTTGCACTCCTTTTGAGTCATTGGGCTTTTTCGGGTTTTTTACATCATCCTTCATTTGGATGTGTCTTGACTTTTCTCTCTTTTTCAGGGAAGGGTACGTCACAAACTCCTTCATCTCGGAGATGTTCTGATCCTTCATTTTCTCAGGGATTATATATGATATTGGCTCAAAGGTCTTTAGATGATAGCTGAAATCAAATATCATTTAGGGTTTGTCGGTAGGTCCATCACATCCGCCTTCATCTCGATAGTGATCCGAACTTTCCCTGGAAGGATCCGTCACAAACTCCGTCATCTTGGAGATGTTTCAAATCTTCTTTGGCCCCGGGGGTCTACTCGCTTAATTCGCCTTCATCTTGACGACAATTGAGAGATCCCTTTTGCAAATATTTGATTGCAACTTTAAAATGAGAGGATATGGATTAAATGGATTCTTTTATGGCTCAAGATACTTCCACTGTCTAATTGCCAGGAACTCATTTTAAAACATGCGTCATAACTACGATCAATATCAATTCGCTTCCGGCTTTTCAATGTCATTGAATATTTATTTCACTAATCATACCGAGGATATTTCTTTCATCCTTTTGGTTGATCAACAGGAAAAAGATTTGAATTTTACCTCTCCTTCACAAAGAGTTTCACCTTTTATGAAGAAAATACTAGAGGTAATCTGAGGTAATTCTTTTGTGCAGTAAGATTTATTTGAAATCAACAAAATATTTTTAGCAAATTGGCAAAGTTTTCATGACTTCTATGTGAAATATTTACTCAATATAGATTTTGATGCGACCTTTAGTTGTAATTTATGATTTTGGACATTCTGACCAGTGAACTGGGACCTCTCATTTAGCAACCAGCGAAGGAGCTGGAACCTTTCATTTAACGACCAACGAAGTAGCTGGGACATTTCATTTAACGACCAGCGAAGTAGCTGGGACATTTCATTTAGCGACCAGCGAAGTAGCTGGAACATTTCATTTAGTGACCAGCGAAGTAGCTGGAACATTTCATTTAGCGACCAGCGAAGTAGCTGGGACATTTCATTTAGCGACCAGCAAAGTAGCTGGAACATTTCATTTAGCGACCAGCGAAGTAGCTGGAACATTTCATTTAGCGACCAGCGAAGTAGCTGGGACATTTCATTTAGCGACCAGCGAAGTAGCTGGGACATTTCATTTATCGACCAGCGAAGTAGCTGGGACATTTCATTTAGCGACCAGCGAAGTAGCTGGGACATTTCATTTAACGACCAGCGAAGTAGCTGGGACATTTCATTTAATCATTTAACGACCAACGAAGTAGCTGGGACATTTCATTTAATCACCCTTGATTTAATGATTTGATCTAAGATTTGAGACTTTCTGGGAGACAAACGAGGACTGATGAACTTGATCTTTAGATTTGAAAACTTAGCAAAATAACCAGTGTGAACACTAGGTTTTCCAACTGAGAGTCGGGAAGGAGATCGGCCTATTTAAGATATTTAGAGATCGAAGCAAGAAGAATGACCGGGGTTTCAGGATTATCCCTTATCCTGAAGGGGAAAATGGAATATACATTTGATGAAAATTTGGGAAAAGAATGATTCAGGTTTATCCCTTAACCTGAAAGGGAAAAGAATATACATTTGAGGAGAATTTAGGAAAAATGATTCAGGTTTATCCCTTAACCTGAAAGGGAAATCCCTTAACCTGAAGGGGAAAATGGAAGTTTTTATTAAGAGGTAAATCTGATATTTGAATTTAGAAGGGATATGACAAGATTTAGAATTTATGATCTATGATTTAGATGGACCAGGTATGTGACGGGGGATATAAAAAGAATAAACTTTTGGGAAGACAAAAGGATATAGAACTTTGAAAAAAATGTAGAATATTTGAGGAAATTGATTTATTTTTGTAAAAAGAATTCTCACAGGTAGCATGGTTGCCCCTATGAGTGATCTCAGGATTATCCCTTATCTTGAATGAGGAAAAGAATAGAATTTAAAGATTAAAAATTGACAAAACTTGTATTTACAAAAGGAATCCTCATAGGTAGCGTTATCGCTCCTATGAGGGGTTTCAGGATTATCCCTTATCCTGAATGGGAAAAAGAATAGAATTTAAGAAGGTGAAGAGAAATTGATATAAATTTAGAAAATCAATAAAGGTTGACAAAACTTGTATTTACAAAAGAATTCTCGTAGGTAGCATTATTGCTCCTACAAGGGGTTTCAGGATTTTCCCTTATCCTGAATGGGAAAAGAATAGAATTTAAAGAGTTTTAATGAAGGGGGATTGATATAAATCTAGAAAATCAATAAAGATTGACAAAACTTGTATTTACAAAAGAATCCTCATATGTAGCGTTATTGCTCCTACGAGGGGTCTCAGGATTTTCCCTTATCCTGAATGGGAAAAAGAATAGAATTTAAAGAGATTTAATGAAGGAAAATTGATATAAATCTAGAAAATCAACAAAGATTAATAAAACTTGTATTTACAAAAGAGTCCTTATAGGTAGCGTTTGTTGCTCCTACAAGGGGTCTCAGGATTTTCCCTTATCCTGAATGGGAACACCTCGGACAACGAGGGTCAGGTTTATCCCTTAACCTGAGCGGGAAAAATAATAATAAAGGAAATACCTCATGGGAAAGAGGCATCAGGTTTATCCCTTAACCTGAAAGGGTAAAAGAATTGATAAAATTTAATAAAATTGAGGAGAATTTTGATAAAACTTGATAAAAACTTGATAAAATTGATATAAACCTGAGAAAAACATGAATAAAATGAATGAAATTGATATAAATATCAAATTTAACTGAAAATTTATAAGTTTTAAGAGAAAAAGGAATTTTTTTGATCCTGCCTGCATATGGGATCTTTGAAAGGAAAAAAAGGTTTATTTAAAAGATAGATGAAAAATCATTTTTGGAAAGAAAATCCACTGCAAGAAGAATGATCAGCGCGAGATCTGATCCTTTAAGAAAGGGAATCATCATGAGAGATCATCATGAGGTTTGATTTCGAAGATAGTGGTTTTTAAAACCAATTTTGAAAGGGAAAATAAACATGAGGTGATGATTTTGAAGACAAATGTTTTTTTAAAACCTAATTTGGAAAAGGGAAATCAACATATTAGTTTATTTAAAAAGGGATTTAGATCAAAATATTTGAACCTTTTGAAGACTTTTTAGAAGAAATTTTATGATTTTGAAAATCCTCATAGGCAATATCATTTCTCTCATGATGGAGAAAAACAAATTTTTGAAAATAGACGACAAGGATTTAAAAAATTTTGAAAACTAGCAGGCAGGATCAAAAAGATTTTGAAGAAATCAGAAAGAAATAGGTAATACACCTGGGGTTTTAAAAGAGAAAATTTTGAATAATATATACCCAGGGTTTTGGAAAATATAAGGAAAGTATATACATGTATAATATCATTTAATCATAGATATACAAGCAGAAAGATGTACAAACAACACTCCCTAAAGCTGACTCTATATGCAATATTTGAAATGGCTGATAGGACCTTAATCCTAACTCTAAGATTTATATCATCTGATTCCAATCAAGGTACGCCAATATACTCAAGCCGAAGCTCGAAGTACGTGGCATATAAGATATCTCTTTGGTTCTAAGGTAATGGCTTCCCAACATCCTTGAGCACCTACCGATATACCTCGGACTATGGCCCTTAGGTACGTGGTAGGGGGGCGCGAACCCAAATAAGTGGTCCAGTTGTGAGGCTCTCTCCCGAACCATGGTTCAGTGAGACAGCCCAGCAACGTGAAGACCGGGACAATATAGGTAGGGATGTTTTCAAAATATGATCAACATGCAATAAAATCAGAAGGCTCTAATGCAAGTCCTAAAGAGATAGATTTAAATAAAGAGAAGCATACACTTGCATACATTGTTTGCATTCAATCCCTAAAATTGAGGAGAGTTGTATTTAAGACCTAAGTCTAATGTGAACATGAAGTAATCTCCTCAATATAGTCCTACCAAACCATACTTAGATCCTATATGCAATGATGTCAGCTTAGGACAGAGTCTAGGCTCCTCAGGTTTGCATGGAAAATGTAGCTGACATATGTTAGAATAAAGACTTAGATTATATAAAAGCAAAGCAAAGGCATAGATTCAACCGGACAAAGACGAGTCCCATCACAGTCGCCAAAACTGTGATCATCGCAAAATTTTTCCTCTCTCGTTGGTTTCTCTCTCTTCCTTCTCTTTTCCTTTTCTAACCTCTATTTTCCTCCTTTTTGAAGGGAGAAGAATAGAAGAAAGAAAAGAGAAAGAGAAGAGAAAAGAAAGAAAGAAAGAGAGAAGAGGAACTATTTTGCGCGGTCTCACTTGACCTTAATTTGAAAATATTTAGCAAATTACTCGCTTCCGTTTTGAAAATATTGCGGGAAAATGGAGAGATGGGATTTGTTCGTCGGTACGAGGTTCGACCGTTCCTGGCGCCTTTACCAGAGGTAATCGAACCAAGAATCGAATCTATGCCTTTTGCGTTGCCTAAATATAATCTAAGAATTTATTCTAACTCTAAATGCACAAAGAATCATACTTGTGCAATGCAAGAATGTTATGCTCTTTTGAAAAGAAGGTTTTGAAAATTTCCAAGTATTCTGAGATGAACTTGGTAAAGGAATGAAGAAATGATTTGAATTTAACTTAGAGCTTGAGATAGATCAGAGAAGATCTAAGTTTTTGAAGTAAATCAAGATTTGGAAGAATAAATGAGAAAGAATGACTTGAAGTTTTGAAATGAAAGAAAATGAAGTTTCAAAGTCAAAATCGACTTCGAATTTTGGATTTTGAATTTAGAAAAGGAAATGAATACTTGAGATGGAATTGAATTTGGATTTTTAAGTTTGGAATGGATCTGAGATAATCAAATGGTATTTAAGAATGGAAATGGATTTAGGGAGTTCAGATGAGATCTGAAAATGGAATTGGATTTGAAATCTAGAATTGGGAATGAAATTAGATCTAAAGATGGATTTAAGATCTGAGATCCGAGATAAAATTGGGTTCTGGATCCTAAGATGGATTTGGATCAGAAGTCTAAGATTCAACATGTGATTGAATTCTGGATCCTAAAATGGAACTGGATCTGAAGTCTGAGATCCAAAAGTGAAACTGGATTCTGGATCCTAAGATGGATTTTGGATCTGAAGTCTAAGATCCGAAGTGGAATTGGATTCTGGATCCTAAGATGGATTTTGGATCTGAAGTCTGAGATCCAATGTAGAGTTGGACTCTGGATCCTAAGATGGATTTGGATCTGAAGTCTGAGATCCAATGTAAAGTTAGATTATGGACCCTCTAAGGAAATTGGATCTGAAGTCTAAGATCCAATGTAGAGTTAGACTCTGGATCCTAAAATGGATTTGGAGTTAAATTCAGAGGATGAATCAAGAATCTCAATGTAAAATTAAACTTTGATTGGAGTATTTGAATATATAATGAATTTGGAATTTCAAAGTCAATTTGGACTTTGAAATCTGTTTTGAATTTGGAAATTTGAAGTTTGAATATAAAAATGATTTTGGAATTTCAAAAATCAAATTGGACTTTGAAATTGACATTTTGAATCTTGAAATGAGATAGAATTGGATTTGAATAAGATTTGACCTGAGAAATGAAGGAGAAGAATCACTTGGAATTTTAAAAAGGAAATTTTGAAAATATGATGCAATTCTATCCTATATGATGAATGAATTTAAAGAATCTTTGAAATTGGATTTTGAAAAGCTATTCCATTCTTTAAATGAATTAAAATAAGATTAAAGATATAATACATCCCCGACTATGGTCATTGAATGTATTATATAATAATCTATATTTAAATTCAGGTGAAGAATGAAACACATTTGGTGCTTTTATAGAATTTAAAATGAAATTAACTCTCAATATACCCTGACTATGGCCATTGGTATATATTTTGAATTAATTTTAAGTTAAATTCTGATAAAAGAAGGAAATATTTGAAAATATGATGATTTTTGGAAGACGGATCCAGTGTGGATCCAGTGTTATTTCGTAAAAGTTAAAAATCCTAAGTTTTGTCCATACCCTGACTATGGCCATTGATATGGATCATCAACTTAGGATTAATTTACCTCTTACGAAATGGTGCACGTGCCATTCGTGTTTCACCATTGTGAGATTTTGAGAAATAAAGGAAAATGCATGAAGAACAAGTAATTCATGATATCTACAATGCTCATTCATTCTAGCTAAAACTGGAAATATAAATTTTCATTAAGCTCTAACTATTACAACACACCAAAATTGAATTTATAACTCCTAATGATGATATATTCCACATATTTCCTGCAAAACACTTGGTTGGTATAAAAAAATAGAAGAAAATTTGCACATATCACATGAACATTAATGGCAAAAAAAATGCTCACATACCAAGGCTTTTAAGATCTAAATTATGGAAAGATGAAACTTGATATGTATCTATATACATATATACATGCATATATATATATATATATATATATATATATATATATATACATATAGATATACATCATTTGATTTTGCATTGGAAGTGATATATTGCAATGGGAGGAATTTGGGATATACATTGGGTAGACTGATATGGCATGGGTGCAGAGAAATCAAACAGTAAAATGAAAGGGGATGATGCTGCTGCAAGGGTGTGGTTGATGTTGTGTCAGGATTTACAGCAGGAAGGTGAACGCTGACAAAGTATGCCTTGAAAAATGCATTTGCAACATAAAAACACTTAACAAAATACATTCTGCAGGAAACTTACCTCAAGTGCTCTGCTGTAGCAGTGACGATGGTGAGAGACAGGGGTGATTAATGTATTATTACAGCAGGCAAGTGGCGTGTGCTTGAAGCAAAAAGGGCCCCCATACTGTGAAAAGAATAACATATGATCCGGTCTAGCTTCCCTGTCTTCTGAATTCTGTGTTCTCACTAAACAGGGACTCAAAGACAAAAGAATCCGATACACTAACATTGTATATTATCAGAATGTACGCAGATTCCCTTACTGAATTCTCAGCCCATATGACTGAAATTCCATTATCTAGGGTGACACACAGGGAAGTTCACTTGATGGAGGGTCAGGACCTCCTTTTGTTCTTAAGTCTTTCACAACTGGCATTCTGCCAACAACAAATCTGATAACGATTTGCACTGATCATCACTTTTTATTACTTCTTGTTCATTTTCTAGTACCCTAGCCAAATAACCCACAGCAGGTTGATGTGATATAGTGATTGACCTAAGAAAATGCAAGCAATATCTAGAACAACAGATAAGGTTCAAGTCACGACAAATGGATGGAGTGGGCTCTCAGAAATGCAAGAAATAGGTAAAAGGAATTAGAGCAAATACAGATGATATAAATTGAAAATGGGAAGAAGCATCAGGCGTACCTTTTTGATTTAGGATGTTATTCTGAATTCTTTAGCAGTGAGCACATCAAACATGGCCATGATTTCTTCACCATTTTCGTTTGAAGCCTCTTTTCAACATCTTTATATTACTGATGATATCTCCAACTTTCTCTTCGCAAGGCACGTAGCAAAAAAAAAAAAAAAAAGAAAACTTGTTGAAATAACCATAATACTGCCTCACCTTTAATATTGGGTCAATGATCTTTGCTAAAAGTTCTCGATCTTTGGAAGGAATTTCCATTGACCATCCTCCTTGTTACATAAGAGCTTAACGGTGGCTGTAGGCATATCAAACCTGGGAGCATTATTTAGAAGTAAGCAGATTTTATGAGGGATTTAAATACATACCTTATCTCAGATTAATAATATAGGCAGTGACATATGTGTTGAAGCAAGAGCCTTGGAAATGCTGACAGTGAACTGGAAACATTGTCTTGAGAGTTTTTTTCAGGATTGATAATAACACAAACTACTGATATAATAATTTCATACACTCTTACCTGTGAAACTTTAGGGTCCAAACATGGTTACCCCTGGCCCCAACGTTAGCTTAGCAAGGAGACATCTCATAATGTTTCGTTGCCTTATGGATCATAATAGATGATGAGTGGTACAATGATTATACTGGTATAGCACACTGGGAGATCATAAATGCAACTGAAATGTTGAGCTTCTGTAAGGAAAAGATACCATAAGATGAGATATTACAGATTTATCACGCAATCGGTTGCAGGGTAGCTTTCATCAAATCACCACCGTGGCGGAGTGACAGTGTAGAGGGATCTCCTGCTTTAGACTTCCACACAAATTATCTGTTATGCAGCTTCTGCAAAACCCACACCTGTTAATATCACAATGGCACTCGTTGTACATTCAGTAACCAAGGCTTCCTGAAATTCCTGTTAAACATGTTATCCACATTACAAGGTCTGTGAAATGACACTCACGATGAGAGATGACTGGATACGACCAATGACATGCATCCTCCTTGAATTTCAGATTATTTCATTGCTACAAAAATTTCCTGCTTCCTCTTTGAGAGATGGCTATGAAATCTGATGGAATTGCTACAATACTTCCAAAAAAACATCGTAACATAAAAGAAAATATGATCTTAGCTGTTTGAGCATATGCAAATTAAATTTGTTCTGATCACTTGATGCTCCATTAAATATCCAGTCATTTAGTTTTACACTGCAAATCAAAAGTTTGTAAGCCGCAGATCGATTGATTCTTTTTCTGATAGCAGAGAGTTAGTGATAACCAATGACGTAGATTTTACAGAATATATTAGTGGGCTCTAATAATATCACTGACGGGTCTTAGGGGCATCGGTCAGCTGGTTTCAACATTTCCAGGAATTGATGATCTTGAGGATATGGTGGACCTGGTCCTAAGAGTTGGGGGGGGTATTATGTTTTATATCAAGGGGCTTTGTTGATTTACAATAGGAATTGTTGCCACATGGGAGGGGTGCATAGTTGTAGTTATTGCTGCAACTGCTACAGAAAAGGGGATGAAATTGTTGTAGTGAGGGTGTGTGTGAAGGTGCGATCGTATAAGAGATTAAAAGAATGTCCAATTGGCTTAATCAAAGAACTCCCAATTTAATGGGGGAAAGCAATTTCGCCACAGCCTAATCATTCGCATAATATAGACCAAGTGATACGAATCAATCAAAATTCATGATTCTATCAAATACAGAGGATCACGTGTATGTGCCATCGATCAAACCTAATACAGGGTCAGATCTGGTCTTATTGCAGGGATGAAGGCAAAAAAAAAAAAATGGGTTTATTGTGATCGTTATGATAAAAAGAACCTAGTAAGTAACAAAGATAAACAGAATTAACAACAAACCAAAAGAGATTTTCAGAAGTAAATAACGAATTGAAAACCCAAAGAAATGAGAAACACTTGTTCATATTACGGCAAGGCATGGCCGTGCGCTATGATGATAATTCCAGGAATGAAAGTATAAATAAACGCGAGTAGATGTGAATCAGAAACCAGGATGAACTTAGGAGATCAGGTCACATATTATAATCGAAATCAATAAGTATTCAAAACAGAACAGGAGATCAACAATAACAAAAAGAAAAATATAAACAGAAAATCAGATATAAATATGGGAATCAAAATCAAAATGAGAAAGAGAAATGAAATTTGAATGCGGAGAAATATTTAATTAACTAATATTAAGTCCCTTAAACTAAAGAAATTTTTTTTTTTAGGAAAATAAAATGAATATTGGAATAAGAGATTCCATCGTTGTAGCAGGGAGTGGATCGATCCTGTCATATACAGGTCAATTCCACCCATTTTGCTTTGTAATCAGAGAAAAGAGATGGATAAAAGAGATGTTTACAGGAAACAAGAAGACAATGGTTGCTTACCTGTAGAAGAGGTATCGTGGAGATGGATCGATGACAGCCGCTTGGAAAAGGGGTACCCACGAGAAGAGATTGAGAGAACCAGGAAAATTGAGAAGAAAAGGAAGAAGAAGCGTTATGGAGAGATGATAACGGGTCCGTGAAAGAGAAACACCGGTGCTGGGGTGAAGAGGCGATGCCTGAAGGAGGAGAAGATGGAGGGGTAGAAGACGGCCTATGCCTGAAGGAGAACGGGGTCATGGTGGGGTGAAAACGGATCGTGCAAAGAGAGATCAGAAGATGGTGGGGTGAAACGCGGCCCGTGAAGGAGAAATGGGGAGGTGAAGAAGCGGTCGTTTTAGGGTTTTCTGCGTGGTTCCTTTATAGGGGAGAAGGAGGTTCGCGAAGGAGGAAAACGGTTAAAGATGAAGGGCTTAGGGAGAACCAGCCGATCAGAAGGCTGATGGAGCGCTGATGGATGAGAATGGAGGGGAAAGGCGCCATGGATCACCTGCGATAAGGAGAAGGTCTTCCCATTCAACCCCTTGCGAAGGGTTTTTACCAAAACCCTAAAAAAACGAGTTCAAAAGGGGGCCCTTTATTTTTAAGTTTTTGCAAAGAGGGGCTCCCTAACAAAACTTTTTTGCAAAAGAAGTTTTTCTCAAAACCCGATTTTTCAAAAGAGTGTTTTTCAAAAGGTTTTTGCAAAAGAATGGTTTTTTTTTTCGTATTTTATTTTATTTTATTTTTTGTTGTTCTTTTCTGAGTATTTTGATTTTTTTGTATTTTTGGAATAAAAACCTGAGAAAATAAAGACTAAATCCTAATTTTTTTGTATTTTTCTAAAAAGACTATTTACAAAAGTATCTTTCTGAGAATTTCAGACCATTTCGGGAAAATTTCTTCAAAAAAGAGGGTTTGGACCCCGGTTTTGAAAAAATATTCAAGTTTTGACACTCGAATCGAGAAATATGATTTGATGGATCCAAACAGATGTCGGAAGGACTGTCCGAGCTATTTAAAAATTATTTTTGGTATTTTCTATAATTTTAATTTAAAATTTGGACAATGTGACTCAGATTTGGATCTGGACAATAGATCCAGGTCCGAAATCAATTTAAACATATACAATGAATTTAATTTCAGTAAAACTTGAGAAATGAACTGGAATTTAGAAAAAAATTGAATTTAGGGGCAGAAAGGGAATATTTAAAAGATTTTGAAAAATTTGGGGTGTTCACATCTCCTTATTAAAAAAATTGTTTTTCATAATGAGCTTCAAGGCTCAGCATGAGCTTCAAAAGAAGAAAAGGGCCAATCGTGGCCTATTTTTCAAAAGCCATGCAAAATCTTACAAGTATGCCATCCAGCTGGTCAAACCCCTGACCAACTGGTCAACCAAGTCTAAACTCGTCCTCTTAGAAGGGCGCACAAAGGGTTTGAGTCTTCTAGGTGACCCGGATCCAAGATCCAAAAATTGCCAATTAATAAGTGTCAAAACAATACTTATTTAATGCCTTAAAACACTGAATAAATCCAATTAAATCTTTCAGTTCTGTTTATAACCTCAATTACTACGAAATGCATGAAGTCTTATAAGGAAATTCTCATCCGATTGCAAGAATTAAGCGTATTATGATTCGGGTTCAAACTTGGGTCAAAATTCGTAATTCGCATGCACTGACGAGGTTTTTACGTCGTATAAGTCCCAAATTCGGGGACAAACCATAAAAATATAATATAATTTAACCCTTAAATTCTTAGAGGCTAATTCATCTAGAATTAGACACTTCTTACTTTCACAATATATTTACGCGGTTTTCAGGTCGCGAACACAAGGCAGAAATACAAAGCATAGTCAAATTTCATCAAATCACGTGCTACTTCACAAGTACACACAAACATACATTCCAACTCAAATCACACAATAAAGCACTTAGAAATTCGCGGGTCTTACATCTGAAGTCTAAGATCCGAAGTAGAATTGGGTTCCGGATCCTAAGATGGATTTGGATCAAAAGTCTAAGATCCAACATGTGATTGAATTCTGGATCTGAAGTCTAAGATCCGAAGTAGAATTGGGTTCCGGATCCTAAGATGGATTTGGATCTGAAGTCTGAGATCCAAATGTAGAATTGGATTCTGGATCCTAACATGGATTTGGATCTGTGTTCTGAGATCCAAAGTGAAATTGGAGTTTGGATCCTAAAGGAGAATTGGATCTGAAGTCTGAGATCCAAAAGTGGAATTGGTCTCTGAATCCTAAAGAGGAATTGGATCTGAAGTCGGAGATCCAATGTAGAATTGTTTTTAGAAAACTGGACCCAAGTTGATCCAATTTCGGATTTGGAATTTCCAAAATTGATTTGAGAATTTGAATTTTGAATATGCAAATGAATTCCAAAGTCAAATTGGACTTCGAAGCTTGAATCTGGAATTTAGAAGATGAATCCATATTTCCAATATTGAATTTGAATTTGGAAAATGAAATTCAGGAATTGAATCTTGAATATACAAATGAATTTCAAAGTCAATTTAGACCTTGAATTTGAAGTTTGAATTTTTGAAATTTAGAAGAGGAAGAGAATCTCAAAGTTAAATTGAACTTTGGATTTGATTTGAAGTATTTGAATATAAATGAATTTGGAATCTCAAAGTCAAATTGAACTTTGAAATCTGATTTGAATATAAAATGAATTTGAAATCTCAGAGTTAGATTGAATTTTGAGATTTAAAATAAAATAGAATTTTGAAAATTGAAAGAATGAATTGGACTTGATAAGGATTGAAGATAGATTTGAAGAAAGATATTTACTTGGAGTTTTTGAAAAATGAATTTTTGAAAATATGATGCAGTTCTATCCTAAATGATGAATGAATTTAAAGAATTTGAAATTGGATTTGAAAAGCTATTTCATTCTTTAAATGGATTAAAATAAGATTGAAGATACAATACATCCTTGACTATGGTCATTGAATGTATTATATAATAATCTATATTTAAATTCAGACGAAGAATAAAACACATTTGGTGCTTTTATAGAATTTAAAATGAAATTAACTCTCAATAGACCCTGACTATGGTCATTGGTATATATTTTGAATTAATTTTAAATTAAATTCTGATAAAAGAGGAAAATATTTAAGGAAATATGATGAATTTTGAAAAACGGATCTAGTGTGGATCCAGTGTTATTTCGTAAAAGATAAAAATACTAAGTTTTGTCCACACTCTGACTATGGCCATTGATGTGGATCATCAACTTAGGATTAATTTACCTCTTACGAGATGGTGCACGTGCCATTCGTGTTTTACCATTGTGAATTTTTGAAAATAAAGAAGAAAATATGAGAACAAGTGATTCATGATGTTTACAATGCTCATTCATTCTACCTAATACAGGAAATGTAAATTCTCATTTAGAATCTAACTATTACAATACATGAAATTTTTTTTTTTTACAACTCTGAGTAGGGATATTTTTCACATATTCCCTACAAAACACATAGTTAGCACAAACAAACAGGGGAGAATTTGCATATATCCTGTTGTTTTCAAAGATATGAATTATGGAACACTTATATACCTATCTTGATTTCGAAGATGCAAAATTGAGATGCTTCTATGCCATGAATTTTATGATTTATAATATGAGAAGTGGCATATGTGTACTTAAAATATATACACACACACACACATATATATATATATATATATGTATATATGTATATATATATATATATACATTACATATGATATATAGACAACATAAGTGGATGAGCATGAAGTAGACGAATATATAAATAAGGTATGCTGAATGCGGATAAAGCAGGTGGTATTTTCATATTGCTTGCTCATGTCCAAAATTCAAATGTGATAGCTCAAATCTTGAAGCCCGGTAGATCATAAGAATGTATATTTCAACCAATGTTCTGAGATGATCTTGATGGGTATGAACAAATTTTTAGAAATGCATAATGATCTAGACCCTCCCACTGCGTCCACTAGATAAACAAAAAAAAAACTTAAGCTGATCATGTATTGTTGAGGCAAATGATGCATGCACCTAACGGGGATGCTTAAAGAATGGACACTCTAGCACATATACCCATAGCATGTGCAGTGTATGCTCAGACCCTTGACACTAACAGATCCTGATACTGGAAGTGATTGATAATTAACAGGTGCTTTGGAGCTAGTGCTGCCCAGTTGGGGAGCGGCTAAGTTATGACAACAGTTTAATATGGCCATGTAATTCACAAGGTAAAGTAAAGCAGATACCATATACAGACCAAGCCTGAGATGTCAGTATGATGGTATACATACTAGAAATGAATATGAGGGGATTAAGAGGGGTTAATGACATACATGTGTAGGTAGAGATAGCAAGGAAACAAATTCCTTTAGGTGGGGAAACAGGATGATGATGGGTTGTGGTAATTAAGCCATGTAGATGCCAAATATGTTGACAGGATAGTAAAATCGATGCAGTGAAGGGATATGATATACTCCAAATTCAGACATTCCTACTAAAGGAACGATGGGAGTAAGAGGCTCCATACATAAACTGCAGTGGTAGAGAGAGCAGTGGACGAGATGGGGATCATGCACCTGGGTGGTACAAGGGACTGTGCCATAGCACAGCTGCAGCAGGGGAATAGGTTGGACCCGAGTGGATCTAGGCAGCACTGTAGCAGTGGGCAAACAGTGGACTGGAGGCAGGCTCAATGGTCGTGTTTACTATATGTATGCAGTGAAAGATGTTTCCTGGCTTCTGCATCAAACTGAAAATAAGTACAGGTTGGGTATGGGTTCTGGAGCTGGGCAAATGCCATAGATGACAGATACTACTGGGGATGCTAGTGTGGTTTGTATACACAGTAATTATGAAATGCTGGTGGAGTTTGGAGTCCTTGTAATCGTAGCCAGGTGCAACCGTGATGGTCATTTCCTCCAGACCACTTAGCATATCCATTGGAATGATAAAAATTAACTTCCTTCCTAATCCTCCCAGCTAATCCTATCAACCAGTGTCTTCTCACTGAAATTGGCTGGTATGCCAACAACATATTTTTTTTTGACTAATTTCATCATATGTGAACCCAAAGAAACAACATATTTTGATATATTTTGACTATCTCTGCTCTTGCTATGGATCTGAGGGAAGTATGGATTAGCCATGAAAACAAAATTCAGTGGAACAAAACTTGCAGGATGCAAAAAGTGTGAGAATCAATGAGGCAATGAGTACAGATAACCCAGATTTGTTGAAAACACAATGAGTATATTCCAGATTTGACATTCAGATGAATATGGTTTCATGCTAATTCTTAACAGATCACAAGGATAAACATGCTTCGAGATATCGTTTTCAGAAGTAATTATAAGGGATAGCAACGATATTAAATAAAAAAAAAAAAACGATAATTTCATTGGTAGAGTTCTGCTGATCTTGAGGACATACCTGGGCCCTTCTTAGAGATGTAGCTTCTGGCTGGCACTGTAATCCTACCAAAAGCCAAACAAATATGTCAGCTCAGCAAACTTAAGACAAAGAGTGCGGTTTGCTGATTTTACTCACTTCGACCTTTGATATCCACAGCCCAGATAAAGAAAGAGAAAATAATCAGGAGCTATGGCTCCCGACTCAGTTTTCTGAGTGTCATCAGATCTAGATCAGAGATAGTTAGTTCAACTTTGAACTCTACTGGACAGTATGCTTTATGTGAGGCTGGCTGTGGGAGCAAACCTGCGTTAGGTAGTGGGGAAACATGAAGCATATGCACGGGGTCATGGATGGATGAGGCTGAAGGTATTCGCAGAAGAGGTACTGAACAATATCTTCTGTGGGATGACGTGATCATTACTCTTGTTGAGGCATACATACATGAAGTATAATCATAAAGGCCAAGGCATGAATATTAAGCAAAATAAATGGGAAATACATTACAGATACATGATTGTCATACATCTGATAGATTTTGCTGCAAAAGAAAACAAACTTTTATGCAAAACAGATGTTCTAAATGACTATGTACAGAAAGAAATCAACATGATTATAGATGCAAAATGAATCTAAAGTTAACAAAAAAAAAAAACGATACGGGTGAAAATTTTGTCTCCTCTAAAGAGCGACCTGAATGAGGAAACCAAACATATAATTGCAAGCACAGTTAATTGCAATCACTGTATCAGGCATTGGGAAATGCTGAAATCATGGATCTCCATCAGCAACCATTACTGCAATTGATGTTTGCAGTATAACAGGATATTTGTACATTGTTAATTCACTGTTCCAATAACAATGTGCGACAAGAGATCAAGTGAATAACCAATGGAACGGTTCAGCAGTGAGTGAGCCATTTAAACAATAAGTGAGTTAGTGAACCCAGTGAACAAGATAAAATCAATGGAACGAATATTAAGGAAATTTATGATACTGGCTTAAAGACCTCATCCCTTCTTTGTCCATCAGATGAAGAGTAGGGGTAAACAAAGAAAATCTAACCCCTTTAATATCTCAGTTTTTTTTTATGCTACTGACAGAGAAAATCAAGAGAAAAGACATAAATCTTCGTTCTCCTATGCAATTAAAACTTACCTGGAACAATGCCATAAAAGAAAATAAGAGAGAGAGAAAAGAATAAATAAAAGGAGAAAAGAGAAAAATGATGCAATCGAAAATTTGAATGAAACACAGAGTTCAGGAAAAGAAACCTAGGTAGAGGTTGAATATATCGCGAAACCAGAATAAAGCATCGCAATCGGATGCTACTGCAGGGAAAACTTGTATATGAACGATAAGTTGCCCAGACAAACTTATCAGAATACAGAAGGGAAGGAACATGATAGAGAATATCAGCAATCTATTAGAAGTCGAAACCGGCTATCATGAGTAAAAAAAACATGTAAAATAAAAGTAAGAAAATCAACACAGGTTGTCAGAGGAGATTCTCCAGCATACACAAAAGAATCGCAATCCGCACCGAAAATCAAAGAAAGTAGACACTTAGTGCGAAGTAGAAAATACCAAAAAAAAAAAAACTCAAAACAATTTAACTAAACAGGGGATCGTCTTACCATGTATGGCGAAATCGTAGAAATTAAAATCACAAGCTAACGGATATACGAAAGCCAATGTAGCAAGCGAAGGGCCAAAGTTTTATTGCAGAACGCAGGCCGATATCGCTTATAAGCGGATCGTCATTGCGTGTATTGCTTCAGCAGAAGAGGAGTAACAAATGAGAAAGAAGATCTAAAAAAAAAAGAAAGATTCACGGAGAGGATGTAACGATAGTGATATTTTACCTTAGTTTGTAGGGATTCTGAGGATTAAAGAGGCAGAAATGGTGCTTCTAAGTGATGCTAAAGGGGCCGATCTCCTGGATTTGCAGATGCTTCCTATCTTCGGCTATTTGGAAGGAGGAACTGATGTGAGAGAATGCCGAAAATCCCCCCCATCATGGAGAGAAGGAGAGTTTGTTAAATAAGAGGGGAAGAAAGATCGGGAGGGTTAAGCGGTTTGGGATCAAGGGCCGGGATGGCGGAGCCATTGATCGGAGGGCTCTCGAGAGGAGTTCGCACATGGGGGGGGGGGGGGGTGGAAGAAGAAGGCCTGCGAGGCCGTTGAAGATGAAGGGTCGAGGCGAATGGCCATGGTGATCAAGGGTGGAGGATAAGGAAGGCGGTTCTGCGAAGAGGGGTCAATGGAGGCCATGGAGGGAGAGAGGCGGCTAAGGGAGGAAGGCGAGTTAGGGTTTCTAAAACCCTAACTCGACCCTTAAACCTTGAAAATTAGTTTTTTCCAAAAAAAGGCCTCCTTTTCAAGTTTTTCTAAAAAGATGGTTAAAGGTGAGTTTTTCGGCAAAAATCTTCAAAAACCACGTAGTTTTTTTTTTTTTTTTTTGGAATAGAATCTAAGTTTTTTACATGAAAACAAGGATTAAACACTAATTTTTTTATATTTTTCTGAGAAATATTTACAAAAGTATTTTTCTTAGAATTTGAGACCATTTCGGGGGAATTTCTTCAGAAGAAAGGGTTTGGACCCAGGTTTTTGAGAAAATATTCGAGTTTTGATACTTGAATTGAGAAATATAACGTGATGGATCCAAACGGATACCGGACGAAGTGTCTGAGCTTTTCAGAAAATTATTTTTGATAATTTTGAGAATTTGATTGGATAATGAAGCTCAGATTTGGATTTTGATGTAGATTCGGATCCGAAATTGAGTCAAATATGTAAAATGAATTTAATTTCAACGAAATTTGAGAAACAAAATGGAATTTAGATTTAAAACCGACTTAATTCCCCAAAGAATGGGGAAAAAGGGGCAAAAAGGGGATATTTACAACATTTTGAAAAATTTGGGGTGTTCACAGATGCCCCCATTTGCTACTAAGCCGGTTGAAAGCCGAGCTTAGTGGCAAAGAAACACTCCAAATTTTGAAAAATGCCCAGTCAGCCGATCTGAGCTGGGTGTAGAAGAATTTATTTTAAAAACACGGCTTTTCAGGCTTAAAACTTTATCCCTAATGGTCCTGGGGGGATGAAATCCTCGACAATGATACAACTGAATGATAGAAATGAGGAAATCGTGGTGGGACTTTGGGTGAAAATCCCAGGGATAATGAAAGATAAGAATTTTGATCAAGTTTCATGGGTGAGACAAGATCAGCCCTTTGGAATGACTCAGGTTTAGCCCTTAACATGGATGGGACGAAGATAGATCAAGATAATTTGGATGGGGAAAGGAAACATAAACGGACCTTGATGGGACATTTTGGGAGAAATGCCTCATGAGATGGAGCTCAAGGACGATCCTTTCCTGGATGGACGCACAAAGAGCACGGATTCCTTTGTGGGGAAAACCATGATGGGACTGGAAGGATTACCTCGTCTAAACGAGGCTCAGGTTTAACCCAAACCTGAAAGGAAGGTACCTCGCGGAGCGAGGTTCAGGCTTCACCCCTATCCTGAGAGGGACGACCATACAAAATCTTTGAGTGAAGAAACCGTGATGGGACAACAAATGCATCGCCGAAGCGAGATTCAGGTTTAACCCTTGACCTGAGTAGGAGATGATGCGGAATCTTCGAATGGAGAAACCGTGATGGAACTAGAAAGGACATCTAGTCGGAAACGGGACTCAGGTTTAACCCTAACCTGAACGGAAGGTACCTCGTGAAGTGAGGTTCAGGCTTAACCCTTAACCTGAAAGGGACGATGATACAAAATCCTCGGATGAAGAAACCATGATGGGGCCTTCGGAATTTGGACAAACAAATCCAGAAGGGGTTTGCGAGAAGAGAAAATCAAGGGATTCCCTAAAGCTTGGAAAAGGGATGATCTTGGGCGCCTCATTGCTGAGACTAAAATCAGCTTTCTAAAAACAGAATACCTCTCGCAGAGGTTTTGGGTGGTACCTCAAGGAGCGAGGTAACAGGTTTAATCCTTAGCCTGAATGGATACAAAATCCTTGAGGAGCGAGGAAAACTGCGATGGGCCTCTAGACTTTTGCACAACAAGTCCACGAGGGGTTTTTGCAAAAGAATGAAAATGGGGGTCCCTAAAGCTTGAAAAGGGGTTGTTCTTGGGCGCCTCATTGCTGAGACTGAAAATAGCTTTTGACAATAACAGATCTTTTGCAAAAAGTTCAGGTTTAACCCTTATCCTGAGCAGGAACTGTCCATGGCGGAACAGTGGAGAGTGCAGATCTGAGAGCGCTTAGATCAAACGGAAGGAAAGGATTTTTCAATCCTAAGGAGGGATGACGTCAGGATACGTCAAAACGATCTTCAAGTTCACACTTCATGCTGGGATAACTAGAAAATATTGCCAATAAGATGCCAAAAATTGTAGTTGATTCAGAATGATTGAATTGTGCTCATGTGTGAAAAATATCACCTCTTTCTACCTAGAGTATTAGCTTCAAATGGGCTAACTCTGTAGAACTTAAGAATCAAATTCAAATTTGTTGTTGTTGAGTTTCTTCAAGGAAGATATCAATTTCCTTGATACGAAAGAGAGGAAACATTCTTAGCTTCATAAAAGCAATTAAGTGAAAAGATATTTGATAAAGAATTTCACATAGATAAGGATGATTCTTGACAGTTTCGGGCAGTTTGATATCCCGGGCATTTCCCATGATGATCTGTTTGCACTCTTTTGAACCGTGGATCTTTTCTGGTTTCTTTTACATCCTCCTTCATTTTGGAGATGTTCTGACTTTTCTCTCTTTTTCGAGGAAGGGTACGTCACAAACTCCTTCATCTTGGAGATGATCCGATCCTTCTTTTTCTTTCTCAAGGATTATGACATTGGTTCTTGGGTTGAAATCTCTAAATGGTAGCAGAAATCAACTATCTTTTAGGGTTTGTCGGTAGGTTCATCGCATCCGCCTTCATCTCGACGGTGATCCGAACTTTCCCTGAAAGGATCCGTCTCAAACTCCGTCATCTTGGAGATGTTTCAAATCTTCTTTGGCCCCGGGGGTCTACTCGCTTGGTTTGCCTTCATCTTGACGACAATTGAGAGATCCCTTTTGCAGATATTTGATTTACAGCTCAAATGACTGAGGAGATATGGATTGGGTAGGTTCTTTTTACTGCCCAGGATATTTCCACTATCTTACCGCCAAAAGAATAATCTTTAAGAATGCGCCACTGCTATGATAAATATCATTTCACTTATGGCTTTTCAACATCATTGAATTTTCCTTTGCCGGTCATATCGAAGATTTTTCTTAATCCTCTTGGTTGATCAACAGAAAAAGCTTGAATTTAGCTCTTATTTCGCAAGAGTTTTGCTCTTTTGAAAATGATACTGAAGGTAGTTTGAGATAATTCTTTGTGCGATGAAAGCTTTGAGACCAACAAATGATTTTTGATAACAAATTGGCAATGTATTCTAGAAATCCTTGATGAAAGAAATTACTTGATGTCGAATCGACACGTCCATGACAAAATTCTCCTCTCTTTTTCCCCAAAAAGAGAGACGCAGGCTTAAGCCCTTACCTAAATGGGAAGTGGGAAAATACTCCTCTCTTCCCTGAAAGAGGAGGTGTTTGCAAAACGGAACTTTCGAAGAGAAATTAAACTTTCGTCAAAACTCCCTATCTCTAGGCTTCTCTTATGGAAAGGCGGCCGAAAACAAAGTTGAGAAAGTATCACAGAGGAACGAGTCCATCATACTCTCCCTAGAAGAGGGTCCTCTGCGAAGGGGTTGGCCAAAGATGAGAAAAATGGGGGCCACAAAAAGAAACGAGCTTTCGTCGAAGCTCTCCCTAGCAAAAAGGGTTCTTTTGTGTAAAGCTGGTTGTTGTTTTGCAAACTGTTCGCGAAGAAACGAGTCCCTTCAAACTCTCCCTGAAAGAGGGTTCTTGTGAACAAAAGATGGTTGCATGCGAAAGGAACGAGCTCCCTCGAACTCTCCCTAAAGAGGGTCCTTCGCAAGAAAAGATTTTTGAATTTTTGACAAAATGATAACCCGAAGGTTGAAATTTGATAATTTAGAACTTGAATGATGATGTTTGGTTAGTACAAAGAGTGAACCTGGAGGGCTAACTGATTAGTCAGCCAAACACTAGCACGAGCGCTAGATGTACCAGCACGAGTACTGGATTTCGAAAAATGCCCCAGTACGAGCGCTGGGTTTTGAAAAATGCACACTAGTATGAGCACTGGATTTTCGAAATGCACACCAGTACGAGCACCAGGTTTTCGAAATGCACACCAGCACGAGCACTGGATGCTTCAACAGGAGAATTTGAAAAATGAGACCGACATTCGAAGATACTTGAGAATTAAGCGAGAATGATTGCCGGTGTTTTCAGGATTATCCCTTATCCTGAAGGGGAGATAGAATAGACATTTGATGAAAATTTAGGGAAAATGAAAAATCCTAGTCGGAACTCGGTTTTTTCAAATATAAGAAATGAGTGAGAATTGAGTTTGACAACTCGAATTCTCAACACGAGCATCGGATTCAAAAGGAAGTTCAAGTCGGGACTTGAGACTTCAAAGATAAGAATATACAAAAAGAAAAATCCGAGTCGGAACCCGGTTTTTTTTTTTTTTTAAATATAAGAAAATGAATGAGAGTTGAGTTTGGAAACTCGCATTCTCAACACAACAATTTGTCCAACACGAGCATTGGATTCAAAAGAAAGTTCAAGTCGGAACTTGAAACTTCAGAAATGAGAATATACAAAAAAGGAAAATCCGAGTCGGAACTCGGTTTTTAAATATAAGAAAATAAATGAGAATTGAGTTTGGAAACTCGCATTCTCAACACCACAATTTGTCCAACACGAGCATTGGATTCAAAAGGAAGTTCAAGTCGGAACTTGAAACTTCAGAAATGAGAATATACAAAAAAGGAAAATCCGAGTCGGAACCCAGATGAGAAGGAGATAATTCCTACCCAAGAGTCGATTTTTAGAAGAATTGACAAAATGCATGAATAGATTCCGACGATTACAAAGATTTATTCAAGATTCTTGACCCAAGACGGTCTGAACTTTGATTACTTCAGGATTTTCTCTTATCCTGAAGAAGAATGAATAAAGGTTGATATGAATTGAAGAGTTTATGGGAAGTAGTTCAGGTTTTTTTTTATCCCTCAACCTGAAAGGGATGTAAAATAAAAGATCGATAAAATTTAAAGGTTTGATAAAAACTTGACAAAATGATAAGAATGGATAACAAATCGATGAAAATTCAATTAAATCGGAAAATGAAATAGATGCAATTTAAATAAAAATAGATTAACTGAAGAATTGATAAGTTTTTCAGAAAAAGAGTTTGTCTAATCCTGCCTGCATATGACGAAGGAAGACATGTATAGATCAAAATAAAATGCCCCAGTATCAAGGAGAAGATGTGAGAATTTAATAGAAAATCGTCACTTTATTGAGAGAGATTTTTGAAGAGTACAAGAGGCTAGGAATTTAAGTGTAAAATCTCTTCAAATGTAGGGCATTAATAGGATCTGGCAGTTCCGCCCCATTTGCGTTGATCAGACGATAGGAAGTGCGAGGCAACGCTTCTTTAACCACATAAGGGCCTTCCCAATTGGGTGACCACTTTCCCTTCGGCCGATGCTTGAGATGAGCTGTTGATCTGAGCACAAGATCATTAACTCGAAACCTTCTCTCAATAACTGACTTGGCGTAGTGCCTAGCTATCCTCTGACGATAGGCCTGAGCGTGCTCTGCTACCTTGAGTCTTTTCTCGTCTAATAGATCAAGCTGTACCAATTTCTGCTGCTGATACTGATCAAGCGGAAGTTCAATGAGCGACGCAAACTTGAGTGCGGGCTTCTGAACGTGAAGAGGTAACACTACCTCTGTCCCATAAACAAGCTCTGAAGGTGTAGCATTGATTGGAGTCTGAATGGTAGTTCGGTACGCCCACAATGCATCGTGCATCTTCTCGTGCCAATCGCGGCCTGTCTCTACGGTCCTTTCCAGAATGCGGATCAAAATCTTGTTGGTGGCCTCTGCTTGGCCGTTCCCTTGAGGATAGTAGGGAGCTGAGAAATGGTGATGAATCCTGAATTTTGAGCAGAAAGTCTTCATCTTTTCATTCTTGAAATGGCTGCCATTATCTGACACAATATCATGTGGGGCGCCGAAGCGGCAAAGAAGATTCTTATGGATAAACGAAACCACGTGTCGGCCTTCTACCGTTCGCAGAGTGATAACTTCAACCCATTTGGTGAAGTATTCTGTAGCTGCGAGAAAGTATCTGTGGCCATTAGAAGTTGAAGGAGTGATCGGACCAACTACGTCGAAGGCCCACATTGAAAAGGGCCAAGGAGAGACCACGGATTGCAAGTATGCGGCTGGCGCATGAATGGAAGGTGCGTGCATTTGACACTTGACGCATTTCCTTACAAATTGATGGCAATCCTGCTGCATGGTTTTCCAGTAGTATCCTACCCGAATAATCTGCTTGACGAGTGTTTGGTAGCTGACGTGACCTCCACAAATTCCCTCGTGTGCCTCTTGGACAATGTAAACACCCCAAATTTTCCTCATCCATTCTCAAACAACCCTCCTCGTGTAGTGCCAACTCTGTTAGGTCAGTGTAGGAGTCAAACCCTGAGTCAGTTTTAGAAAAGCACCATTTTACCCATTTTCATTAGGAAAATTACCATTTTACCCCTAGGTCATCCCGGACCCCAGTCAGTCGGAGTCAACCAAGCTCATTGGTCAGTTCAAGACAGTTAGAATATCAGTCATCTCAAGCTCATCTGAGCTCACAATGAACAGACCATTTTCATTTCTGACCATTCCTGCCAAAATGGGATCATTTCTTCAAAAATGAGCTCATTTCTCACTCGAATCCAAGCCAATTGTCTCCAAGTCAGTCATTCCCAGTCAGTCATGTTCCCCAGAGTCTAACTTGAGCTCACGAGGAGTTCAAGTGCTCCAATTTCAGTTCAAAACCATTTCTAAGTGTTTAGGAGCCCATTTTAGTCCATTTCAGCTCTTTCAGCTGAAATTAAGCCGAGTTCAGTCAGTTGAGTTAGTGTTTGAGACTTGATTTTAGTTCATCTCAGTATTACTGACCTTTGTTTTAGCTCAAACCCAGTTCAGGTTCGTAATTCACTTCATTCCAATGACCATTCCATACCATTTCTCTAAAAATGGCAGCTTTTCTTGAAAATTCAGTTGGAAAGGTCAGTTGAGTCAGTGTCCGTTGAGTTCATTTGAGTTCTGAAACTCTAAAACCCAGCTCAATCCAGTTCATTTCAGTTGAATCAAGCTCAAACCCTAATTTTCAGTGTTACTCTAGCTTGGCAGAGCTCGAAAATCATTTCTTCAACCATTTTTGCAAATTTTGTCAATTTTAACACTTTTTGAACAGGTACAAGTGTCAATCGGGGTCTAACATCCAAAATTCTTCATTCAGGGTTAGCATTTCGCATAGCATTTCATGTTATTTCTCATCATTTCATATCATTTCTCAGCATTTCATAACATTTCATCACATTTCATTTCATTTTCGAAGTCTAGAACTCCAGCTTTATAAATTCCAATCCAGATTGAGTTTTGAAAGTTTTCAGAAATCAATTTCAAACCTCGGGTTTCCAAAATTGACATTTTCACCCCGGGAGTCTAAATTTGGAAATATTTTCTCAAAAAAAATAATCTGGATTTCTTTCAAAATCAAATTTTCAAGTTTTACACTGGATTTGCTTCGCAATGAGCTATTGAACTTCAAAATCCGAGCTCGTTTCAAAAACTGCCAAAAATAGCTCATTTTGTTTGGAAATATTTTCTCGAGAAAAACAATCTGGATTTCTTTCAAAATTACATTTTTAAATTCTACATTGGATTTGCTTCGCAACGAGGTATTGAACTTCAAAATCCGAGCTCGTTTCAAAAACTGCCAAAAATAGCTCGTTTCATCTGGAAAGTTTCTGAAAAGACTATTTTACCCCTTTAATCGTCAAAATGAATTTCAAAAGTGGAATTTGGACCCACTCTGAGATGGCCCATCCATTTGCATTTTCTGTTTTAATTTATAAAAAAAGAAAAAAAAATTTACCTTTTTCTTTATTTTTTTTTGTTTGTTTTATTTTTTTTATTATTTTATTTTCCTAAGGTGGGACCCACAAGGGGGTCGACCACCCTAGCCCATTTCCTTTCTTTCTTCCTCCATTTTCTTTTTTATTTTTATTTTTATTTTTATTTTTTTTTTTACTTTGCTTTTTTCTTTCTTTTCTTTCTTTCTTCTTTCTTTTTCTTTCTTTCTTTCTTTCTTTCTTTCCTCCTTTCTTTCCTCTCTCAGCCACTCACGTATACCCTATCCAGCCCCTTCTCTTCCTCTTTCCCTCTCCTTTTCCTCCCTTTCTTTCCTTTTCTTTCTCCCCTCTTCTTTCCTTTTCCTTTTCCTTCTTCCCTTCCTTACTCTTTTCTTCCTCCAAAGCCATACGGCTGTAGCCTTGGGCATTACACAGCCTTCTTCATTAATCAATGGTAACTTAGGGAAAGATATCATCTTTCCTAAGTTACCAATCAAAAACAAAAGAAAAAAAAAGAACGGCTGGCCTCCCAAGCTCAATTCACGTCTCTTTCTTTCTCTCTCTCTCTCTCTCTCCCTTGAGCTCTCTCCTTCTTTCTTGGCTGTTGCAGCCACAACAGCCATCCTCCTTGTAGCAGCTCCTCACCATTGCTGCAACATCCACAGCAGCTTCTCCACCTCTCCTTCCTTGACAGCACCACCTACACTTGATGCAGCCCATCTTTCACCACAGCAGCAGCTAGGCCTCCAACAACAGCCCTCCTTCAGCAGCATCCGGCTTCCCCTGCAACACCTCTAACACAGATCCAGCCTTCCTTTTCACGCCCAGCAGCCCTTTCCACCATTGCTACATCCCAACCGGTCCAGCCTTCACCTCCAACACAACAACCATCAACCATTGTTCCAGCCAATAGCCTCCATAGCAAACAACCTTGCAGCTCCACCTTTTCCAACGTTGAAGTATCTCCAGCCGGTGCCTACAACACCATTGAAGCAGTACCTCCAACCACTTCACTTGTTGCAGTTCATCTTCAACCATTGGCAGCCTCCAACAAGGCTAAGTTGCTTCAGCCCAAGCAGCTGACTCCTCCGTTTGCATTCATTCCAACTGATGTAAATAAGCAAGGCTTTCAAGGTAAAGTGCCTATTCCTTTTATTATTTGGAGGATTTTTCTTGCTAACATGAGTTTTTTTTGTGTTAGGCTATGAATACCATGTGAAACTAATTAAAACTGGATTTACGTTGGTAAGAGACCTTGCTTTATGGATTTGAAAACGTGAAATATTGGTTTTGTTATGACAAGGCTATGCAAATGAGGTAATCCATCCGATAAATGGATCGGATCCCTCTACCACCAATAGCCAACATTAAAATGGATCATACCCTGTCAAATTTATTTTATTCTCATATTTCATGTAGTGCATTTAATTCATTTTCATTATTCATTTTATTCACTTTGTGTGGTTTTTGTTAACATTTAGTTTAGAATATATAAGTTTTCGGTTATAGGTATGATCTAGATGTTATTTTGTGTAGATTCATTTATCAATAATTTTTGTAGATTTTATGATCTTTATATTTATGTGTCATTAAACTTCTTTAAAAAAATTGGATTAGCTTGAAATTCGGAATTTCATAAAAAAATAAAAGATTGACATTGGGTTTTTAACCCCCTGGAAATTCCAAATTCTGCTTTGGCAGACAAGAACCTCCGGCACCACCCTTGTGGGAGATCCGGATCATCCTCCAAAAATCACAGTGGATTCATAATCTAATCTACTGATGATCTGGAAATTTTGAAGTTTTTTCAGTTAGTTTTACTCTCTAAAAAAAATCGGATTTCCCAGACCCCTGGGAAAATCTTGATTTTCTTTCGTCAGGGTATAGACAGAACTTAATTCACCAAATCCGTTCAATCCATAGCTCGTCTGCAAAAACTTTCAACATGAAAGTTGTTCCTAACATAGTGTTTTGTCATTTCCCAAAATTTAAGAATTTGTTGAACTGTTTCATTATTTTTCCCGAAATTTGCATTTCTGTCTGACAGATTTCAATATCCCGAAATTCCAGAGATTCGGGTCTCTGATAACAGCATGCCCCTTTCCAAACCGTAACCCGAATCCCAATTTTGTAAAAATAGGAAATCTTCTTCTGTTTTTCAGGGACATTTTCCCACAATTTCAGTCTTTTTCCCATCGGTCTACCATTTTTCTCATGTTTTCTACCGAAACCTGTCTGTTTCCCCTAAATCCTAGAGTCGCCGGATTCCGATCCGACTTGCCGGACTGGTACAGCTCCGACCGTAGGTCAAAACCAGAAAGTGTTAATAAAACAAATCCTTGCCTTACTGTCCTCTGTCACCCCATGAAATTTGGGAAATTTTTATGGAAATTTGATATCCTAAATCCCCTTTAGAATCATCATTTTAGGCAAAAATCACAAAATTTAGGGTTTTTATTTGAATTTCCATATTTAAAAATACAAAAAATAGATTTTCGAGCTCCATTATGTTTCTAGGGTTATTTTAGGTGTCCATGCCAAATTTGGTTTAATTCCAAGTTCATTTGCTCCATGTGTTAGTTTATCTTTAAATTCAGAAGCGAAAATCAGGCGAAAATCAAGTTAAATTTGATATTTTATGATATTTTCGCCATTTTAGGGTTTTTATCATGTACATGAGCATGTAGAATCATATTAGGGTTAATTTTAATCTCATTTGCATTTCATATTTTTCAATTTTGCAAAATTTATTTCAGAAAACCCTGGTTTCAAGGCCATAGTCTTGTTATCAGGGGTATTTTGGTCATTTTGACCTAAATTTCGAAATTTCAATTTCTAATTCTCCAAAATTTCATGCATATCATCATATTTTATCATATTATGTTTGATTTATTTCATTTGATTTTCAAAATTCCAAAATTTATAAAAAAATTCTTTCATAAAACCCTGATTTCAAGGTCATCAGGGGTATTTTGGTTATTTTGACCCCAATTTCGAATTTTCAAGTTTATTTTCAAAATTTATTCATTATTTTTCATGTTTATATCAAAGGGGGTATGATTCTGGGTTTATATCTGAATAATATCCGATAATTTTCCATATTTTCGGATAAATTCAGAAAAACCTACATTTTTGTGCTAACCTTGTTTTCTAGTTTTGCAGGAACATTCAAGAAGAAGACTTAGATTTTATTTTTTTATTTCAATTCAATGTAAAAAATCAATGTAATATTTGGAATAAGAGTTACATTTCTGCTTAGAATAGGGTTGCATTGCATATAGTTTAATTTCTGCAAAATTTTAATATGTGATATATGATTCATGCACATTATTTCAAATTCACTATGGTTTACACGAATGGCACGTGCACAAGCTTTTATGGAGTTTATAAACTTGGTGGGATTCGTATTTATGGCCATAGTCAGAATACGAAGAAAACCAAGATTTATGATCTTCGTATTAGCCACATTCAGCCTACACACTTAGGCTAACTTCAAAATGCACTGCATTTTTTAAAGTTTTAAAAGGATTTCCCAATTCCTCAATGAAATTCCCTTTTCAAATTCATATTCATTCATTCATATCATTCAAATTGCATTATTCTCAAATTCATTTTCCAATTTCAATTTCAGAAAATTCAGCTTTCTCAAGAATTCCCAAGTCTTTCTCAGGATCTGATTTTCTCAAAATCCTGAGTTTTCAAAAGAGATTTCAAAGCATTTCCCAAGTTCACACCAAGATTTTCCAATGTTTTAAAATTCTCAAATTTCAAAATCCCAAGTTTTCAAAAATCGATTTTCTCAGATTTCCTATTTTCCTGAGAACCCAGTTTTCCTGAGAATTCATTCTCCTTTTCAGAAATCCTTTTCCAATGAATTTCCTGATTTTCCCAGCATTTCTCAAATCCATTTTCTCATAAAATCAATTCCAACTTTCCAATCTCAAAACCAATTTTCTCAGATTTTTAAGCTTTCCTGAGAAATCACTTTCCAATGCAAATTTCTGATTTTCAATGAACTTCAATGATTTTCCCAGGAATCCCAATTTCAAGTACTTTTCCAATCATTTTTCCAGCATATTTCAATTTTCCAAAGCAAACATCATGTTTCTCAAACTTGCATTATTTTCAAAATTTCATAGCACAAGCCTGATTCTTTGTGCATTCTAGGAAAAATAGAGCATAATTTAGATATTTGAGTCGAGTTAAAGCACATAATTGGTCCTTGGTTCAATTACCCCTGGTAAAGGCGCCAGGAACGGTTGAACCTCGTACCGACAGGCGGATCCCATTCCACGGAATTTTCCCGCAAATTTTAAAAACGGAGGCGAGTAAATTTTCAAAATCATTTTCAAAACTTTGGTCGAGTTTGACTCGCGAAATTCGTTTCTTTCTCGCAAGGGAGGGGAAAAATTTTGCGATGATAACAGACAACTTCCCTAGCTTCGTCTTTATCTAAGCATCTAGCGTACTCAGAACTGAACCCACGGCGATAGAGAGTATCGACCACGAGGAAATAACGGGTTGACATACGCTGAATCGTGTGTTGCTCCTTTCTTGGCATTTCTGCTGGGAATTTACCAGTTTCGATAAAGCTTTTGATATCTTGGTACCAAGGCTTTTCTTTCTGAGTGGCTTGGTTCACTTGCTCGACTGGAATGTAGGCAGGTTGATCAAGTCTGCCGATCTCGAAGGAACGACAGGATTCACTGTCTTTAAAAGACAAAATAGAACCTAAGCAGGCTAAACCATCGGCTATGTGATTATATTCTCTCTTGACATGGTTGAGTTGAAATTCTTCAAGGTTGCCTATAAGAGCTAAGGCAATCTTCTGATAAGGGATTACCTTTGAATCCTTAACTTGCCATTCGGCATTAACTTGGCTGACAACAAGTAATGAGTCGCCGAAGACGTGTACTCTTTTGACATCAAAGCTTTGCAAAATTTTGAGGCCTTGTATTAGTCCTTCATACTCGGCCATGTTATGAGTACATTGGAAATTGAGTTTGAGGGAATAAGGGAGCATCTTCTTTTCGGGAGTGATCAACAAGATCCCAATCCCTATACCGGACATATTTCTGGCTCCGTCAAAGAATAGAGTCCAGACTGGAGATTCCTGAATACTGCAGATGCGGTCATCAGGAAAATCGTCTTCTGCTTTGATCTCTTCTGTTAACGGGAAATCTGCCAACTGATCTGCGATGGACTGACCCTTGACTGACTTCTGAGAAACATATTCCAAGTCATACTGCATCAGGAGGACTTGCCATTTCGCAATCCGTCCAGTAAGGAAAGGCTATTCAAGGATGTATTTGAGAGGGTTAAGTCTTGACAGAATTTTGATCTCTGAGGCCATCAGATAATGTCTCAGCTTCTGACACATCCACACTAAGGCTAGGCATGTCTTTTCCATCTGAGAATATCTCTTCTCGTAATCGATGAAAGTCTTGCTAA
Source organism: Nuphar pumila (assembly GCF_984573655.1). NCBI lineage: Eukaryota > Viridiplantae > Streptophyta > Magnoliopsida > Nymphaeales > Nymphaeaceae > Nuphar > Nuphar pumila. Next base: position 57,406,575 of record NC_143250.1, on the reverse strand, counting down.
TATAGTAGATGACATGCTTTATCCGGCTGCCTTCCTCATACTGCGCAAGAAATCCGCCACAAGCATTGTGGTTGACAGAAATATACAAGAGCAGCGGCTTTCCAAGTTCGGGTGGCTTTAGAACTGATGGATTGAGAAGGTATTGCTTGATGCGCTCAAATGAGAGCTGACATTCTGGTCCCCATTCAAATTTCACTTCTTTTCTTAGCAAGTGATTGAAGGGCTCGCATCTCATGGCCAAATTGGAGATGAAGCGCCGAATAGACTGAATGCGACCTTGAAGGCTTCGCAGCTCTTTAAGATTGGTGGGAGGCGGCATATCAATGATCGCCTTTGCCTTGGCAGGATCCACCTCTATGCCTTTCTTGCTGATCATGTAGCCAAGCAGCTTGCCTGACTCTACTCCGAAGACGCATTTCTGTGGATTGAGCCTCAGCTTGTAGAGGATAAGTCTTTCAAAGACTTGGCCGAGAGCATCAAGATGATCTTCTCCTTCTTTTGATTTGACCAGGTGTTATCATCGCAAAATTTTTACTTTTGCGAATCAAACTGACCTTTGAAAAAGTTTTTGAAAATAACTCGCCTCCGTTTTAAAATGCAGGAAAATTCCGTAGAATGGGACTCGCCTGTCGGTACGAGGTTCAATCGTTCCTGCCACCTTTAACAGGGGTAATTGAACCAAGGATCAATCTTATGCTCTACTCTATTCAGCTTGTCTAAATCATATTCTAATTTCTAAATGCACAAAGAATCAGGCATGTGCTATGAATTTTCAGAAAATGCACATTTGAAAACATGATGTTTGCTTTGAATGATTGAAATATTTAGAAAATGTAAATCTTGGAAATGATATCACATGAGAAATCGTGAAATGGGATTTGAAATATACTTCTGAGAGAAATAAAAATCGATTTTGAGGAATCCTTGACATTTGGTGAAAATCGATTCTGAGAGACTTGGTTTCTCTTAATTCAAACTTGGAAATTGAAATTCTAACTTAGAAAATTTGAATTTGGAACTTGGGAAATACTTGAAATATCCTTTGAAATTCAATGTCTTTGGGAAAATCGATTTTGCTATAAGACTTAGGAGATTTTGAGAAAATGAACTTCTTTGAATTAAGATTGGAATTGGAATTGGCAAATGCATGAAATGAATGAATATGATTTTGAGGAATTGAGAAATACTTTTTGTATTTTTGAGAAATGCAGTGCATTTTTGAAGTTAGCCTAAGAGTGTAGGCTGAATGTGGCTAATGTGAAGATCATAAATCTGAGTATCATTCATATTCTGACTATGGCCATAAATACGAATTCCACCAAGTTTATAAACTTCATAGAAGCTAGTGCATGTGCCATTCGTGTAGACCATAGTGAGTTTGAATATGCATGAATCATCATCCAGCACACATTAACATTACAAAAGAAAATAAACTATATGCAATGCAACCTAAGCTAAACAGGAAATGTAAATTCTTATTCCAAAGTTTAATTACAAATTACATCACTATTGAAATTTAAATACATGAAAAATAAAGTCTTCAATGTACCTGCAAAACTAGAAAACTTGGTTAATGAATATATGTTGGATTTTCTAGATTTATCCAACAATATCAGGAAATTATTGGATTTTGCTAGATATAAGCCTCTTCCTTGATTCCCTTAAATAAAAATGATAAAGTATGAAATAAAATTGAATAAATATGAAAGAGAAGATATGGAATTTCGAAATTGGGGTCAAAATGACCAAAATACCCCTAATAACAAGACTATGGCCTTGAAATTAGGGTTTTTAGAAAGATATTTTGATAAAATGCAAATTTTGAAATTTGAATGGAATAAACCCAAACCAAATATGCTATGACATGATTAAAAATATGAAATTAGGGTTAGGGATTTCGAAATTTAGGTCAAATGACCAAATTGCCCCCGATAGCAAGACTATAGCCTTGAAATCAGGGTTTTTAAAAAGAGATTTTGGTAAAAACTTAGGTTTTATGCACTAAATGAAATCAAATGAGAACAAAATTAAACCTAAAGTATCCTAATATGCTTATGAACATAATAAAACCCTAAAAATATATGCTTATGCACGAAAATCCAATAATATCACAAAAACTGTGATTTTAGCAGTGTTTTTGGATCTTTTAGGAACCCGGTTTTGCAATTTGCTTGATTCAGCCATCAAATGGATTCCAAAATCCATAAAAATTGGTACCTGCACTTGTTATAACCCTAATGTCGAATTGGAATTACAAAAATAATTTTTTGACATTAAATTAATCCGAAAATTGCATTAAACCCTAAAAATATGCTATTTTTGACCTAATTCACCAACCAGTTTCAATCCATGACCTGAATCAGGGGTCAAATCTCCATGGAAATTTATGAAATTTTACAGAGACTAACTAGGAAAAAAAACAGAGATTTTCCAATTTACAGATCGGAAAAATCATCTCCGGTTAGGGAGAAACCTTTCCGGCAATCTGAGCTAAAATATATCACTTTTAACAGGGATTAAAACAGCTATTACAGATTGAAAATACAGGAATAAATAGCAATCCTAAACAAAAATTTCTGAAATTTTAGTGGTGAATAGTAGACATAAAAATAACAATACTCACTTTTTACAGATCTAAAATCGGATCTGTGGTTTGGGATTTATGACTAACACAAGTCTGATTAGGGTTTTGGTAAACCCTAACGAGCTTTAAATTTAAAAACCGATTCTCTAAAAAGGGAAAAATACTAAACAATGATCCAAAAATCCGAAAATTTCACAGAAGACAGATCTACTCAATGTGAATCCATAGCACTTTACAGATCTAAAATCAAATATAAGATGAGATAAATATCATAACAGCAAGTTACATTCTTCATTTTAACCACGATTTTAAAGCTTTAAAAACCCAATTTGATGTCTGATTGTTTTGACAGGGTTCCCGAGATCCAAAACCTCTGATTTTTCTACAGTAACTCAATAACTCATGCATGCATCACATATAAAAAAATCAGAAATAAACAACGAGTGATTCAATCCAAAATAACATCATCTTTACTGTTCTAAACCTAGAACACACAGAAATTTAAGAAACTTGAAAAACCATGCATTAACTAATGTAAATAAATAAAATAAACCATAAAACAGTAAATAAAACTTATTTCTATGCTATAAAACGTAAAACAAACATGAATAAACCATGAAAATAAATTAAAAACAGGGAATCAATGGCTGGAATTTGATATCACCTTTAAAACATAGATTTAACCCATTAAAAAGGGTAAATCATATATTTTATTGGTTAATAATGCAAAGAATCATGTTAAAATCATATCTAATGGATTAAAATCTCTGTAAATTATCCAAAACAGGGTTAGATCACCTTCTTGGAGTGTTCTTGCTGATTCTTGATGGTTCTTGAGGTTGAATCCATGGTTTAATCCATGAAGGGGATGACACCAATGGCTAAAATTGATTTAAAACATGAAAAAGTATTAAATAAAACTAAAAAATATTAAAAATATTACCTTGGTGCTTGCAGCTGCAATGGAGGAAGGTGGAGGTGCTGGAGAGGAGAGAGAGGCCACGAAAATTTGAGAGAAAAGAGCCCTCCTTTTGGCCCCCCTTAGGTCCCTTTTTATAGTTTTTCAAAAAGTCACTTAATTAGGGTTAATTAAGAGGTTTTTCATTTTTTAGGACTCTTTCTAATAAATCCACTAAAGGCAACGATTTTTTGTGGTTTTCTAACCTAGGTGGGACTCTAATTAATCCCTAATTAGCCCCTAACTAAACCTAGAAAACCCCCAAATGTGATGCCACTTGGCATCTTTCACATTTGGGTTTTTAAAACACCTTTAAAAACATTTAAAAACACTAGTTTTAAAAACTAATTTTCAAAATGAGTTTTCAAAATGGTTTTGACTCTTCTAAACCTCTAACACTAACCAAGACATCAACTAACCCTAGTCTAGCCCTGACTTACTCGAATATGGCGCCACCCCGAGTGGGCCCTACTTGAGTTTTTCAAAAAGTGATTTTAAAACTTGAAATTGAAGGAGTTTTCAAAAGATTTTCAAAAGTAAACTTAAAATTAGGATTTTTGAAATGGCATAAGGTCCTAACTGAGTTAGAATTCCTCTGGATATGGTGCCAACTGAGTGGGCCCACATCGAATTTTGAACATTTTTGAAATAAACACTGAAAATGGCTTTAAAAAAGGGTTAAAAATGACATTTGAAATTCAAGATCTTTGAAAATAGGGTCTCAAGCGAACTGGAACTCCGGGTTAGAGTCTTGAACCCTTAGGACTCTGAGATTTTAGATTTTAAAAGCCAAATTAAAGAATTTTCAAAAGATTTTATCAAGAAATGATGAAATAAGTCAGAAAACACAGTCAGGGTTAGACTCTCAACTCGACCGAACTCTAAAATAGAATCCTGAACTAACTGGACTCTGTAAAATGACCTAAATTTCGAAAACAAATGAAAAAGATTAAAAATGGAAGTAAAACAAACTTCAAAACAGACTCCTGACCGGATCAGGTCTCTGAGACAGAGTCCTGATCGGACTGAAACTTTCAAAATTTTGAGAAATTTGATGAATAGAGGAATTCAGAAGCGACACCACCTCAATGGGTCTCATCTGTGAATTGAAATCGATTAAAATTTGAATTTGAAATGAATCCAGATTGTTTCCTTGAGAAAATATTTCGAAATATAAAGTCCTGGGGTTGGAAAATGACAGAGTATTGAATAAAAACCCAGGTTTTGAAATTGATAAAAGCTTTAAAATTCAAATCTGGATTGAATGTTTTGAAATAGGAGTGTTGGATCTCGAAAATGAGATGCAATGTCATGCAATGCTATGCAATGACATGCAATGATATGCTGAATTCATGCAATGATAAGCAATGACACATGAAATCGATGAATACTGAATGAGGAGGAAAATTTGGGGTGTTTACAGATGCCCCTCTTTGCTGCTAAGCCGGTTGAAAGCCGAGCTTAGTGGCAAAGAAAACACACCAAATTTGTTATATAAAAATGCCCCAGTTAGATAAATCTGACTGGGTATGAATGGATTAATTCAAATGATGATGGTAGATATGAAATGAAGAATTTTATTTCAAAAGAAGTGAGATTCAGGTTTTGCCCTTAACCTGGATGGGACATAAAATACCTCGTGTAGAAACGAAGCTCAGGTTTGACCCTTAACCTGACTGGGAAATGAAAATGGAATACCTCATCAAAGGAGGCTCAGGTTAGTACCCTTAACCTGATCGGGTTGAAAATGAAATACCTCATCAAAGGAGGCTCAGGTTTGTACCCTTAACCTGATCGGGTAGAAAATGAAATACATCATCAAATGAGGCTCAGGTTTGTACCCTTAACCTGATCGGGCAGAAAATGAAATACCTCATCAAAGGAGGCTCAGGTTTATACCCTTATCCTGATCGGGCAGAAAATGAAATACCTCATCAAAGGAGGCTCAGGTTTGTACCCTTAACCTGATCGGGCAGAAAATGAAATACCTCATCAAAGGAGGCTCAGGTTTATACCCTTAACCTGATCGGGTTGAAAATGAAATACCTCATCAAATGAGGCTCAGGTTTATACCCTTAACCTGATCGGGTTGAAAATGAAATACCTCATCAAAGGAGGCTCAGGTTTATACCCTTAACCTGATTGGGTGGAAAATGAAATACCTCTTCGACGGGGGCTCAGGTTTGTACCCTTAACCTGATCGGGCAGAAAATGAAATACCTCATCAAAGGAGGCTCAGGTTTGTACCGTTAACCTGATTGGGCAGAAATGGAATACCTCATCAAAGGAGGCCGTGATGAAACCTTCGGATTTCCGCACAATGAATCTGATAGGGGTTTTGCAAAAGGAAGGAAATTGGGGTCCCTAAAGTTTGAAAAGGGATTGATTTTGGGCGCCTCATTGCTGAGACTAATTAACTTTTGAAATTGCCTTTTGCTGAAATTGGTGGCTTAACCTCAAGCCGAAATTGGACTGTCTATGGTGGGACAGTGGGGACACAGGGAAGTGTGCGAATCTGAGAGCCCATGCGCTCAGATTATACCAAAGAAGGGAAGAAATCTTGAAAACTCCCGTTATCAAGTCCTAAAAGGGATAACAACTGATGTCAGGATGCGCCAAAGATGAACCTCAAGCTCTCGCTTCACGCCAGAATAGCTAGAAAATATTGTCAAAATGTTGAAAATTATTGTTGATTCAAAATAATTGAAAGTGATGCGCATTGTTTTGAAAGTATTCCCTCTTTTCTACCTGAAGTATTACTTCCGACTGGGCTTAACTCCGTAGAATCAAGATTCGAATTCAAATTACTTGCAATTGACTTTCGTTCAAGGAGGCTATCAATTTCATTGATATGGACGGAAAAGAATGTATTCTTGATATTGCGAGAGCTATTAGCGAAAGGATATTGATAAAAGAATTTCACAAAATTAAAGAAAATTCATGATAGATTCGGCAGTCTGATATCCTGGGATTCTTTTCTCATGATGATCTTTCTGCACTCTTTTTTTTGACAGAATTGGAGCTCTCTTGGATTTTTCGGGAATTACATCACCCTTCATTCTGGAGATGTCCTGACTTTTCTCTCTTTTTTTCTTAGGAAGGGTACGTCACAAACTCTTTCATCTCAGAGATGTTCCGATCCTTCTTTTCTCTCAGGGATTATCTTGATAGTTATTGGCTCATTGGTTGGGAATCTCTTGATGATAGCTGGAATCAAATATCTTTTAGGGTTTGTCGGTAGGCTCATCACACTCGCCTTCATCTCGACGGTGATCTGAACTTTCTCTGGAAGGATCCGTCACAAACTCCGTCATCTTGGAGATGATCCAAATCTTCTTTGGCCCCGGGGGTCGACTCGTCTAATTCGCCTTCATCTTGACGACAGTTGAGAGATCCCTTTTGCAGATATTTAATTGCAGCTTAGGTGATGGAGGAGATGTAGAGATGGTATGGATTTTTCTGTATCACCCAGGATATTTCGACTGCTTTATTTTTCAAGAATGGTCTTTAAAAATGTGCCATTGACTGCGATCAATATCAATCACTCATGGCTTTGCAACAACATTGAATTTTCTTTGCTGGCCATATCGCGGATTTATTCTTCATCCTTTTGGTTGGCCAATAGAAAGATTTTGAATTTTGAATCCTTTTTCGTAAAAGCGTTGTCACTTCGAAAGTAATACTGAAGGTATTCTGAGGTACAATTTTTATGCAGTAAAGATTTTGAGATCAACAACTATTTTTCATGACAAATTGGCAAAATATTCCTGAAATCCTTGGTGAAAAAAATCACTTGAGATCTAAATGACACATCCGTGGCTAGATTCTCCTCTCCTTTCCCCAAAGGAGAGACTCAGAAATTGGAAATAGGATATTGGATGACCTGGAGATCAAAATTGTGATTTGGTCTACTGGAAGCGACATGGGTTCTGTAGGGATTCATCCTAAGAATGACATTGGTTCAATTGAGAATGACATTGGTTCACTGTGAACAACATGAGTTCGATAGGTATTCAGCCTAAGAACGACATTGGTTCAATTGAGAATGACATTGGTTCACTGGGAACGACATGGGTTCTGTAGGGATTCAGCCTAAGAACGACATTGGTTCAATTGAGAACGACATTGGTTCACTGGGAACAACATGGGTTCTGTAGGAATTCAGCCTAAGAACGACATTGGTTCACTGGGAACGACATTGGTTCACTGGGAACGACATGGGTTCTGTAGGGATTCAGCCTAAGAACGACATTGGTTCAATTGAGAACGACATTGGTTCACTGGGAACGACATGGGTTCTGTAGGGATTCAGCCTAAGAACGACATTGGTTCAATTGAGAACGACATTGGTTCACTGGGAACGACATGGGTTCAATAGGGATTCAGCCTAAGAACGTGGATCAGGAGGATTTCAACCTACAAATCATATATCTAAAAAATACCAATCCAAAAGGAGTTCGACCTAAGCACTGTAAAGAATATTGGATCAGGAGGACTTCAACCTACAGATCGAAATTTTTGAGAACGAGATTGGTTCGAAAGGGGTTCAACCTATGAGCCGTATTGGTTTGACAGGCGTTCAACCTACAAATCACATTGACTCTGCAGGGGTTCGACCTACGAACTATCAATTCCATAGGGATTTAACCTAAGGATCACAATTTAAGAAGGAAGTGTTCAACTTATGGGTTTTGAATTTGGAAAATAAAAATTCTTGGTTCATGATTTGAATGGACCATCATAGTTAGCTTTTCAAAGCCTGTTTTCAGGATTAACCCCTTCTCCTGAGCGAGGAAGCTTGATGCAAATGCAGATGAATGCGAATGAATGCCTGCAAATGCAAATGAATGCAAATGTATGTAAAATGATATAAATGGGTGCACATGCGTGCAAAATGAGAGATTTGTTTGATCCTGCCTGCATACAGGATGTTTTGAAGACAATTTCCAAAGTAATGCCTCAGTGTAATGGGGGAATAAGAAAGGATAAGTAATTGATATTTGATGAGAATTCTCTGAGGATAACGAGGTAAAACTGACAATGAGCTTCTTGGTTGATCAGAGAGGCACTTTGAAAAAGGTTACCCCTTATAAGAAGACATTTAAACATTTGCAAATGAAGAATATAAAAGATGACGCCAGGCCATAAAGAAGATTGACAAATTTATTAATGCATTGAAGAAGGAAATAACAAATTGATAGAAGAACTGAGACTACATTGTTGCTTCAAAATGACAAAATGATGAAAGTGACATAGTCTCGACATTATCAATTTTTAGAAAACTTGCTCAGGATGGTCGACTGGTGTTTTCCTCATTTTCAATAAGGATATTTTTGTCGATGCAATCTTGAATGATATTTTTCAGGACGAAACAATTCTCAGTGTCATGCCCTACTGCCCGATGAAATTTGCAAAATCTTTCTTTGAATCTACCCATGATTGTTGCGGGATCAGCTGCTTTAGGTAAACGGATCATATCTTTTGCAAGCATGTATTCCAGAACACTCTCTAGTGTTTGGTCCAGAGGGGTGAACTTTCGATCCGTACTCCAATCCTTGCGCTTTGGCTTTTCTTGATCTTTCTCTTTATGCTGAGGACTAGATTGAAGAGGCCTATCATTGTTGGAGAACTTTCCTTTTTGGCCCTTGGATCCCTCTGAATAGTGATCATAATTTTTCTTGTTGCTTTTGCTATCATTGGCAGAAAGAGTGAAGTGAGCCTTCTTCTTCTGCTCACTCTGATTGTTACCTTGTGTAAAGATGAAGCCTTCATAAACTCCATTTTCCATGCTTAGCTCGAGCCACTCGGCTCGTTCTGTCAGTTCGATGAAGGTTTTTGACGGTGCAGTGGAAATGAGACCTTTCAAGGGTTGTGAAAAATTATTCAAGATTAGTGACAATGCATGCCCTTCTGATATCGGGTCTCTCATCTTATTGCAAGCTGACCTCCATCGGCGGATAAAATCTCGGGCCTTCTCGTTTTCTTTCTGCTTGAGGCCGCAAAGATGACTGAGAGTCGGGAGTGCTTCAGCATTGAATAGAAAGCGCTCAATAAATAAATTGACCACTTTATCGAACTCTTTCAGCTCTATCGGGTTGATATGCTCTGAATACCACTTTGCCGCAATACCCTCCAAGCTGCGAGGGAAGCAGAGAAATAAGGCACGATTGTTCCTCTTGAACCTGGAACATTCTGCGAAGAATAGGGCGAGATGTGCTTTTGGGTCACCCGAACCATCAAACTTAGTAAATTTCTTGGGGAGATTATCAAGATCATCATCCCCATCCAGTCCATCATAGAAGTCTTCACTTGTAAAGACTCTTTTGCCCTTGTCACGAGTTTGAAGATCCTTAACTATTTTCATCACATCTTTGAGTTGTGACTGCATAGGGTCGTCAACAGACTGATTCTTGGATTTGTAGGCCGACCCCTGCCCCTGAGTCGACCTTTTGAATTCTTGCTTGTTTTCATACTCTTTGTCAGTATCATCTGCTGATTCTGACTCATCAGACATCTCCTCATGACGATTCTGCCTTTTACTGATCTTCACATTCTTGACGGCATGACCCTTATCTTTCTGTTTAGTCTGAGTCTGTTCAGCACTGGCTTCAGCTTTTTCTGCCAGCATCTTGGTCATCATCTTTTTGAACATGACGTACATTTGGGGATCGATGCCATCATCCGCCTGCTGACCCTGACTCTGGATTGATCGAGGTGAGTCCATCTCTTCTTCTGAAGCTACTGAATATGCGACACCTTCAACTGATGTGGTTTTCTTTCTGGATCTTGTATTGACCATCGGGTATTGCAAATGTTCTCTTGGATATCTACTGATGCTCTCTGCAGGGCAGAACTGATGGTTAGGCTTCTGAAGGAAATTTGGTTTGGAGGAAAATATTTGTTGAGAATTTTGGTAGACAATTGAAATAATATCCCATTACTAGGGATTGAGTCGTCGCTGGGATTACGATAATTGCGTTGCTATTCTTTGCAAGATAAACAACTGAAAATAGGCCTTGTTACCTAGGCGAGGTCGTCAAACCAAAGTGAAATGTAAAAGAATTTTATTGAGGGGAAAAACATAATTTTATCAATAATACACTTGACAGAGGGGAGGGGGGCGAACAATTTTCCACCACTCTACAAAATCAGAAGACACACGAGGACCAGGAAAAATAATAAGACTGACAAAGGAATCTCAGCCATGTCTGGCAGAATGGTATGCTCCGGACCACTGATCTGATGCGAGATCGAATTCTGGCAGAACCCCGGCTAGTGGACGAATCTCTACGCGTTTCTGCCTCTGAGAGAACTGCCTGACACACCGCTCTGGATGATAGTATGCGCAGAAGAACGGGCCAAGTAGTCTGAATCGCTTGCCATAAGTATAAGTGTATCTGGGAGGTGATTCCTGACGATCAAAGTAGTCCCATACGACTTCTTCCTCCTGAAGGTTGTCGATCAAGAACCGGTATCGCGCAACTGGAAGAAGCTTCTCTCCATTGTATCTGAAGGAACTGGCTCGGACTGGCACATGTCGGAGGAACCAAGACTGCAAGGCATAGGTGCACCCTTCGACTAGAATGGATTCTCCGAGTGCGAAATGAGTCAACCCTCGGTATAGAAAGGTGAGTGCGGCCATGGCTATTGAGAGGCGGCTGGTCTGTCGACTTCCCCATCTCCTTAGAAGCTGAACTATTCTGATATCCATGTAATTTCGTCCGTCGGGAAAGAAAGCCAATCCCACAGTGCACAGAACCATCGCGTGCTGAATTCTCTCTCAAGCTGTCCTGGACAACGAGCTGATTTCCACAAATGCCCCATGCTGTCTGTAGATTTCGAGCAGATCCACATATTCATTTCCATCTTCTTCAATCAGAGGCCAAGACTTGCGTCCTGTCATGCGAGCTAATGCATCCTTAGGGTCCAGACCCTTAACATTAATCAGAAACTGTTTCTCCAATGGATCTCCAGGCTGACCGGCTGGCTCAGGCAATCCCATAATCTCTGAAAATTCATCCATCAGTACTGTCATCTCGCCCCACGGGAACCAGAAGGTAGAAGTGCTCGGATTCCACCGCTCTGCTAGTGCATGGATCAAGCTGCCGTTGACTGTCTGCTTTCCCACTGCGGACGCCAGTTCCAATCCACACTCATCCAGATGGTCCGGAAACATACGAGAGAAGTTTTTGAACCATGAATAATACCACCGGGGAAAGAAGGATCCGGTGCTGAGGACTCGATGTTCGGGAAGACGTTGTCGCACCTCGTAGGAGATGTGACCCTCAGGGAAGACTGAATCAAGCTGACTGGATGCCATCAGCCTGGAAAACATGGAAGATTGGAATAAGACTTGGGGAAATACAGGAAATTTGAGGAAAATGCAGGCAGGATAAAAATAAAGTAGGAAATTCGAGATCCAGAAGACAGGAAAGATGGGAAATCACCTGGAGTTTTGAAGGAAATTAAGGGAAATTTGGAAAATCGTCCAGGATTTGATGAAATATGAAGAAATAAATAGAAAATGAAGTATTTGAAAAATCGTCAAGGTTTAAAACATGGACAGTACATGGACATAGATTGGGGAATTTTGAGAAAATCGTCCAGTATTTTAGAAAATTGAGGAAAATATAGAAAATAAAAGGAAATAACATATTCAATCAAAATCTGCATAAACAAGCATGCACATACAGCATTCCCTAAAAGCTGACTCTAGATGCACAAATTTTGAAATGGCTGTAGGACCTTAATCCTAACTCTAAGGTTCAGATCAACTGTATCCAATCCAGTTATGCCTATATACTCAAGCCAAGGCTCAATGTACGTAGCATAAAATCAATTTCTCCGGTTCTAGGTTCAAGTTTTCCAACATCCTTGAGCACCTGCCGATATACGTTGGACTATGGCCCTTGGTATGTGGCAGGGGGGTTTTCACCCAAATAGGTGGTCCAGTTGTGAGGCTCTGTCCCGAACTATGGTTCTGGAAGAGAGCCCAGCAACGTGAAGACCGGGACAATATAGGTGGGGGTGGTTTTTGAAAAACATGAGCACATGCAATCAAACATAAGGCTCTAAGTCCTAAAGAGATAGAATTTTGAAATATTTGAAAAAGCAAACATTGTTTTCATACAATTCCTAAATTGAGGAGTGTTGTATTAGACCTAAGTCTATGTGAGCATGAATAATTCTCCTCAATATGGTCCTACCAAACCATACCTAGTCTATATGCATTCCATGTCAGCTGGGTTCAAGTCTAGGCTCCTAGGTTCACATGATATCATAAAGCAAAGTTGACATTCCATGGAAATCGATTTTGACAATTTGAACTAAGTAGAGCATTAGATTGATCAGGCAAAGACAGGTCCCATCACGGTCGCCAAACCTGTTATAATCGCAAAATTTTTACTTTTGCGAATCAAACTGACCTTTGAAAAAGTTTTTGAAAATAACTCGCCTCCGTTTTAAAATGCAGGAAAATTCCGTAGAATGGGACTCGCCTGTCGGTACGAGGTTCAACCGTTCCTGCCACCTTTAACAGGGGTAATTGAACCAAGGATCAATGTTATGCTCTACTCTATTCAGCTTGTCTAAATCATATTCTAATTTCTAAATGCACAAAGAATTAGGCATGTGCTATGAATTTTCAGAAAATGCACATTTGAAAACATGATGTTTGCTTTGAATGATTGAAATATTTAGAAAATGTAAATCTTGGAAATGATATCACATGAGAAATCGTGAAATGGGATTTGAAATATACTTCTGAGAGAAATAAAAATCGATTTTGAGGAATCCTTGACATTTGGTGAAAATCGATTCTGAGAGACTTGGTTTCTCTTAATTCAAACTTGGAAATTGAAATTCTAACTTAGAAAATTTGAATTTGGAACTTGGGAAATACTTGAAATATCCTTTGAAATTCAATGTCTTTGGGAAAATCGATTTTGCTATAAGACTTAGGAGATTTTGAGAAAATGAACTTCTTTGAATTAAGATTGGAATTGGAATTGGCAAATGCATGAAATGAATGAATATGATTTTGAGGAATTGAGAAATACTTTTTGTATTTTTGAGAAATGCAGTGCATTTATGAAGTTAGCCTAAGAGTGTAGGCTGAATGTGGCTAATGTGAAGATCATAAATCTGAGTATCATTCATATTCTGACTATGGCCATAAATACGAATTCCACCAAGTTTATAAACTTCATAGAAGCTAGTGCATGTGCCATTCGTGTAGACCATAGTGAGTTTGAATATGCATGAATCATCATCCAGCACACATTAACATTACAAAAGAAAATAAACTATATGCAATGCAACCTAAGCTAAACAGGAAATGTAAATTCTTATTCCAAAGTTTAATTACAAATTACATCACTATTGAAATTTAAATACATGAAAAATAAAGTCTTCAATGTACCTGCAAAACTAGAAAACTTGGTTAATGAATATATGTTGGCTTTTCTAGATTTATCCAACAATATCAGGAAATTGTTGGATTTTGCTAGATATAAGCCTCTTCCTTGATTCTCTTAAATAAAAATGATAAAGTATGAAATAAAATTGAATAAATATGAAAGAGAAGATATGGAATTTCGAAATTGGGGTCAAAATGACCAAAATACCCCTAATAACAAGACTATGGCCTTGAAATTAGGGTTTTTAGAAAGATATTTTGATAAAATGCAAATTTTGAAATTTGAATGGAATAAACCCAAACCAAATATGCTATGACATGATTAAAAATATGAAATTAGGGTTAGGGATTTCGAAATTTAGGTCAAATGATCAAATTGCCCCCGATAGCAAGACTATGGCCTTGAAATCAGGGTTTTTAAAAAGAGATTTTGGTAAAAACTTAGGTTTTATGCACTAAATGAAATCAAATGAGCACAAAATTAAACCTAAAGTATCCTAATATGCTTATGAACATAATAAAACCCTGAAAATATATGCTTATGCACGAAAATCCAATAATATCACAAAAACTGTGATTTTAGCAGTGTTTTTGGATCTTTCAGGAACCCGGTTTTGCAATTTGCGTGATTCAGCCATCAAATGGATTCCAAAATCCATAAAAATTGGTACCTGCACTTTTTATAACCCTAATGTCGAATTGGAATTATAAAAATAATTTTTTGACATTAAATTAATCCGAAAATTGCATTAAACCCTAAAAATATGCTATTTTTGACCTAATTCACCAACCAGTTTCAATCCAAGACCTGAATCAGGGGTCAAATCTCCATGAAAATTTATGAAATTTTACAGAGACTAACTAGGAAGAAAAACAAAGATTTCCCAATTTACAGATCGGAAAAATCATCTCCGGTTAGGGAGAAACCCTTCCGGCAATCTGAGCTAAAATATATCACTTTTAACAGGGATTAAAACAGCTATTACAGATTGAAAATACAGGAATAAATAGAAATCCTAAACAAAAATTTTTGAAATTTTAGTGGTGAACAGCAGACATAAAAATAACAATACTCACTTTTTACAGATCTAAAATTGGATCTCTGGTTTGGGATTTATGACTAATACAAGTCTGATTAGGGTTTTGGTAAACCCTAACGAGCTTTAAATTTAAAAACAGATTCTCTAAAAGGGGAAAAATACTAAACAATGATAAAAAAATCCGAAAATTTCACAGAAGACATATCTACTCAATGTGAATCCATAGCACTTTACAGATTTAAAATCGGATATAAGATGAGAGAAATATCATAACAGCAAGTTACCTTCTTCATTTTAACCACGATTTTAAAGCTTTAAAAACCCGATTTGATGTCTGATTTTTTTGACAGGGTTCCCGAGATCCAAAACCTCTGATTTTTCTACAGTAACTCAATAACTCATGCATGCATCACATATAAAAAAATCAGAAATAAACAACGAGTGATTCAATCCAAAATAACATCATCTTTACTGTTCTAAACCTAGAACACACAGAAATTTAAGAAACTTGAAAAACCATGCATTAACTAATGTAAATAAATAAAATAAACCATAAAACAGTAAATAAAACTTATTTCTATGCTATAAAACGTAAAACAAACATGAATAAACCATGAAAATAAATTAAAAACAGGGAATCAATGGCTGGAATTTGATATCACCTTTAAAACATAGATTTAACCCATTAAAAAGGGTAAATCATATATTTTATTGGTTAATAATGCAAAGAATCATGTTAAAATCATATCTAATGGATTAAAATCTCTGTAAATCATCCAAAACAGGGTTAGATCACCTTCTTGGAGTGTTCTTGCTGATTCTTGATGGTTCTTGAGGTTGAATCCATGGTTTAATCCATGAAGGGGATGACACCAATGGCTAAAATTGATTTAAAACATGAAAAAGTATTAAATAAAACTAAAAAATATTAAAAATATTACCTTGGTGCTTGCAGCTGCAATGGAGGAAGGTGAAGGTGCTGAAGAGGAGAGAGAGGCCACGAAAATTTGAGAGAAAAGAGCCCTCCTTTTGGCCCCCCTTAGGTCCCTTTTTATAGTTTTTCAAAAAGTCACTTAATTAGGGTTAATTAAGAGGTTTTTCATTTTTTAGGACTCTTTCTAATAAATCCACTAAAGGCAACGATTTTTTGTGGTTTTCTAACCTAGGTGGGACTCTAATTAATCCCTAATTAGCCCCTAACTAAACCTAGAAAACCCCCAAATGTGATGCCACTTGGCATCTTTCACATTTGGGTTTTTAAAACACCTTTAAAAACATTTAAAAACACTAGTTTTAAAAACTAATTTTCAAAATGAGTTTTCAAAATGGTTTTGACTCTTCTAAACCTCTAACACTAACCAAGACATCAACTAACCCTAGTCTAGCCCTGACTTACTCGAATATGGCGCCACCCCGAGTGGGCCCTACTTGAGTTTTTCAAAAAGTGATTTTAAAACTTGAAATTGAAGGAGTTTTCAAAAGATTTTCAAAAGTAAACTTAAAATTAGGATTTTTGAAATGGCATAAGGTCCTAACTGAGTTAGAATTCCTCTGGATATGGTGCCAACTGAGTGGGCCCACATCGAGATTTGAACATTTTTGAAATAAACACTGAAAATGGCTTTAAAAAAGGGTTAAAATTGACATTTGAAATTCAAGATCTTTGAAAATAGGGTCTCAAGCGAACTGGAACTCCGGGTTAGAGTCCTGAACCCTTAGGACTCTGAGATTTTAGATTTTAAAAGCCAAATGAAAGAATTTTCAAAAGATTTTATCAAGAAATGATGAAATAAGTCAGAAAACACAGTCAGGGTTAGACTCTCAACTCGACCGAACTCTAAAATAGAATCCTGAACTAACTGGACTCTGTAAAATGACCTAAATTTCGAAAACAAACGAAAAAGATTAAAAATGGAAGTAAAACAGACTTCAAAACAGACTCCTGACCGGATCAGGTCTCTGAGACAGAGTCCTGATCGGACTGAAACTTTCAAAATTTTGAGAAATTTGATGAATAGAGGAATTCAGAAGCGACACCACCTCAATGGGTCTCATCTGTGAATTGAAATCGATTAAAATTTGAATTTGAAATGAATCCAGATTGTTTCCTTGAGAAAATATTTCGAAATATAAAGTTCTGGGGTTGGAAAATGACAGAGTATTGAATAAAAACCCAGGTTTTGAAATTGATAAAAGCTTTAAAATTCAAATCTGGATTGAATGTTTTGAAATAGGAGTGCTGGATCTCGAAAATGAGATGCAATGTCATGCAATGCTATGCAATGACATGCAATGATATGCTGAATTCATGCAATGATAAGCAATGACACATGAAATCGATGAATACTGAATGAGGAGGAAAATTTGGGGTGTTTACACCAGGATGTCATACACATAGGCATCCATGTTCTTGTACATCTGATCATGAAAGATCACTGCCATAGCCCTCTGATAGGTCGCCCCGGCATTCTTGAGTCCAAACGGCATGACTGTATAGCAAAATGTCCCCCAAGGTGTAGTAAAAGAAGTTTTGGATTGGTCACGAGTGGCCAACTTGATCTGATTATAACCTGAGTATCCATCCATAAAGGAGAACATGGCGTGGCCTGCCGTGCTATCGATCAGAAGATCGATGTTGGGGAGTGGATAATCATCTTTCGGGGTTGCTTTGTTCAGATCTCTGAAATCGATGCAGATTCGAACTTTGCCATTCTTTTTGGGAACCGCCACGATGTTCGCCAACCAATCTGGGTACTCAATAGTCCGAATGAATCCTGCCTTTAACAATTCTTCAAGTCCTTCTTTGACTTGCGGTGCCATCCGAGGATCCATTTTTCTTAGTTTCTGCTTGATTGGTTTGCAATCTGGCTTCAACGCAAGGCGATGTTCAACTAATTTGGAGTCTAAGCCTGGCATATCCTCATAAGTCCAAGCAAAGACTTCCTGATGTTGTTTGAGGAAGTAGATGAGCCTTTCCTTCTCATCTAAACTTAGACTGAAACCAATTTTGAGGATTCTTGGATCGTCTTCCGAACCAATATTGACATCCTCTGTCGGATCCCGAACCATCGGCGATGGTTCATCCTGCCTCTAAACACTGGTAAATTCTGGCAATTCTTGAATTGCTGGATCGAACTCTGCTATTTCTCTGACCTGCCCTGTCACTTTGCTGACTTCTGTTCCTGCCTTCGCCTTGCATGCTCTGGCCGGTTTATTTTGAAAAAGGTTGGTATTGATAACGAGCCTTTTGAACAATTTAGGAGCCATGATTCTGGCAATCTGTAAACACCCCAAATTTTCACTCACCTTCTTGACATCGCCCTCAATCGGCACATTTCAGTTCTCCGGAAGCAATGAAGGGCACAATGGTCATTTTCCGAGATTAAACCTTGCAGAAAGTCCAAAATTTCATTCTTGAGCCTCAAAATTTCTATATTTAGGTTTAGAGACATCTTCAAATGGTTCAAAATCCTTTTTCTGGACAAAAAGCTAAAATTTCCAAGTCCGAGCTCGGAGTGACATTTCATAGAACATGTCTTTGCATAGCATTGCGTCATTTCACTGCACAACATGTCATTTTGAGATCCAGAACTCCTGATTTTCAAAATTGTCCATCCAGATTTGATTTTTTAAACTTTTTCAAATTGATTTTTAAAAAAAAAACCTGGGATTTCAAAATTACCAATCTTTCCCATTTTACCCCCAGGACTTTGAATTACAAAATTTTTCTCAAGAAAAACGATCTGGATATTTGGATATTGATTTTAAAGATTTTATCTCAAAGCTTTTTGCAAAAGATTTTAAATCTCTTTATAATTTTTTTTACATTTATCCATATTTTTTGCCCTGAAAACCCAATTTTTCCAAATTCTTGAAAATAAATAATGTTTTATCTCGTATTTTCAAATAAATGGAGTGGAACCCGCCTTTGAACTAGCATCATACTCAGACTCCCAGGTAAGCTTCTTATTCTCAAGCGGGACCCACCCGAAGTTCATACCAATTTGCAAATTTTTCTTCATTTCTCAATATTTATTTATTTATTTTTAGCTAGTGGGCCCACACACATGTGGCACACCAATTGAAAATAAAAAAAAAACTTGCAAAAACAAAACAAAAACTTTATTTTCAAAAGGATTTTAAAAGTAGAATGAGATGGCATTTCCATAAAAGCCTCTCATTTATGTCATTATTCATTATTTATTTATTTATTTATTTATTTTTATTTCTTTTACTTCTTTTCATTAATTTGCTTACCTAAAATCTTAAAAGGAAACGGCCCAAACGGCGCCACAGCCATATTTTCAAAAAAATTTCATTTTACCCAAAACTTAGGTAAATGAAACACATTTTTGAAAAAAATACAGCAGCGCCCTTTTGAAAAACGGCTACTTTAATGTTTCAGTTTCAAAATCTTCAACGAAGGTAACGGATTTTCAAAAAAGGGAAGCTGCGATCTTTTGAAAAAAAGGAAGAGGCTGAACATCTTTAAAGGGGGGGAGCCTGGCCGATGAAGGGGGAGGAAAAATTTGTGATTTTTTTTGGGTTTTGTTGGGTTTTGGCAGGAGATTTCTTTCCAGCAGCAAAGGAAGCAGCAGCCACAACAGGAGGCCCACGGTTGCTGCCCCTTTTGCCTTCAGCCCAGCCATCAAACACCTCCAGCCGGCGATTCCTGCATCCAGCGTGAACTCCATCAGTTGCTTTCCACTTTCATTCAGCCACAGCCCAACGATTGCTGCCCCTTTTGCCTTCAGCCCAACCATCAAACACCTCCAGCCGGCGATTCCTGCATCCAGCGTGAACTCCATCAGTTGCTTTCCACTTTCATTCAGCCACAGCCCAATGGTTGCTGCCCCTTTTGCCTTCAGCCCAGCCATCAAACACCTCCAGCCGGCGATTCCTGCATCCAGCGTGAACTCCATCAGTTGCTTTCCACTTTCATTCAGCCACAGCCCAACGGTTGCTGCCCCTTTTGCCTTCAGCCCAACCATCAAACACCTCCAGCCGGCGATTCCTGCATCCAGCGTGAACTCCATTAGTTGCTTTCCACTTTCATTCAGCCACAGCCCAACGGTTGCTGCCCCTTTTGCCTTCAGCCCAGCCATCAAACACCTCCAGCCGATTGCCATCCTCACTTCAGCCGCAGGACCTCCAACAACTGCCCATCTTCCTTCAGCCCAACAATATAAAATCGACCCTCATATGCCTTCTGCAGGTTTTGGAACAGGGGATCTACAAGGTGCCCATCGCAGGTCTCCTCCATCCAGCAAAAAGAAGTTTCCAATCCTTCAAACTCTTGGTGGGTTGGGTGGCATGCTGCAGGGTGCAGAGGATCCAACAGGCGGCTGCTCATTCCCTTCAGCCCAGTAGAAGAGGATTAGACCTCTTCATCGCTGGTTACAGGAGATCCAGCCGATTCCTTTCTCCATTTTCATTTAACCCAGCAACAAAGAATCACTCTTTTACTGCTATCTACCCATCATTTGGTACAGCAATATTCTGCGTTTTTTTTTTTATTTATTGAAGAGATTATACGTTGTTTTGCTTGTTTGTCTGGATGTGTTCTTATTCTTTTGGGTTTTGTGCTAGATTTATTGTTTGTAGATTGTGGGCATTTTAAATTCCCGATTTATGTTTATCTCGAGCTGTGTAGTTTGGAGTTCCAGAGTGTGGATTGGTTTCTTCTAAGTCTTTTGTGTGCTGATGATAGAAGCCAATGGAGATGGCTGTACTATCATTTGTTTAATTGGGGTCTCTTCTATAAACTGAATTTTAGATGTTGATTGCTATGTTCAGAGTGTATGTTTAAAGGGAATCAATGGTAATCTTGTGTGTTGCGTAGCCTTAGACGACTTAGCTTAAGTTGTTCAAGGATCAAAGTCGAGGGCCCTAGAGCTAAACACTAGCAAAGCTGGATTATGTAGCCTAGTTTATCTGTATCCAGTCGATGCTTTGGTTGCCATCACCAATCTGTATAATATTTAGAAAAAGATAGGAGTTTCAGGAAGCAAAATTTATTTACAGACCTATGTTTTCAACAAACTAGGCATGCTGGAGTATATGTTATCGAGTAAACAAAGAAATCTGATTCTTTTTCACTGAGGAACATATGTAGAGAAGAACATTGTCTCATGGCAAGAGGCTTCATCTTCCCATGCGAGTGGAACAATAGTTGAGGAATGCAACAAATGCTTTTTAAGTCGGTTGATTTCTGCGATGGGGAGACATCACTATTATGTGGTTGTTTTTTTGTTATTATTTTCATTTATCTTTGTGCTTATGTTTGTTAAATATTCATCAGGAGAAACTGTACCAATGGATATTGAGGCAACATGAAGAAGGATCAAGGGTGATTGCAGCATATTTCCTGCACATTTTGCATGTTATGCATTTACCCATTCACTTTTCTGCAGATGTGCAGTCTTGATAATCGGTCATGTTCGCGGATGGATATTTTTATATCCATTCATTGTCTATAAACCATATTTTGCACGCTTCTTTATTGATATATAGAGAAGCTCTATACCCGAATTTGTTGAAAAATATGTTGTAATTTGGGAAATATGACTGTGTAAAATCCCTTACAGAAACTGTATATACATATATTTTCTGGTTTTACCCATTATATGGAATTTCCATTAAACATATATATATTCTCATTATATGTATATATATATCTATGTATATGTATATCTATTGTATATCTACCTATATGAATACGTGTATATGTATATATGGATACATATATGTATATATATGTATAGATATACTTATATATATATATCCCTTCATGAGTATTTGCTATTACATGTATTTTTCTTTTCTCTTACTCTTGTAAATACATCATCATTTGATTCATGAAAATTTTGTTTAGCTTGATGTTTAAAATTCTGGTTTTATGAAGTTATGGCTGGAACTTCATCATTTGATGCTACAATTTCTGTTTTATGAAGCTATGGGCTGGAATATCATCATTTGATTCATGAGCTTGATATGCAAATTCCTGTTTTATGAAGTTATGACTGAAACTTCATCATTTGATTTATGAGATTGATATGCAAATTCCTGTTTTATGAAGTTATGTTGGGAATACCATCATTGGATTTAGGAGATTTTGTCTAGCTTACTGTTAAAATCCCTGTTTTATGAAGCTATGGCTGGAACATCACCCTTGGTTTTATGAAATTTTGCTTAGCTTAGTGCTAAATTCTTGTTTGCTATATCACCCCATTTACAGCACCAATTATACATATTATTTCATCATTTTCCACGACATTTTCACCTATTTACCAAGCTTTTCATATCCTTTTCATGATATCCTTGAAATAGCCCATGATGCTTCCACAACCCATTTCCTGCACATATTCATTTTCTGCTGCAAGTGTGCAGTCTTGATATTTGGCCATATTCATGAACGGATATCTCTATATCCAATCGTGATTTCCCAACCATCTTTGGCGTGCTTCATTATGGATATATAGGAAGGCTCCATACCCATTTTCATTGGAAATTGCATCATAATTTGAGAAGTATGGTTGTGTGAAATCACCTACAGAAACTGTATATACCTGTAATTTCTGGTTTTACCTATTATACGTAATTTCCATTAGTATGTGCATATTTTCTCATTATATGTATATATATATCTATATATATATGTATATCTATATATATTTATCTATATGTATATGTATATATGTATGTATATATGTATATATATATACATAGATATGTACTTATATATATATACATATATATATCTTCATGTGCTCTTATTTCCATGTATGAACATCCATATATTTTCTCATATAGTTACACCTCCATCGTTACATGACATTTAGCACCTATTCTAGCATTTTGATATATATATATATGTCTCTTCGTTGTATATATTATATATATATATATGTCCATTTCCTTGTTTATTTTGTACTAACTCTCATTTTGCAGGAAAATCTAGAAGAGGCTGATTCCTTAGCTCCATTTCAATTTTCTTTTACTTTATGTTATGCAATGTAACAATCCAATGTAAACTTTGGAATAAGATTTACTTTTACTGCTTAGATTAGGTTGCATCTCATATAGTTTGATTTCAGTAATATCCTGATTATATGATGCATATATCTCAATTTTCCAAATTCACCGTGGATGAATACGAATGGCACGTGCACCAACTCTTAGAGAGTTGATGAACTCGGTTGAGTCCATATTTACGGCCCTAGTCGGAATATGGACGAGACCCAGATCCATCATCTCTCTACCAGTCACATTGAGCCTACACTCTTAGCCTATCTTGAAAATGCACCTCATATTTCCAATGTTTTCAAAATATTGTGAATTAACTCAAATAAACCCTGAATATATTCATGGCCACAGTCAGAATATATGAAGGATTTACTTTGGCTTAATCCACAATTTTCCAATAAAATTTTCAGAAATCTTTTCAAAAGTGCATTCATTCATTCACATCATCTGCATCATTTGTTTTTCTCATGATTTTCTCAAAAGATTTTCACTTCATGGAATCGATTTTCTCAAGAAACTATGATGATATTCGGAGTTGGATTTCCCAAATCAAATGTTTTCCTGTGATTTTCCTTAAAAAGTTATTTCCTTAAGATTCTTTTCAAAAGGAATTTCTCATTTTCTCAAGAATCCAAGTTGATTTTCAGATATTTCAAAAAACCAGATTCTCAGGAATTCAATTTCCTGAATTTTGAATTTCCTTCTCCAATGAGTTTTCCTACAAAATTTTCTATCATTTTCCTAAGAAAACTCTCAAAATCCGAGTTTTTCCTGACAAGTGCTTTCCTTTTCAAATATTCATCCTTTCTCAAGAATTCCTTCCATTTTTCCTGAGATTCTCACTTCTTCAGGGTT
Organism: Nuphar pumila; assembly: GCF_984573655.1. Lineage (NCBI taxonomy): Eukaryota > Viridiplantae > Streptophyta > Magnoliopsida > Nymphaeales > Nymphaeaceae > Nuphar > Nuphar pumila. The sequence goes on along the minus strand of NC_143250.1, from coordinate 57,382,696 downwards.
TTCTAAGTTTTATAAACTTTCTCAAAATTTTCCTGAGATTCTTATTTCCTCACGGTTTTTCAAGTCTTTCTAAGCTTTCTTAAAATTTTCCTGAGATTCTTATTTCCTCATGGTTTTTCAAGTCTTTCTAAGCTTTCTCAAAATTTTTCTGAGATTCTTATTTCCTCACGGTTTTTCAAGTCTTTCTAAGCTTTCTTAAGATTTTCCTGAGATTCTTATTTCCTCATGGTTTTTCAAGTCTTTCTAAGCTTTCTTAAGATTTTCCTGAGATTCTTATTTCCTCATGGTTTTCCAAGTCTTTCTAAACTTTCTCAAAATTTTCTTAAGATTCTCATTTCTTCATGGTTTTCCAAAGACTTTATAAACTTTCTCAAGATTTTCTCGAGATTCTCCCTTCTTCAAGATTTTCCAAATCTTTATAAACTTTCTTGAGATTTCAAACCTTCTTCGTCTGAGTTTTTCTGAGAAATTGATTTCCATCTTTTCCTGAGAAATGCTTTTCAACTTCAAATGTTTCTAATCATACATCATATTTTCCAAATTACATTTTCCAAAATTCTCATAGCACATGCCTGAATTCTATGTGCATTTAGGATAGAACACGATTTCGGTAATCTCACTAAGTCAAGCACAATTTTGGTCCTTGGTTCGATTACCCCTGTTAAAGGCGGCAGGAATGGTCGAACCTCGTACCGACAGGTCGAGCCCCATCCCATGGATTTTCCCGCAATTTTCAAAATGGAGGCGAGTATTTCAAAACAATTTCCAAAATCCAGTCAAGTTTGAATCGCGAAAGCATTTCCCTCTCTCTTCCGCAAGGAAGGGAAGATGGGAAAAATTTTGCGACGATAACACAATCCTGTCAGTGAAAAGAAGGCCTTTTGAGAAAAGGGTAAAATGTTCGAAAAATAGCCTTTTGTACATAAACGGAGAATGACAACATAGACAAGAATATAAGCAAAGAATTCGTGTACACCAAGATGAATAGAGCAAATAAACTTTTCATTGATTGAATAAACTTTGATATTTACAAACGATTGTTGAAGAAGAAGAAAAAAAAGAGACTGGGGCGGATCTTGCCCTTACAAGATGACAGAAGGGAAAGAAGACAGAAAACACTGGCATTGTCTTCTTTACTAGGCTCCCTTGACGAAGGTGGTCTTTTTGCCGAATGACTGACCTGTGAAACCCAAGCCTGCACCGGTGACATGTTGATTGGGGACGATCGGCTCCAGAATGCCGTCTTCATCTTTGCCCAGGCCCCTGAAGGGCTGATAACCGTGCTTCATTAGAAGATCAAACCCTTTCTTAGCTTTGGAGAATTGAGGAAACAGAGGGTGATCTTCAAATGAAATGCAATTGAGGCGTCCTCCTAGCTTGAAGAAGCGAGGTCCCTGCCACTGAACAACTGCGGTGACATTTTCTGTTGGCTGGATTTCTTTCAAATTTAGCATATCCAGACTTTCACTTAGATCAATTTCTTCGGCTTCCCGGATGCTCGGGATGTCGGCAGTGAAAGTGGGACGGGGAATCATCGGCTGCGAGAGTCGTTCTTCCGGATCCTCTCCTAGGACCGTAGTGATCATGCCTCCCTTCGACCACTTGATACACTGGTGCAAAGTTGATGGGACAACATTGGCGTTGTGGATCCAGGTGCGCCCCAGCAACAGATTGTATGTTGGCGGTACATTGACCACATGGAAGAGTACAGTATGCACCGAATAATTGATGAAGATCTCGAGAAATATCTTCCCCTTGGCTGTCTGCCCATGGTTGTCAAAACCATAGATCGTGATCGGATCTGGGGTATATTCCTCTTCTTTTAGGCCCAATGCCTTGGCCGTCATCTCAGGACAGATATTGAGGCTGCTGCCTCCATCAACGAGCACATGAGGGACTGTCATGCCCTTGGTTCGCACCACTATGTAAAGTGAGTTGTTATGAAAAGAATGAGGTTTTGGCAGATCCTCATCCGAAAAGGTGATTGGCGCATTCGTCATGGCCTGATTGACGATTTGAGCCATGTCTTGCGGAGTGGTGCTAGGCTTGACCTTGATCTTTCTGAGAAGATCTTCTAGCACTTGCTGGTGCTCAGATGAAGCGTGGGTCAGGTCCAAGATAGAGATGTTGGATAAAGCAGTAATCGGCTTCTGAACTGACTCGGAGGCTTCTTCTTTCTTTGAAGCTGCCTTGATAAAGCGCTTCGGGATTCTGGGGACCATCTTGGCAATTTCCATCGTTGCCTTTGTTGGTTTGCTGGAAGATGCAGTGGCATCTGCCCTCTTGGCGGAAGACTGTGCTTGGCGAAGGACTAGGACCTGATGTTGATCCTGAATGTCCTGTCCGGAACATGGTCGAATGCTACTTTGCAGAGAAAATGCCTGCTCCGTGATGACCGAAGCTGAGTGCTTGGGAAATGGCTTGGATAGAATTTCCGGTTGTTCTTCTTCATCCTCATTCAACAGGTTCTTGTCAATGCAATCCTGGATGATGTTCTTAAGAACAAAGCAATGCTCGGTGTCATGTCCCACAGTCCGGTGAAACTTGCAGAACTTGTCAGTCCATTTTCCCATAGCAACGGGAGGATCTGCTACCTTGGGAAGTTTGATCATTCCTTTCGACATCATATATTCCAAGATGTCTTCGCGGGACTGCTCTAAAGCTGAAAACTCCCGATCATAACTCCACCCTTCGTGCTTCGGTTTCTCTGACTGCTTTGCTTCAGGCTGAGGCGTTGACTGAACAGGCTGTGGCTTAACAAATTTCCCTTTCTGGGCTGCCGAGTTTGTCCTTTCGGCCCTGGGATGCCCTGAGTTCTTGCTGCGATTCTTCTTGCTTTTCTTTTTGCCAGAACTACCGCTGTTGTTTGAAAAATCCGTGGAATAAGCAGCATGAGCCTTTTTCTTCTGCTCAGGGTTTCCTCGGACGAAAGGGTAACCCTCATATAGGCCATTATCCAGGCCGGTCTCGAGCCACTCGGCTCTCTCAATCAGTTTGATGAATGATTTGGCTGGCGAAGTAGAAATGAGGTTCCTTAGAGGCTGGGCAAAGTTGTTCAGAATAATCTGCAGGGCGTGCTCCTCTGGTATGGGAACTTTCATTCTGTTACAGGTGCTTCTCCACCTGTGGATAAATTCGCAGGCTTTCTCACTCTCCATCTGTTTAAGATTGTACAGATGATTGAGGGTTGGTGAGGCTTCGACATTAAACATGAAGCGCTCAATGAACAAGTTCACGACCTTATCGAACTCTCGTAGTTCGATAGGATTAATGTGGTCTGCATACCACCTGGCCGCTACCCCTTCTAGGCTGCGAGGAAAGCATATGAACAACGCCCGATTGTCTTTCCTGAAACGGCCACATTCGGCATAAAAGGTGGCCAAATGAGCCTTGGGGTTGCTGGTTCTATCAAATTTAAGGAACTTCCGAGGGAGATTCTCGAGATTGTCATCCCCGTCCAGGCCATTATAAAAATCTTCACCAGAATAGGTTTGTTTTCCCTTGCTCTTGGCCTGGATATCCTTGATGGCCCGATTCATTTCTTTCATCTGCTCTTGCATTGGGTCATTAGTCGGAACGGGCTTGTTGATTGATTCGGGCTCTGCAGTGGTTTTTACCAACTGTGGTGGAGGATTCTGATGATAAACATACTGCTCTTCCTCTTCCGATTCTTCAGCTGATTCTGTTTCTTCAGAAGTGGTGTCAGGCTGTACTTTCTTTCTAACAATCCTGACTGGTTTCTTTACAGCCTTTTTCTTTGGCTTGCTTTTTGGAGCAACTTCTTTCTGACTGGCCTTGGCCTGCTCGGACATCATTTTGGTCATCATTCTTTTGAACATGTTATACATGACAGGATCTATATCATCTGCTTGATTCGGTCCCCTGACTGATTTGGGGGAATCCATCCCTTCGGCCTCACTGTCGCCGTGTTGAGGAACTGTTTCTTTTCCTGCCCTTGTTACAACCATATTGCCAATGCCAGTGATTTCCTGTGAAGGCGAAAGGAATGGTTAGGGTTTGAAGAAAATTTTTGAAAATGCGATTTTTTTAGGAAAAGACATGAAAGAAGGAATTGATAGACAATTTAGATAAGTTATCCCATCACCAGGGATTGGGTTACCACAAATTTTTGCAATGATTGTGTCACCTTTTGTGGCAACAAAATGCGCCTTATGACCTAGGTGAGGTCGTCTATCATGACGAGAGATAATCGAAGAAAGAATATACAAAAAAATGGGTCTCATCACTGAGGATGAATTCGTAACTATATGAAACAAAATAAGATTTTTGGCCACAAAAACTTTTTATCAGAATAAAAGTTTGCATTTTTATTAATGACGAAATTTAAATACAAAGGGGAGGTGGGCAGATAGTTTGCCACCATGCTCGATACTCTGATGATACATTAGGACCGGGAAATATAGACAAAGGAATGAAAGAGTCCCAAGTGTATTTGGCGACATGGTATGCTCCAGACCACTGATCCGATCGTAGATCGAACTCTGGCATACGGCTCGTTGGGAAGCGAGTGTTGACACGAACCTGCCGCTGCGAAAACTGTCGAAGACACCTCTCTGGCTGATAGTCTACGCAGAAGAAAGGGCTGAGCAGTTTGTAGCGCTTGTCACGAGCATAGGTGTACCGAGGAATGGTCTCTCTTCTGTCGAAGAAATCCCAAACGATTTCCTCCTGATGCAGCTTCTCGATCAAAGTTCGGCACTGAATGGCTGACTTCGGCTGTTTGTTGCTGAATCTGAAAGAACTGGCTTTTGACGGTACATGTCGCAGGAACCATGACTGCAAGGCATACGTGCATCCTTCTACCAAAATGGTTTCTCCGAGGGCGAAGCGAGCTAAACCTCTGTAGAGAAAGGCTAGAGCTGCCATGGATACTGAAAGCTGACGGGTCTGCTTGCTTCCCCATCTTCGAAAAAGTTGGGCGACTCTGATATCGACAAAATTCTGACCATCCTGAAAGAATGCTAATCCTACTGTGCATAGGACCATGGCATGCTGAATTCTTTCTTTCGCTGCTCGAGACAAGGTATTGACTTCTTCATAGGCTCCATACTTGTTGTAGAGTTCGAACAGATCGATGTACTGACTTCTGTTGATCTCTGTGAGAGGCCAGGATCTGCTCCCTGTAGCTCTGGCCAATGCTTCTCGAACATCTACCTCTTTGACATTGATCAAGAATTGCTGCTCGACTGGATCATCTGGCTGACCAGCTGGTTCTGGCAATCCCATGATATCACTGAACTCATCCATTAGCAAAGTCATCTCTCCCCACGGAAACCAAAACGTGCAGGTACACGGATTCCAACACTCTGCCATAGCTTGAATCAGACTGCCGTTGATGGTTTGCTTGCCAACTGCCGATGCCATCTCCAATCCACAATCATCCAAGTGGTCTGGAAACATACGCGAGAAGGCGGTGAACCAAGAATAGTACCACCGAGGGAAGAAGGTACGAGACTGGATGACCCGATGATCTGGGGTTCCATCCCTTATTTGATAGAAGACATGATCCCAAGGAAAGATAACATCGGGAGATTCGGATGCCATTGGAGTGATACTGAGGCAAAAAGAGGAAAGAGTCAGATAGAATGCAGGACTTACGGATAGACCTTTGATGAGAGGAGGAACAAACATAATTTCCTGGAAATTTTGTAAAAAATCAAGGGACTTTTTAAAGAAAGAATTTCCAGGGTTTTTTAAAGAAAGATTGACAACAAAAGAGAGAAGGACGTAGGTAAAGGAGAAAACATACACCCGGGGTTTTTGAAAATAGAGGAAGTTTTGAAGAGTACACCCAGGGTTTTAAAAGAGGTTGATATATATAGGAGAACACAAGGAAAACATCGCATAATCATAGCTGCACAAACAAAGGTGTGCACACAGCACTCCCTAAAGGCTGACTCTATATGCAATATTTGAAATAGCTTGTAGGACCTTAATCCTAACTCTATGGTTCAGATCATCTGATTTCAATCAAGGTATGCTGATATACTCAAGCCGAAGCTCGAAGTATGTGGCATAGAAGATATTTCTCCGGTTCTAAGGTAAGGGCTTCCCAACATCCTTGAGCACCTACCGATATACCTCGGACTATGGCCCTTAGGTACGTGGTAGGGGGCGCGAACCCAAATAAGTGGTCCAGTTGTGAGGCTCTCTCCCGAACTATGGTTCAGTGAGACAGCCCAGCAACGTGAAGACCGGGACAATGTAGGTAGGGATGTTTTCAAAATATGATCAACATGCAATAAAATCAGAAGGCTCTAATGCAAGTCCTAAAGAGATAGATTTAAATAAAGAGAAGCATACACTTGCATACATTGTTTTGCATTCAATCCCTAAAATTGAGGAGAGTTGTATTTAAGACCTAAGTCTAATGTGAACATGGATATAATCTCCTCAATATGGTCCTACCAAACCATACTTAGATCATATATGCAATGATGTCAGCTTAGGATAAAATTTAGGCTCCTAAGGTTTGCATGGAAATGTAGCTGACATATGTTAGAATAAAGACTTAGATTATATAAAAGCAAAGCAAAGGCATAAATTCAACCGGACGAAGACGTGTCCCATCTCGGTCGCCAAAACTGTGATCATCGCAAAATTTTTCCTATTCTCTCATTGGTTTCTCTCTCTTTCTTCTCTTTTCCCTTTCCAACCTCTATTTTCCTCCTTTTTGAAGGGAGAAGAATAAAAGACAGAAAGGAGAGAAGAGAAAAGAAGGAAAGAAAGAGAGAAGATGAACTATTTTGCGCGGCTTTCACTTGACCTTGATTTGAAAAGAATTTAGAAATTTAACTCGCCTCCGTTTTGAGAATATTTGCGGGAAAAGGGGAGACGGGATTCGCTCGTCGGTACGAGGTTCGACCGTTCCTGGCGCCTTTACCAGGGGTAATCGAACCAAGGATCGAATCTATGCCTTTTGCTTTGCCTAAATATAATCTAAAAATTTATCCTAAAAGATCTAAATGCACAAAGAATCATGCTTGTGCAATGCAAAGATGTATGCTCTTTTGAAAATTGATTTAGAAATTTCCAAGTATGTCTGAGATGAATTTGGTAAGGGATTGAAGAAATGTTTGAATCTAACTTAGAACTTGAGATAAATCAGAGAAGTTCTAAGTCTTTGAAGTAAATCAGAGTTAGGAGAATAAATGAGAAAGAATGACTTGAAGCTTTGAAAAATGAAAGGAAATGAAGTTTCAAAGTCAGAAATGGACTTTGAATTTGAACTCGGAATTTAGGAAAGTAAATGAATAATTGAGATGGAATTGAATCTAGATTTTGAAATTGGAAATCTTAAATTTAGAATGGATCTGAGAAATCTAAATGGTGTAGGAATGAATTCCAGATATGATCTGTAAGTGGATTTAGATTTGAAATCTGAAAATGAAAGGGAATTGGACCTAAGATGGATTTAAGATCTGAGATCTGAGATCTGAGATAAAATTGGGTTCTGGATCCTAAGATGGATTTGGATCAAAAGTCTAAGATCCAACATGTGATTGAATTCTAGATCCTGGAACTGGATCTGAAGTCTAAGATCCGAAGTAGAATTGGGTTCCGGATCCTAAGATGGATTTGGATCAAAAGTCTAAGATCCAACATGTGATTGAATTCTGGATCCTGAAACTGGATCTGAAGTCTAAGAACCGAAGTAGAATTGGGTTCCGGATCCTAAGATGGATTTGGATCTGAAGTCTGAGATCCAAATATAGAATTGGATTTTGGATCCTAACATGGATTTGGATCTGTGTTCTGAGATCCAAAGTGAAATTGGAGTCTGGATCCTAAAGGAGAATTGGATCTGAAGTCTGAGATCCAAAAGTGGAATTGGACTCTGGATCCTAAAGAGGAATTGGATCTGAAGTCGGAGATCCAATGTAGAAATGTTTTTAGAAAACTGGACCCAAGTTGATCCAATTTCGGATTTGGAATTTCCAAAATTGATTTGAGAATTTGAATTTTGAATATGCAAATGAATTCCAAAGTCAAATTGGACTTCGAAGCTTGAATCTGGAATTTAGAAGATGAATCCATATTTCCAATATTGAATTTGAATTTGGAAAATGAAATTCAGGAATTGAATCTTGAATATACAAATGAATTTCAAAGTCAATTTAGACCTTGAATTTGAAGTTTGAATTTTTGAAATTTAGAAGAGGAAGAGAATCTCAAAGTTAAATTGAACTTTGGATTTGATTTGAAGTATTTGAATATAAATGAATTTGGAATTTCAATGTCAAATTTGAACTTTGAAATCTGATTTGAATATAAAATGAATTTGAAATCTCAGAGTTAGATTGAATTTTGAGATTTAAAATGAAATAGAATTTTGAAAATTGAAAGAATGAATTGGACTTGATAAGGATTGAAGATAGATTTGAAGAAAGATATTTACTTGGAGTTTTTGAAAAATGAATTTTTGAAAATATGATGCAGTTCTATCCTAAATGATGAATGAATTTAAAGAATTTGAAATTGGATTTGAAAAGCTATTTCATTCTTTAAATGAATTAAAATAAGATTGAAGATACAATACATCCTTGACTATGGTCATTGAATGTATTATATAATAATCTATATTTAAATTCAGACGAAGAATGAAACACATTTGGTGCTTTTATAGAATTTAAAATGAAATTAACTCTCAATATACCCTGACTATGGCCATTGGTATATATTTTGAATTAATTTTAAATTAAATTCTGATAAAAGAGGAAAATATTTAAGGAAATATGATGAATTTTGAAAAACGGATCCAGTGTGGATCCAGTGTTATTTCGTAAAAGATAAAAATACTAAGTTTTGTCCACACCCTGACTATGGCCATTGATGTGGATCATCAACTTAGGATTAATTTACCTCTTACGAGATGGTGCACGTGTCATTCGTGTTTTACCATTGTGAATTTTTGAAAATAAAGGAGAAAATATGAGAACAAGTGATTCATGATGTTTACAATGCTCATTCATTCTACCTAAAACAGGAAATGTAAATTCTCATTTAGAATCTAACTATTACAATACATGAAAACAAAAATTTTTACAACTCTGAGTAGGGATATTTTTCACATATTCCCTACAAAACACATAGTTAGCACAAACAAACATGGGAGAATTTGCATATATCCTGTTGATTTCAAAGATATGAATTATGGAACACTTATATACCTATCTTGATTTCGAAGATGCAAAATTGAGATGCTTCTATGCCATGAATTTTATGATTCATAATATGAGAAGTGGCATATGTGTACTTAAAATATATACACATATATATGTATATATATATATATATATATATATATATATATATATATATATATATATATATATATGTATACATTACATATGATATATAGACAACATAAGTGGATGAGCATGAAGTAGACGAATATATAAATAAGGTATGCTGAATGCGGATAAAGCAGGTGGTATTTTCATATTGCTTGCTCATGTCCAAAATTCAAATGTGATAGCTCAAATCTTGAAGCCCGGTAGATCATAAGAATGTATATTTCAACCAATGTTCTGAGATGATCTTGATGGGTATGAACAAATTTTTAGAAATGCATAATGATCTAGACCCTCGCACTGCGTCCACTAGATGAACAAAAAAAAAAACTTAAGCTGATCATGTATTGTTGAGGCAAATGATGCATGCACCTAACGGGGATGCTTAAAGAATGGACACTCTAGCACATATACCCATAGCATGTGCAGTGTATGCTCAGACCCTTGACACTAACAGATCCTGATACTGGAAGTGATTGATAATTAACAGGTGCTTTGGAGCTAGTGCTGCCCAGTTGGGGAGCGGCTAAGTTATGACAACAGTTTAATATGGCCATGTAATTCACAAGGTAAAGTAAAGGAGATACCATATACAGACCAAGCCTGAGATGTCAGTATGATGGTATACATACTAGAAATGAATATGAGGGGATTAAGAGGGGTTAATGACATACAGGTGTAGGTAGAGATAGCAAGGAAACAAATTCCTTTAGGTGGGGAAACAGGATGATGATGGGTTGTGGTAATTAAGCCATGTAGATGCCAAATATGTTGACAGGATAGTAAAATCGATGCAGTGAAGGGATATGATGTACTCCAAATTCAGACATTCCTACTAAAGGAACGATGGGAGTAAGAGGCTCCATACATAAACTGCAGTGGTAGAGAGAGCAGTGGACGAGATGGGGATCATGCACCTGGGTGGTACAGGGGACTGTGCCATAGCACAGCTGCAGCAGGGGAATAGGTTGGACCCGAGTGGATCTAGGCAGCACTGTAGCAGTGGGCAAACAGTGGACTGGAGGCAGGCTCAATGGTCGTGTTTACTATATGTATGCAGTGAAAGATGTTTCCTGGCTTCTGCATCAAACTGAAAATAAGTACAGGTTGGGTATGGGTTCTGGAGCTGGGCAAATGCCATAGATGACAGATACTACTGGGGATGCTAGTGTGGTTTGTATACACAGTAATTATGAAATGCTGGTGGAGTTTGGAGTCCTTGTAATCGTAGCCAGGTGCAACCGTGATGGTCATTTCCTCCAGACCACTTAGCATATCCATTGGAATGATAAAAATTAACTTCCTTCCTAATCCTCCCAGCTAATCCTATCAACCAGTGTCTTCTCACTGAAATTGGCTGGTATGCCAACAACATATTTTTTTTTTGACTAATTTCATCATATGTGAACCCAAAGAAACAACATATTTTGATATATTTTGACTATCTCTGCTATTGCTATGGATCTGAGGGAAGTATGGATTAGCCATGAAAACAAAATTCAGTGGTACAAAACTTGCAGGATGCAAAAAGTGTGAGAATCAATGTGGCAATGAGTACAGATAACCCAGATTTGTTGAAAACACAATGAGTTTATTCCAGATTTGACATTCAGATGAATATGGTTTCATGCTGATTCTTAACAGATAACAAGGATAATCATGCTTCGAGATATCGTTTTCAGAAGTAATTATAAGGGATAGCAACGATATTAAATAAAAAAAACGATAATTTCATTGGTAGAGTTCTGCTGATCTTGAGGACATACCTGGGCCCTTCTTAGAGATGTAGCTTCTGGCTGACACTGTAATCCTACCAAAAGCCAAACAAATATGTCAGCTCAGCAAACTTAAGACAAAGAGTGCGGTTTGCTGATTTTACTCACTTCGACCTTTGATATCCACAGTCCAGATAAAGAAAGAGAAAATAATCAGGAGCTATGGCTCCCGACTCAGTTTTCTGAGTGTCTTCAGATCTAGATCAGAGATAGTTAGTTCAACTTTGAACTCTACTGGACAGAATGCTTTATGTGAGGCTAGCTGTGGGAGCAAACCTGCGTTAGGTAGTGGGGAAACATGAAGCATATGCACGGGGTCATGGATGGATGTGGCTGAAGGTATTCGCAGAAGAGGTACTGAACAATATCTTCTATGGGATGACGTGATCATTACTCTTTTTGAGGCATACATACATGAAGTATAATCATAAAGGCCAAGGCATGAATATTAAGCAAAATAAATGGGAAATACATTACAGATACATGATTGTCATACATCTGATAGATTTTGTTGCAAAAGAAAACAAACTTTTATGCAAAACAGATGTTCTAAATGACTATGTACAGAAAGAAATCAACATGATTATAGATGCAAAATGAATCTAAAGTTAACAAAAAAAAAAAAACGATACGGGTGAAAATTTTGTCTCCTCTAAAGAGCGGCCTGAATAAGGAAACCAAACATATAATTGCAAGCACAGTTAATTGCAATCACTGTATCAGGCATTGGGAAATGCTGAAATCATGGATCTCCATCAGCAACCATTACTGCAATTGATGTTTGCAGTATAACAGGATATTTGTACATTGTTAATTCACTGTTCCAATAACAATGTGCGACAAGAGATCAAGTGAATAACCAATGGAACAGTTCAACAGTGAGTGATCCATTTAAACAATAAGTGAGTTAGTGAACCCAGTGAACAAGATAAAATCAATGGAACGAATATTAAGGAAATTTATGATACTGGCTTAAAGACCTCATCCCTTCTTTGTCCATCAGATGAAGAGTAGGGGTAAACAAAGAAAATCTAACCCCTTTAATATCTCAGTTTTTTTTTATGCTACTGACAGAGAAAATCAAGAGAAAAGACATAAATCTTCGTTCTCCTATGCAATTAAAACTTACCTGGAACAATGCCATAAAAGAAAATAAGAGAGAGAGAAAAGAATAAATAAAAGGAGAAAAGAGAAAAATGATGCAATCGGAAATTTGAATGAAACACAGAGTTCAGGAAAAAGAAACCTAGGTAGAGGTTGAATATATCGCGAAACCAGAATGAAGCATCGCAATCGGATGCTACTGCGGGGAAAACTTGTATATGAACGATAAGTTGCCTAGACAAACTTATCAGAATACAGAAGGGAAGGAACATGATAGAGAAGATCAGCAATCTATTAGAAGTCGAAACCGGCTATCATGAATAAAAAAAAAAAAACATGTAAAATAAAAGTAAGAAAATCAGCACAGGTTGTCAGAGGAGATTCTCCAGCATACACAAAAGAATCGCAATCCGCACCGAAAATCAAAGAAAGTAGACACTTAGTGCGAAGTAGAAAATACCAAAAAAAAAAAAAAAACTCAAAACAATTTAACTAAACAGGGGATCGTCTTACCATGTATGGCGAAATCGTAGAAATTAAAATCACAAGCTAACGGATATACGAAAGCCAATGTAGCCAGCGAAGGGCCAAAGTTTTATTGCAGAACGCAGGCCGATATCGCTTATAAGCGGATCGTCATTGCGTGTATTGCTTCAGCAGAAGAGGAGTAACAAATGAGAAAGAAGATCTAAAAAAAAAAGAAAGATTCACGGAGAGGATGTAACGATAGTGATATTTTACCTTAGTTTGTAGGGATTCTGAGGATTAAAGAGGCAGAAATGGTGCTTCTAAGTGATGCTAAAGGGGCCGATCTCCTGGATTTGCAGATGCTTCCTATCTTCAGCTATTTGGAAGGAGGAACTGATGCGAGAGAATGCCGAAAATCCCCCCCATCATGGAGAGAAGGAGAGTTTGTTAAATAAGAGGGGAAGAAAGATCGGGAGGGTTAAGCGGTTTGGGATCAAGGGCCGGGATGGTGGAGCCATTGATCGGAGGGCTCTCGAGAGGAGTTCGCACATGGGGGGGGGGGGGGGGGGGTGGAAGAAGAAGGCCTGCGAGGCCGTTGAAGATGAAGGGTCGAGGCGAATGGCCATGGTGATCAAGGGTGGAGGATAAGGAAGGCGGTTCTGCGAAGAGGGGTCAATGGAGGCCATGGAGGGAGAGAGGCGGCTGAGGGAGGAAGGCGAGTTAGGGTTTTCAAAACCCTAACTCGACCCTTAAACCTTGAAAATTAGTTTTTTCCAAAAAAAGGCCTCCTTTTCAAGTTTTTCTAAAAAGATGGTTAAAGGTGAGTTTTTCGGCGAAAATCTTCAAAAACCACGTAGTTTTTTTTTTTGCATGATTTTTCCAATTTTTTGTATTTTTGGAACAGAATCTAAGTTTTTTACATGAAAACAAAGATTAAACACTAATTTTTTTGTATTTTTCTGAGAAATATTTACAAAAGTATTTTTCTGAGAATTTCAGACCATTTCGGGGGAATTTCTTCAGAAGAAAGGGTTTGGACCCAGGTTTTTGAGAAAATATTTGAGTTTTGATACTCGAATAGAGAAATATAACGTGATGGATCCAAACGGATACCAGACGAAGTGTCTGAGCTTTTCAGAAAGTTATTTTTGATAATTTTGAGAATTTGATTGGATAATGAAGCTCAGATTTGGATTTTGATGTAGATCCGGATCCGAAATTGAGTCAAATATCTAAAATGAATTTAATTTCAACGAAATTTGAGAAACAAAATGGAATTTAGATTTAAAACCGACTTAATTACCCAAAGAATGGGGAAAAAGGGGCAAAAAGGGGATATTTACAACATTTTGAAAAATTTGGGGTGTTCACAATATACTTAAGCAAAGCTTTATTTACTTAATATACATCATATTTACACAAGCATCGCCTTAAACAAAATGTCATGCCGCACTGGCAGACTTTTAGACGTTGAGAAACTATATACACGAGTCTATTGACTCCAAAACATTACCAGTCTCTACTACGAACTAGATTTCTTTCTTGACCCAAACAACCCGAAGTATCGTTTGCTTCCACATTGCCTTGGTGCAGGCACAACTAGTTTTGGCTTGGGCGGCACTTCCGCACTCTCAAGCGAATCTTGTGGTAGATTAGTGATGCCGGTCCACTTGCCCATTCAGCATCATTATGACTTGGGGAGTCCGAGATCATAACGGGATAATAAGAGTTGTATCCCTCTCCTTGGCCATTCAGGCTCAGCGCTTGTGAAGCCGCTTTGTTCCCCCATATAATAGCACTATGATCCGAGGATTATAGGAGTTGTTGCATCCCTCATCCCGACTGTGCAAGCTAGGCGTACGTGATACCTGTTGATAGCCTTGCGATTGACCGAATCCCTCAAGGAAGTTCAGGTCAAACTCTACCAGAGATGATAGTTCATCTGAAGTTGCTGGGGTACGGCTAGTCCCCCTACTGGAGTAATGTGGTCCACTAACACACGAGGTCTCATCCCTAAGACCAAGCGATCCCCGCCGACCCATATCGGCGGTATGTTTCCTTTGGCATTCATTGGCGGAATGCCCTTCTTCGCCACAAAACTGGCAGTCTTGGACCTCATATGGGCATACCCACTCATCGTGCATGATCCCGCAACAATAGCAGTATCTTCAGGAGTCGTGAGTTGCCATCTATACAAAGATGCACCCAGATCAGAACACAAGTATAAAATATATACTTACAGTGCGATATCATGAGCATGACGGATCTTGAACCAGGTTTCTCAGATACATGCTCTGATACCAATTCTGTAATGCCCTGGATTTCCAAAACAAAGCTAAGTTAAAATTTTCATGAATTTCATTTATTTTTCTTTCTTTCTTTCTAGCGCAACTTAGAAAATCTTTTAGCAGTGGAAACAGACAATAATGAGTCATCGGTTTTAGAAAACTCCGAGC
Organism: Nuphar pumila; assembly: GCF_984573655.1. NCBI lineage: Eukaryota > Viridiplantae > Streptophyta > Magnoliopsida > Nymphaeales > Nymphaeaceae > Nuphar > Nuphar pumila. The sequence goes on along the minus strand of NC_143250.1, from coordinate 57,367,579 downwards.
ACGTTGCAGATATGTGGCCAAGCAACTCATTGACCACCAAAGTGTTCCATTTATCGAAAACCACATGTTTATTACAGCATTATTGCTTGGAAATGCAATATAGGTTCAATAAAAGGAAGCAGTACAACTCTGTCTAGAGAAACCCTGGAACTCGATACCGCCTTGCTCCGCATATCGCCACGCAGGTACAACACCTGAAATCCCCATTAAACCGGGTCAGAACCACTGATGGTCTGGTAAGCAAGCAATCATACGTCCATTCAACTCAAGCATATACAATGATCACTCAGGGTCGCAATTCGTAATAACGACGCTCAAGCCTCCAAGACTTAGCGTATATCGCAAGAGCCTCCTCAGGGCTATGAGTTGAACATCCACGTAAGTCTTCAAGACTTCGCATAAGCCTCTCCAGGAATGTGATTTAGAATAACCGCTTAAGTCTTCACGACTTAGCTTTGACCGCTTCAGGGTCACGAATGAATGTCTAGCTCAAGTCTTTATGCTTGGTACATCCGTATCCTATGAATCTAAGGACAACTCTCCGAGTTTTGCTTAGTCGTATGGATATCAATGGAATTCTTTGTCAATCGATCCAGTCGTATACCGACCATGACACCTTCACAAAGGTTATGCATGACTGACTCAACAACATCCATACATGCATACATTCAAAGTATTGTTGTACCTAAGCTAATGCTTTGTTTCGATAATTGCACCTCCCCTTGGGCTTAGAGGACTCATATCTAAGCGACAATGCAACAATCTGGGGGTTGATTATTCTATGTACTTTAGATACCCCAGAGGCATGTTGACCCCATCCCCCTTGTAACGCCCCGGATTTCCAAAACAAAGCTAAGTTAAAATTTTCATGAATTTCTTTTTTTTTTCTTTGCAGCGGAACTTAGAAAAGCTTTTAGCAGCGGAATAAGACGATAATGAATCGTCGGTTTTAGAAAACTCCGAGCACGTTGCAGGTATGTGGCCAAGCAACTCATTGACCACCAAGGGGTTCCATTTTATCGAAAACCACATGTTTATTACAACACTATTGCTTAAAAAAGCAGTGTAGGTTCAATAAAAGGAAGCAGTACAACTCTGTCTAGAGAAACCTTGGAACTCGATGCCGCCTTGCTCCGCATATCGCCACGCAGGTTCAACACCTGAAATCCCCATTAAACGGGGTCAGAACCACTGATGGTCTGGTAATCATGCAGTCATTCATCCATTCATCTCAAGTACAACAATGACTACTTAGGGTCGCAATGAGAAATAACGACGCTCAAGCCTCCAAGACTTAGCGTAAATCGCGAGAGCCTCCTCAGGGCTATGAGTTGAACATCCGCTCTAGTCCTCATGACTTAGAGCAAGCCTTTTCAGGGCTGTGATTTGAATAGCCGCTTAAGTCTCCACGACTTAGCCATGACCTCTTCCGGGACTCAAAGTGATGTCTAGCTCAAGTCTTCATACTTGGCACATCCGTATCCCACGCATCTAAGGACAGCTCCTCGAGCTTCGCTTAGTCGTGCGGATACAACACGGGTCTTTGCCCAATTGGTCCAGTAGTATACCGAACATGACACCTTCACAAAGGTTATGCAAGACTGACTCAACACGTCATCCACTCATACATTCAAAGCATCGTTGTACCTAGAACTAATGCATTGTTTTGATAATTAACCGCTCCCGCCTTTTGTACGCAGGTAGAGCTATTGTCCGGGCATCAACGCGACGTTCTGGGGGTTGATTATTCTATGTATTTTAGATACCCCAGAGGCCTGTTGACCCTATCCATAGTAGGGCAGTGTGTTTAAACTGGGAGAACCCTACTAGGCCCATATTCGGATGCATCCTCTACTTGCAGTAGTTGGGTTCAATCCTTAGATCTTAAGGATAACCACGACCCCAAAACCCATGAGTGACTGAGGCCATCGTGGACTCTATCAGGTCCAAAGTAAAATACATGTCACTCAAGGCTGTACCATCACTGTCATTCTACAGTGAGCATAATTCCTGAAGGGGTCTGCCAGTCTTACAATTACTTGGACAGAATATGCATGCCATTTAGGCAGCCCGTGCTTTTAGCACGACGGGAGTATGTACCCGACCCCATTCAGTTCGCCCCAACACAGTCATTACTGAGGGGGTACCCCTAACACGATTTTCATCCGCAGGGTATGTGCGACCTTAAGTCTTATTCATATGCATGCAGAACACCGCTCTTGGCACTTCGGCCACCACGAGCATCACACCTCTTTGGGTGGAAACAACACAGTCTAGCTCTTCGGCCCTTACGAGTCTGGTTGTGTAACCGTTCTCAATAAGCATGCATATGACTCGATCTAAATAGATCGGCTACTCGGCGTATTTTTACGCAACGAGTCCAAACCTAGCCAAGGTGCAACCTCTACTCCGGCTCAGCGGCCCTTACGAGCAAGGTGCCCTTGTAGGCACACGGATACGAGCCGATCTGGCATCGTTCCATCAACGGACATCATTATGCCGTTCAACTGGTTCCGGCAGCTCTTCTGCCAACTATTTCGTCAGCACCTCCCCTGCTCTATCGGCAGTGGTGCGACGAACCCTTCTACGTTTGTAGAAGGCAATCCATGAACCGGGTAGCACTCTGCTATATGTCAGAGTATCCTGCTACGTTCTTTCTGAGCTATTTTTAGCTTCTTCAGAAATTTCAGCAGCACTTCCTCTCTTTTACGGAGAAAGCGTGCGTTTCTTTTATCTATTTCAGCGGCATCTCCTCTCTTTGGTAGGAAATCGCTACGCTTAATTCAGGGAAATGGATGCGCACCGTTGTGCGTACTTTGCATCCATCAAGGTTGCAGGAACCCTGGGCCATAGCCAGGCCATACGTAATTGACTTAGTCTTTACGTAAAGAGCATTTTGCCAAAAACCGAAGCCTTTCCAATAGAGGCTTCATTCGTCAAGCAGAATCTTGAACGAGGAGCGATCAGGGAATCGCATTGGCGATTTGGAGTTGATCTCCATTTGAACGCTCATATTATGCGTCATATATGTAGTATAAGCAGAAGCCTATGTTATATACAGCGGCGGCATAAAGAAATGCATATACTATTGTTCAGGGTGTGTAACTGAACAAAATATTCTACATATATAACAAAACAGAAGCCTTGGCATCGTTCGACGCGACGACGTAAGTAAATACATTGCAGAAAGCAGGAGCCTTGGCATCGTTCGACGCGACGGCGTAAGTAAATGCATAATCGGAAGTGCAGAAAACAGGGAGCCTTGGCATCATACGACGCGACGGCAAAGGTAAATTACATAGCCTGTGCGATATAGGACGCGTCGGCAGAATCAGCAAATATACACCTAGATCTGTATCCAACGATAGTTACGAGGCGAGCGGGTGAACACCGAAGTGTTCTGAAGGGCTCAACCAAGAACTAGGGCGAGATACCATTTTAAAAACGCATATACTGCGTGTTTGAACATAGATATATCCGACGATAGTTACGAGACTAGCGGGTGAACACCGAAGTGTCCAAAAAGGGCTCAATCAAGAACTAAAGCAAGATACTACTTCAGAAAGTATATGCTATATACAAACAATCAAATACTTGAGAGAGATGGATCAACGAAGCGAACTTACTTCAAATCGTGGAAGAAACGACTCTAGGTTGCTTCTTTGGCTTCGAGCCTTCCTTCGAGAGGTCAGACTAAGTCAGATGAAGCTGACTTAGTTGAGAAAGAGGTAGAGTAGGTCAAGCTACTCAACCTAAGTGGTTTGAACCAAACAGGGTTCGGTCCAAGTCAACTGGGTTCAGCAGGTTCGAACTCAGCTCAAGTAGGCTAAGTCTGGGTTCAGAAATCCAAACCGGAATCTGGACCAAAAAGGACTTTGACTTTGACTTTAAACCCAACTAGGTTCAAGTCAAGTCAACTAGGTTTGGACCAGGTCAAGTGGGTTCTGACCTAGGTCAGGTGGTTTAGGACTAGGTCAGGCAGGTTCAGGCTAAGTCAGGCAGGCTCAGACCAGGTCAGGTGGGCTCAGGTGGGCTAGGCTAGGTAGGGGAGGTTTAGGAGAGAGAGAGAAGGCAAGAGAGAGAGGGGGGGTCAATTTTTATCAGAAGAGAGAGAGTGGAGAGGGCTATTTATAGCCCAAGCCCACCTCCTCTTGGGTTTTTCCATGCCCCTTCTACCCCCTTGGCTTCTTTTTAATTCCAAGAGGTTTCTTGGTGTGGGGCCCACTTGGATATTCCATGAGATATTTTTGTGGGTCCCACCAGATATTTTCTGAGGAATATTTCTGTGGGTCCCACCAATATTTCCGTGGGTCCCGCAAAAATTTTGGGTTTTCAGCGATTTTTTTCTGACAAATCCTGAGTACGCCATTCTCTTCGTATTGATGCAACTAAGAAAGTTGGCTCGCAGGAATCCTTTGATTTCGTTTAGGTAGGAAGTTATGGCTTCCAGAGTGTTTGAGCATATATTCGCGATTCAACGAATATCCTAAGTATAACTGGCTCGCAGGAATTTATTCGTTTCGCATTCTGAGAAAAATGCTATTTTTATCGATAAATGCCTCATGAATTTTATTCAGATATTTTCTGAAAAATTGCGGGTCTTACATCATTACCCCCTTAAAGGAATTTCGTCCGCGAAATTCAGCTAAGAGTACAAGGTGAAGAGTTCAGGATATTTATCCCGCATATCCGATTCGGACTCCCAAGTGCAATCATCGATTCCATGATGCTGCCACCTCACTTTAACAAGTGGAATGACCTTCGTTCTTAGCACTTGCTCCCGGCGGTCCATGATCTCCACTGGCCTTTCTTCTACCGTCATATCTTCTTGAATGTAAATATCTTCGTGTTGAATGACGTGAGAAGGATCATGAACGTATTTACGAAGCATTGATACGTGAAATACATCATGTATTTGCGCGTATTGTGGTGGCAATGCTACTCGGTAGGCAGTCTCTCCGATTCGGCTCAAAACTTCGAAGGGACCAACGAATCTGGGGCTGAGCTTCCCCTTCCTTCTAAAACGAAACACACTCTTGGTTGGAGAGACCTTGATAAAAACCTTATCTCCAACCGCAAAAGTGAGTTCCCTACGCCGATAATCGGCGTAGCTCTTCTGTCGACTCTGAGCAGTCAGTAGCTTCTTTCTGATCATGTGGACTTGCTCAGTATAATGCTGCAATACAATGGGCGAGTTCAAGGTTCGCTCACCCACTTCACCCCAATGAATTGGTGATCGACAAGGTCGCCCGTACAAGGCTTCATACGGTGCCATCCCAATGCTAGCGTGGTGGCTATTATTATAAGCAAATTCAGCCAACGCTAGGTGGGAATCCCAATCACCTTTCCATTCCAGCATACAGGCTCTTAGCATATCTTCAAGAGTCTGTATGATTCGTTCTGATTGCCCATCTGTTTGGGGATAGAATGCTGTACTGAACTTGAGTTTCGTCCCCAGGGCTCTCTGAAGCTGCTCCCAAAAGTGAGAGGTGAACTTCGGGTCACGATCAGATATGATCAAAATCGGCACTCAATGGAGTCTAACGATTTTCCGAATGTAGATCTCTGCCAATCGTTCTGTTGAATACCGAGTGTTGATTGGCAAGAAGTGAGCAGACTTGGTGAGTATGTCCACGATTACCCATATTGAGTCATGTTGTCTCTTGGATCGAGGCAATCCAACGATGAAATCCATCGTAATGCCTTCCCATTTCCATTCTGGAATCTCGATCCGTTGCATCTTTCCACCAGGGCGCTGATGTTCGATCTTAACTTGCTGGCAGATCAAACACTTTAAGACAAACGTAGCCACATCACGCTTCATACCCCTCCACCAGTACTTTCTCTGCAAATCTCGAAACATCTTCGTACACCCAGGGTGGATAGTATATTTGCTACTATAGGCCTCCTGGAGTACTTCTTGTCTTAGCTTAGGGTTATTTGGAACCCAAATCCTTTCTTCCATCCATATTCCTCCATCTTCTTTCAAATGAAAGAAAGTATCATCTTTTTCAGCATGAGCTTTCAATTCCAAGTACTGGGATCCTTTAACTGTTCGGCTACGATGCGATCGAGGAACTCAATATGGATCGTCAAACATGACATTTGGATTCTGCCTGAATCAGCCAAAAATGGCTTCCACTTGACAAAATCCTCCATCAACTTCCATTGTCCAGTTAGGCTGGCCAGAGTGCCAACAGTCTTGCGACTAAGGGCATCTGCTACAACATTCGCCTTTCCAGGGTGATAAGAAAGCGTGAATTCATAGTCTTTGAGGAATTCCAGCCATCGCCGTTGCCGCATATTGTGTTCTTTTTGAGAAAAGAGGTATTTTAGGCTTTTATGGTCCGACATGACCTCAAATTTCTCTCTATACAGGTAGTGTCGCCAGATTTTAAGCGCGAACACTACCGCGGCAAGCTCAAGATCGTGGGTTGGATAGTTTTTCTCATGGACTCTCAACTGTCGTGACGCATAGGCGATTACTTTGCCATGCTGCATCAATACACAACCCAGACCTGTTCCCGAGGCATCGGTATAAGCAACGAAGCCTCCCTGACCAGAAGGTAAGGTAAGGACAGGGGCATTGGTAAGCCTCTGTTTGAGAACCTCAAAGCACTCCTTACATTGGTCAGTCCATTCAAACTTGACTCCCGTTTTTAGTAATTTCGTCATGGGTACGGCGATTCGGGAGAAGTCTTGTATGAACTTCCGATAATATCCGGCAAGTCCAAGGAAGCTACGGACCTCAGTGATATTTTCTGTCTGCTTCCAGTCCATCACAGCTTCCACCTTCGCAGGATCCACTGCGATTCCATCTTTTGAGATCACACGGCCAAGGAACATCACTTTATCTAGCCAGAATTCACATTTTGAAAACTTAGTATAGAGTTGCTTATCTTGAAGGGTTTTCAAGACGATTTTCAAGTGTTCCACGTGTTGTTCCTTGTTCTCAGAATATACGAGAATGTCATCAATAAAGACGATGACAAAGCTATCAAAATATGGTCTGAATATCCGGTTCATTAGATCCATAAAGGCAGCAGGCGCATTAGTGAGTCCGAAGGGCATTACTACGAACTCATAATGGCCGTATCTCGTTCTGAAGGCAGTCTTGGGTATATCCTCTTCCTTAACTCTGAGTTGATGGTACCCAGACCTGAGGTCGATCTTGGAGAACACCCTCGCTGTTCTGAGTTGATCGAATAAGTCTTCAATCCGAGGCAATGGGTACTTATTTTTAACAGTTGCCTGGTTAAGCATCCGATAATCGATGCATAACCGAAGGGATCCATCCTTCTTCTTTACAAACAGCACCGGGGCTCCCCACGGTGACACACTAGGACGGATGAACCCTTGTTCCATCAGTTCTTCCAACTAACACTTCAACTCACTGAGTTCAGCTGGCGCCATTCGATACGAGGCTTTGGATATCGGCGCTGTTCCAGGTAAGGATTGAATTCCAAATTCAACCTCACGAAGTGGCGGAAGTCCTGGCAATTCCTCAGGAAACACATCGGGAAACTCCCGCACCACTTCCAAACTCTCAAGGGGTTGGTCGTTAGATTTTTCCACCGAGAGACTCAATAGGAAGGCCACACAACCCTTCCTAAGGTATTTTTGTACCTTAAGTGCTTATATGAGCCTTTTCTGTGGAACTGGTTTGGATAACCGGTATTCCATCTTAGGCAATTCCGGTCGAGATAGAATCACTCTGCCCTCGCGGCACAGAATCTTGGCATTATTCTGTGCCAACCAATTCATTCCCAGAATGACATCGTACTGTATCATATCGATCAGGATGGCGTCAGTAGGCAAGTGTTGCCCTGCTATCTCAATATCCAAATTTTTCACACACCGAATACATTTGGTGTGTAAACCCAACGGATTATACACTTCGATCATTCTATCAATCAGTTGCACTGAGGCATGGAGTTGTTCGATGAAATCGTCAGAGGTAAACGTATGAGTAGCACCACAATCAAACAAGACGTAAGCTGCATGTCCATTAACAGGTACGGTGCCTTCAATCAGGTCACCATTTTCGACTTGTTCAGTCGTTACAGCATATACACAACCTGCACCAGGCCTTTGTTCTACTCTAAGTGGAGGTCGTTGAAACTGAGAACGTTGTGGTGCTAGTCGAGAGGGTCCGGCAGATCCGGCATTACTCCTCTGTTCATCTGCAGCCTTCTTGGCACAATCCCTTATGAAGTGACCCATCTTGCCACAATACAAGCAACCACCCATGTCACGAGGACATGGTTTTCCGGGGTAGTTCACACGACACCTTGGGCAGCTGAAGTTGGACTGCTGACCGTTCGGAGTTGTGTTTAGTCTTGGCCTCACGACTTATTGAGTGTTGTTCCCTCCTTGGAACTTCTTCTTTTGAAAGGGTTGTCGTGAACCTTGGCCACTTGGGAACGTCCTTTTACGATTCCCCCCATTCACTATGGGCTTCTTTGCTACGATCACTTTAGATTGCGCCCAATTCTCTTGGATTTTTGAAGCCGCTGCTACCGCAGCCTGAAAAGTCGAAGGCATGCTTGTTATCACTCGAGATCGCAGCCCTTCGCGCAGACCATTCACATATTTGTCGGCCCTTTCTTGGTCTGTTTCGAACAATCGAGAGCAGTAGCGCTCTAGATTCTGAAATTTGGTGGTATAGTCCATTAGACTCATACCGCCCTGTTCCAACTCCAGAAACTCCATCTTTTTCTTGTTTCTGGAATGCAACGGGAAGTAGTTATCCATAAAAGTCCTCCGAAAGTCAGTCCAAGGAATGACTTCGACTTGTGAGAACTGGATAAGTTTAGTGGTATCCCACCACTTTTGTGCATTGTCTTTCAACCGATACGTGCCAAAGTTGGTCTTTTTCTCTTCTGGTACTCCCAGTACCGAGAAGGCACGTTCTGTCTCTTCGATCCAACTCTCTGCGAGCTCCAGATCGGCTCTGGCAATGAAAACTGGTGGGTCAAGCTTCAGGAACTTCTCATAAGTCACTCCTCCCAGGTGCTCATTTCGTGGTGCGACTGGTTCTGGCCTTGTTTCACGGATGGTTGTAACCAGGTTGTTGAGTGTTTTCAACAGGAATCCTTGCGTATGGGACTCCTCGCTCGGCATGATTCTCCTCGTCGTAGGATCCATTTATCTATGCACACACAAGCACTTGTTTTTAGTTTCTCGATGTATATGAGGAAGTAAAAGCTTGTAAACACCCCAAATTTTCACCCTCATCTAGTGTTTGTCCATTTCATAAGTCATTACAGATCATTGCATGTCATTGCATAGCATTGCATAGCATTGCATGGCATTGCATGGCATTGCATGTCATTGCATCTCATTTTCGAGATCCAACACTCCTATTTCAAAACATTCAATCCAGATTTGAATTTTAAAACTTTATTTCAAAATCAATTTCAAAACCTAGGTTTTTATTCAATACTCTGTCATTTTCCAACCCCAGGACTTTATATTTCGAAATATTTTCTCAGAAAACAATCTGGATTCATTTCAAATTCAAATTTTAATCGATTTCAATTCACAGATGAGACCCATTGAGGTGGTGTCGCTTCTGAATTCCTCTATTCATCAAATTTCTCAAATTTTTGAAAGTTTCAGTCCGATCAGGACTCTGTCTCAGAGTCCTAATCCAGTCAGGAGTCTGTTTTTAAGTCTGTTTTACTTCCATTTTCAGTCTTTTTCGATTATTTTCAAAATTTAGGTCATTTTACATAGTCCAGTTAGTTCAGGACTCTATTTTAGAGTTCGGTTGAGTTAGGAGTCTAACCCTGACTGTGTTTTCTGACTTATTTCATCATTTCTTGATAAAATCTTTTGAAAATCCTTTCATTTGGCTTTTAAAATCTAAAATCTCAGAGTCCTAAGAGTTCAAGACTCTAACCCGGAGTTCCAGTTCACTTGAGACCCTATTTTCAAAGATCTTGAATTTCAAATATCGATTTTAACCCCTTTTCAAAGCCATTTTCAGTGTTTATTTCAAAATTTCTAAAACTCGATGTGGGCCCACTCAGTTGGCACCATATCCAGAGGAATTCTAACTCAGTTAGAACCCTATGCCATTTCAAAAATCCTAATTTTAAGATTACTTTTGAAACTCCTTTTGAAAACTCCTTCAATTTCAAGTTTTAAAATCATCTTTTTGTAAAAACTCCAGTAGGGCCCACTCGGGGTGGTGCCATATTCGAGTCAGTCAGGGCTAGATTAGGGTTAGTTGATGTCTTGGTTAGTGTTAGAGGTTTAGAAGAGTCAAAACCATTTTGAAAAACTCATTTTTGAAAGTTAGTTTTTAAAACTAGTGTTTTTAAAGGTTTTTAAAGGTGTTTTAAAAACCCAAATGTGGAAAATGCCAAGTGGCATTACATTTGAGGATTTTCTAGGATAGGCTAGGGGTTAATTAGGCTTTATTTAGGATAATTTAGGTTAGGGGTAGTATAGTAACTCCACCCAAAAATCGCCCCCCTTTAGAGTCCAAAAATTTCAAAACTTGTCATTTTTTAAAACCTAAAAAAAATATTATAAAAGGCCCCTATGGGGGACGATTTTAAGGGATCTCCTTTGGTGAATCTTGGAGCTTCTCTCTCCTCTCCAGCCCTCTTCCATTGCTGCAACTCCAAGGTAAAGAGTTTCTTCCATTTTTTGATATTTTGTTTAATGTTTTAATGCTTTAAGCATAGATTTAGCCTTGGTCCTTATGAAGATTCAACCATGATTCAACCTCAAGAACCATCAAGAACGGTCCAAGAAGATGATCTAACTCTGTTTTTTGTGTTTTACAGGGATTTTAATCCATTAGAATTGATTTTAATATGCTTTTTTACATTAGTAACCAATAAAATATATGATTTACCCTTTTTAATGGGTTAAATCTATGTTTTAAAGGTGATATCAAATTCCAGCCATTGATTCCCTGTTTTTATTTTATTTTCATGGTTTATTCATGTTTGTTTTACGTTTTACAGCATAGAAATAATTTTTATTTGCTGTTTTATGGTTTATTTTATTTATTTACATTAGTTAATGCATGGTTTTTCAAGTTTCTTAAATTTCTGTGTGTTTTAGGTTTAGAACAGTAAAGATAATGTTATTTCGGATTGAATTACTCATTGTTTATTTCTGATTTTTTTATATGTGATGCATGCATGAGTTATTGAGTTACTGTAGAAAAATAAGAGGTTTTGGATCTCGAGAACCCTGTCAAAAAAATCAGACATCAAATCGGGTTTTTAAAGCTTTAAAATCGTGGTTAAAATCAAGAAGCTAACTTGCTGTTATGATATTTCTCTCATCTTATATCCGATTTTAGATATGTAAAATGCTATGGATTCACATTGAGTAGATATGTCTTCTGTCAAGTTTTAGGATTTTTTGACCACTGTTTAGTATTTTTCCCCTTTCAGAGAATCTGTTTTTAAATTTAAAACTCGTTAGGGTTTACCAAAACCCTAATCAGACTTGTGTTAGTCATAAATCCCAAACCACAGATCCGATTCTAGATATGTAAAAAGTGAGTATTGTTATTTTTCTGTCTAATGTTCACCACTAAAATTTCAGAGATTTTTGTTTAAGATTGCTATTTATTTCTGTATTTTCAATCTGGAATAGCTGTTTTAATCCCTGTTAAGAGTGATATATTTTAGCTCAGATTGCCGGAAGGGTTTCTCCCTAACCCGAGATGATTTTTCCAATCTGTAAATTGGGAAATATCTGTTTTTCTTCTTAGTTAGTCTCTGTAAAATTTCATAAATTTCCATGGAGATTTGACCCCTGGTTCAGGTCTTGGATTAAAACTGGTTGGTGAATTAGGTCAAAAACAGCATATTTTTAGGGTTTAATGCAATTTTCGGATTAATTCAATGTCAAAAAATTATTTTTATAATTCCAATTCGACATTAGGGTTATCACAAGTGCAGGTACCAAGTTTTATAGATTTTGAAATCCATTTGATGGCTGAATTAAGCAAATTGCAAAACCGGGTTCCTGAAAGATCCAAAAACACTGCTAAAATCACAGTTTTTGTAATACTATTGGATTTTCGTGCATGAGCATATATTTTTAGGGTTTAATCATATTCATAATCATATTAGGATGCTTTAGGTTTAATTTTGTAGTTATTTGATTTCATTTAGGTCATAAAACCCAAATTTTTACCAAAATCCCTTTCTAAAAACCCTGATTTCAAGGCCATAGTCTTGCTGTCAGGGGCAATTTGGTCATTTGACCTAAATTTTGAAATCCCTAAACCTAATTTCATATTTTTAATCATGTCATAGCATATTTGGTTTGAGTTTATTCCATTCAAATTTCAAAACTTGCATTTTATCAAAATTTCTTTCTAAAAACCCTAATTTCAAGGCCATAGTCTTGTTATTAGGGGTATTTTGGTCATTTTGACCCCAATTTCGAAATTTCATATTTTACCTTTATTATTTCTTCATATTTTATCATTTTGATTTAAGGGAATCATGGCAAAAAGGCTTATATCTAGCAAAATCCAACAATTTCCTGATATTGTTGGATAAATCTAGAAAAGCCAACATATCCTCATTAACCAAGTTTTCTAGTTTTGCAGGTACATTGAAGACTTTATTTTTCATGTATTTAAATTTCAATAGTGATGTAACTTGTAATTAAACTTTGGAATAAGAATTTATATTTCCTGCTTAGCTTAGGTTGCATTGCATATAGTTTATTTTTAATAATGTTAATGTGTGATGGATGATGATTCATGCATATTTTTATAAATTCACCATGGTCTACACGAATGGCACATGCACTAGCTTTTATGAAGTTTATAAACTTGGTGGAATTTGTATTTATGGCCATAGTCAGAATGTGAATGATACCTAGATTTATGATCTTCATATTAGCCACATTCAGCCTACACTCTTAGGCTAACTTCAAAATGCACTGCATTTCTCAAAAATACAAAAAGTATTTCTCAATTCCTCAAATCCATATTCATTCATTTCATGCATTTACCAATTCCAATTCAAATCTCAATTCAAAGAAGTTCATTTCCTCAAAATCTCCTAAGTCTTATAGCAAAATCGATTTTCCCAAAAGCATTGAATTTCAAAGAATATTTCAAGTATTTCCTAAGTTCCAAATTCAAATTTTCTAAGTTAGAATTTCAATTTCAAAGTTTGAATTAAGAGAAACCAAGTCTCTCAGAATCGATTTTCACTAAATGTTAAGGATTTCTCAAAATCGATTTTTATTTCTCTCAGAAGTATATTTCAAATCCCATTTCACGATTTCTCATGTGATATCATTTCCAAGATTTACATTTTCTAAATATTTCAATCATTCAAAGCAAACATCATGTTTTCAAAATGTGCATTTTCTAAAAATTCATAGCACATGCCTGATTCTATGTGCATTTAGAAATTAGAATATGATTTAGACAAGTTGAATAGAGTAGAGCATAAGATTGATCCTTGGTTCAATTACCCCTGTTAAAGGTGGCAGGAACGGTTGAACCTCGTACCGACAGGCGAGTCCCATTCTTCGGAATTTTCCCGCATTTTAAAAAAACGGAGGTGAATTATTTTTAAAATCTTTTTCAAAGATCAGTTTGATTTGCAAAAGTAAAATTTTGCGATGATAACAGGTTTGGCGACCGTGATGGGACCTGTCTTTGCCTGATCAATCTAATGCTCTACTTAGTTCAAATTGTCAAAATCGATTTCCATGGAATGTCAGCTTTTAATGCTATCATGTGAACCTAGGAGCCTAGACTTGAACCCAGCTGACATGGAATGCATATAGACTAGGTATGGTTTGGTAGGACCATATTGAGGAGAATTATTCATGCTCACATAGACTTAGGTCTAATACAACACTCCTCAATTTAGGTATTGTATGAAAACAATGCTTGCTTCTTCAAATATTTCAAAAATCTATCTCTTTAGGACTTAGAGCCTTCTATTTGCTTGCATGTGCTCATGTTTTTCAAAAATCACCCCACCTATATTGTCCCGGTCTTCACGTTGCCGGGCTCTCTTCCAGAACCATAGTTCGGGACAGAGCCTCACAACTGGGCCACTTATTTGGGTGAAAACCCCCCTGCCACGTACCAAGGGCCATAGTCCAACGTATATCGGCAGGTGCTCAAGGATGTTGGAAAACTCGAACCTAAAACCAGAGAATTTGATTTTATGCTACGTACATCGAGCCTTGGCTTGAGTATATAGGCATAACTGGATTGGATACAGATGATCTGAGCCTTAGAGTTAGGATTAAGGTCCTACAGCTATTTCAAAATTTGTGCATCTAGAGTCAGCTTTTAGGGAATGTTGTATGTGCAGAATATGATTGCATATGTTATAGTCATTTCCTTTTATTTTCCATATTTTCCCAATTTTCTAAAATACTGGACGATTTTCTCAAAATTCCCCAATCTATGTCCATGTACTGTCCATGTTTTAAACCTTGGACGATTTTTTAAATACTTCACTTTCCATTTATTTCTTCATATTTTATCAAACCATGGACGATTTTTCAAATTTCCCTTAATTTCCTTCAAAACTCCAGGTGATTTCCCATCTTTCCTTTCTTCTGGATCTCGAATTTTCTGCTTTATTTTTTTATCCTGCCTGCATTTTTCTCAAATTTCCTGTATTTTCCCAAGTCTTATTCCAATTTCCATGTCTTCCAGTCCGATGGCATCCAGTCAGCTTGATTCAGTCTTCCTTGAGGGTCACATCTCCTACGAGATGCGACAAAGTCTTCCTGAACATCGAGTCCTCAGCACCGGATCCTTCTTTCCCCGGTGGTACTATTCATGGTTCAAGAACATCTCTCGTATGTTTCTGGACCATCTGGATGAGTGTGGATTGGAACTGGCGTCCGCAGTGGGAAAGCAGACAGTCAACGGCAACTTGATCCATGCACTAGCAGAGCGGTGGAATCCGAGCACTTCTACCTTCTGGTTCCCGTGGGGAGAGATGACAATACTGATGGATGAATTTTCAGAGAGCCGGTCAGCCTGGAGATCCATTGGAGAAGCAGTTTCTGATTAATGTTAAGGGTCTGGACCCTAAGGATGTCTTAGCTCGCATGACTGGACGTAAGTCGTGGCCCTTGATCGAGGAGGATGGGAATGAATATGTGGACCTGCTCGAAATCTACAGACAGCATGGGACATTTGTGGAAGTCAGCTCGTTGTCCAGGACAGCTCGAGAAAGAATTCAGCACGCAATGGTTCTGTGCACGGTGGGATTAGCTTTCTTTCCCGATGGACGGAATTACATGGATATCAGAATAGTTCAGCTTCTAAGGAGATGGGGAAGTCGACAGACCAGCCGCCTCTCCATAGCCATGGCCGCACTCGCCTTTCTATACCGAGGGTTGACCTGTTTTACACTCGGAGAGTCGATCCTAGTCGAAGGATGCACCTATGCCTTGCAATCTTGGTTCCTCCAGCATGTGCCAGCCCGAGCCAGTTCATTCAGATATAATGGTGAAAAGCTCCTTCCAGTTGCGCGATACCGGTTCTTGATCGACAACCTTCAAGAGGAAGAGGTCGTATGAGACTACTTTGATCGTCAGGAATCACCTCCCAGATACACTTATGCTTACGGCAAGCGATTCAGATTACTTGGCCCGTTCTTCTGCGCATACTATCATCCCGAGCAGTGTGTCAGGCAGTTCTCTCAGAGGCAGAAGCGCGTAGAGATTCGTCCACTAGCAGGGGTTCTGCCAGAATTCGATCTCGCATCAGATCAGTGGTCCGGAGCATACCATTCTGTCAGACATGGTTGGGATTCCTTTGTCAGTCTTACTATTTTTCCTGGTCCTCGTGTATCTTCCGATTATCCGGAGTGGTGGAAAATTGTTTGTCCCCCTCCCCTCTGTCAAGTGTATTATTGATAAAATCATATTTTTCCCCTCAATAAAAATTCCTTTATTTTATATTTCACTTTGGTTTGACGACCTCGCCTAGGTAACAAGGCATATTTTCAATTGTTTATCTTGCAAAGAATGGCAACACAATTGTCGTAATCCCAGCGACGACTCAATCCCTAGTAATGGGATATTATTTCAATTGTCTACCAAAATTCTCAACAAATATTTTCCTCCAAACCAAATTTCCTTCAGAAGCCTAACCATCAGTTCTGCCCTGCAGAGAGCATCAGCAACATCCAAGAGAACATTTGTGATACCCGATGGTTCATACAAGATCCAGAAAGAAAACCACATCAGTTGAAGGCATCGCGTACTCAGTCGCATCAGAAGAGGAAATGGACTCACCCCGTAGTCAGGGTCAGCAAGCAGAGGATGACATGGGTCCCCAAATGTACGTCATGTTCAAAAAAAATGATGACCAAGATGCTGGCAGAGCAAGCTGAGGCCAGTACTGAGCAAATTCAGACCAAACAGAAAGATAAGGGTCATGCCGTCAAGAATGTGAAGATCAGCAAAAAGCAGAGTCGTCACGAGGAAATATCTGATGAGTCAGAATCAGCAGATGATACTGACAAAGATTATGAAAACAAGCAAGAATTCAAAAGGTCGACTCAGGGGCAGGAGTCGGCCTACAAATCCAAGAATCAGTCGGTTGACGACCCTACGCAGTCACAACTGAAAGATGTGATGAAGATGGTTAAGGATCTTCAAGCTCGTGACAAGGGCAAAAGAGTCTTTACAAGTGAAGACTTCTATGATGCACTGGATGGGGATGATGATCTCGATAACCTCCCCAAGAAATTCATTAAGTTTGATGGTTCGGGTAACCCAAAGTCACACCTCGCCCTTTTCTTTGCAGAGTGTTCCAAGTTCAGGAGGAATAACCGAGCCTTATTTCTTTGTTTCCCTCGCAGTCTGGAGGGTATTGCAGCAAAATGGTATTCAAAGCATATTAATCCTATAGAGCTGAAAGAGTTTGATAAAGTGGTCAATTTGTTTATTGAGCGCTTTTTATTCAATGTTGAAGCACTCCCGACTCTCAGTCATCTCTGCAGTCTGAGGCAAAAGGAAAACGAGAAGGCCAGGGATTTCATTCACAGATGGAGATCCGCTTGCAATAAGATGCGTGAGCCAATAGCAGAAGGACACGCACTATCTTTGATCCTGAGCAACTTCTCGCAACCCATGAGGGGACTGATTTCTACATCTCCATCGAAGAGCTTCATAGAACTGATAGAACGAGCTGAATGGATTGAGTTGAGTATGGAAAATGGATCTTATGAAGGTTTCATATTCACCAAAAGCAGCAGTCAGCAGGAATCTAACAAGAAAACCCATTTTACCTACTCTACCAGCAACAACAAGAACCATTATAAGGGAAATGTGAAAGATCACAGCTCTGGCCCAGGGGGACCAAACCCCAACAAAAATGAACAAAAAGGTGAGTCGATTCCTCAGTATGATAAGCAACCTCAGCAATCTTTTGAGCAAGGGTCGAGACCTCAAGAAAAGTCGAAGCACGACAACTGGAGTTTTAAACGTGACTTTACTCCCCTAGATCAACCGCGTGAAGAAATCCTTGAATATATGTTGGCCAAAGAGATGATTAAGCTCCCAAGAGTCGATGATCCTCCTATCACTAGGGGAAGATTTAAAGATCAATTCTGCAAGTTTCATCGGGCCATGGGGCATGATACCGAGTACTGTTTCGTTCTCAGGAATATTATTCAAGACTATATCGATAAAAATATCCTTGTGGAAGGCAAAGAAGAAGATAAAGCAACCAGCTCATCAGCCC
The DNA here is from genome assembly GCF_984573655.1 of Nuphar pumila. Classification (NCBI taxonomy): domain Eukaryota; kingdom Viridiplantae; phylum Streptophyta; class Magnoliopsida; order Nymphaeales; family Nymphaeaceae; genus Nuphar; species Nuphar pumila. The sequence continues at coordinate 57,349,851 of NC_143250.1, read as the reverse complement.
CTTAAGAGCGACAAGGCCATCACTCTTTCATTCTTGCATTTTGCTTTCGCCATTTTGTATGGATGGCATGGTCTCATCTCTTTCATCAATAAAATTATCAATCTTCCTCATAGTTTGGCATCATCTTTTGTATTTCTCCTTCTTTACAAAATGTCTTTTTACAAGGAGTAACCTCTTTCAGAGTGTCTCCCGAATTCATCATCGTCAATCTTTCCACTGTTATCTTCAGAGAACATTCCTCAAATATCAATTATTTATCCTTTCATCCAATATCTTACTCCCCCATTACACTGGGGCATTATTTAAAAAAATTATCTTCAAAACATCCTGTATGCAGGCAGGATCAAGCAAATCTCTCATTTTGCACACATGTGTACTCATTTACATCATTTTGCATTTGCATGCATTCATTTGCATTTTTTTTGCATACATCAACTTGCATCAATCCAATACCCATTTAGGATAAGGGATGAATTCTGAGACTCGTGGCATTTGTCTAGGTCAGCATGAGAGTGAAGATTGAAAATCTCACATTGCAATCATCAAGCGCTTTCTAAACACCAATCTTTTTCAAGTTCGGGCCGAGTTTTTATCAAAACCATTTTTACCAGTCAACCTTCGGGTGAAGCGAACTTCTTAAATCCAGTTTTCACTGGTCGGACTTCCTGAATCCAGTTTTCACTGGTCGAACTTCTTAAATCCGGTTTTCATTTGTCGAACTTCCTAAATCCAGTTTTTACTGGTCGAACTTTCTAAATCCGGTTTTTACTGGTCGAACTTCTTGAATCCAGTTTTTACTGGTCGAACTTCCTAAATCCAGTTTTCACTGGTCGAACTTCCTAAATCCAGTTTTCACTGGTCGAACTTCCTAAATCCGGTTTTTACTGGTCGAACTTTCTAAATCCGGTTTTTACTAGTCGAACTTCTTAAATCCAGTTTTCACTGGTCAAACTTCCTAAATCCAGTTTTCACTGGTCGAACTTCCTAAATCCGGTTTTTACTGGTTGAACTTCCTAAATCCGGTTTTCGCTGGTCGAACTTCTTGAATCCAGTTTTCACTCGTCGAACTTCCTGAATCTGTTTTTACTGATCGACCCCTCTAAATTCAGTATTCACTGGTCAGATTTTTTCAAAGCCCAGCATTCGTGCGGGTACTTTTAAATTCAGTGCTCATGTTGGTATCCTTCCAAAATCCAGTGCTCGTACTGGTAGCCTTTTAAAGTCCAGTGCTCGAACTGGTATCCTTTAAAAAATCCAATGCTCGTACTGGTAATCTTTCAAAATCCAGTGCTCGTACTGGTAATCTTCCAAAATCCAGCACTCGTACTGGTAATCTTCCAAAGCCCGGTATTTGTACTGGTAATTTTTCAAAACATAATGCTTGTATTGGCACATTTTCAAAATCCGGTGTTTGCACTGGTACACTTTAAAATTCAGTGTCCACTAATTTAGTTTTCCTTCGGGATTTGAGTTCCGACTCGAATCTTCTTTCCTTCTGGTTAACCTAGTTTTCCTTCGGAATTCGAGTTCCGACTCGAATTTCCTTTCCTTCCACACCGGTTTAAGTTTGCCTTCGGGATTCGAGTTCCGACTCGAATCTTCTTTCCTTCTGGTTAACCTAATTTTCCTTCAGGAATTCGAGTTCCGACTCGAATTTTTTTTCTTCTAACCGGTTTAGTTTTCCTTTGGGATTCGAGTTCCGACTCGAATTTCCTTTCCTTCTAACCGGTTTAGTTTTCCTTCGAAATTTGAGTTCCGACTCGAATCTTCTTTCCTCTTAGTTGATCCAGTTTGCCTTTGAGATTCGGGTTCCGACACGAATTTCTTCTCCTTCCAAATTGATCTACCTTTCCTTCAGGATTCGAGTTCTGACTCGAATTTCTTCTCCTTCCACGATGGATCTAATTTTCCTTCAAAGATTCGGGTTCCGATCCGAGTTTTCCTTTCCTTCAGAGTTGGTCTAGAAGATCCGAGTCCCGACTTGAATCTTCTTCTAAAATCCAATTCAGAACTGGTCTAGAAGATTCGAGTTCTGACTCGAATTCTCTTTCAAAATCCAATTCATCTAATTTTCCTTGAAGAGTTGAATTCCGATTCGAATCTTCCCTCAAAAACCCAGTTTAGCACCTGGTCCATTCAAAACTCCAAATTTCGACCTTTTGGTCACTCAATACCGATTCCAAAAATTTCTCTTGCGAGAGACCCTTTGTATAGGGAGAGTTCGAGGGAGCTCGCTCTTTTCGCATGCTATCCAATTCGTTCACTTAGCCCCTTTTTAGGGAGAGTTTGAAGGGACTCGTGTCTTTGTGAACCGTTTGCAAAACAAAATTCCAAATTTCACACAAGGAACCCTTTTTATAGGGAGAGACTCGACGGAGACTTGCTTTCCTTGTGGCCCCATAATTTCAGACTAGGCCATTTCATCGTGAAGGACCCTCTTTTCAGAGAGAGTGTGATGAACTCGTTCCTTCATGACCAATTTACCAACCTCACCAATTCCGGTCCCCTTTCCATAAGAGAAGCCTAATGTTAGGAAGTTTTGACGAAAGCTTAATTTCTCTTCGAAAGTTCGTTTTGCAAACACCTCCTCTTCAGGAAAGAGAGGAGTAATTCCCAATTCTAATTTTTGAATCTTCTCCTTTGGGGAAAGGAGAAGAGAATTTCTGTCATGGATGTGTTGCGTTGTGCTTCAAATGCTCGCTTTCACAAAAGGATTTCAAGAAAATTTTGCCAATTTGTCATTAAATATTTGTTGATTTCAAAAATCTTTATTGCACAAAATTATTACTTCAGAATACCTCCACTATTACTTCCGAAAGGGCAATGCTTCCACGAAAAAGGATTCAAAGTTCAAAATCTTTCTATTGGCCAACCAAAAGGATGAAGAATAAATCCTCGATATGGCCAGCAAAGAGAATTCAATGTTGTTGCAAAGCCATGAGTGATTGATATTGATCGCAGTCAATGGCACATTTTTAAAGACCATTCTTGAAAAATAAAGCAGTCGAAATATCCTGGGTGATACAGAAAAATCCATACCATCTCTACATCTCCTCAAACACCCAAGCTGCAATTAAATATCTGCAAAAGAGATCTCTCAATTGTCGTCAAGATGAAGGCGAATTAAGCGAGTCGGCCCCCGGGGCCAAAGAAGATTTGGATCATCTCCAAGATGACGGAGTTTGTGACGGATCCTTCCAGGGAAAGTTCAGATCACCGTCGAGATGAAGGCGAGTGTGATGAGCCTACCGACAAACCCTAAAAGATATTTGATTTTAGCTATCATCAAGAGATTTCCCAACCAATGAGCCAATAATCATCATGATAACCCCTGAGTGAAAAGAAGGATCAGAACATCTCTGAGATGAAGGAGTTTGTGATGTACCCTTCCAAAAAAAAGAGAGAGAGACAAGTCAGGACATCTCCAAAATGAAGGATGATGTAATTCCCGAAAAATCCAAGAGAGCTCCAATCTGCTAAAAAAAAAAAGAGTGCAGAAAGATCATCATGAGAAAAGAATCCCAGGATATCAGACTGCCAAATCTATCAAGAATCTTCTTTAATTTTGTGAAATTCTTTTATCAATATTCTTTCACCAATAGCTCTCGCAATATCAAGAATATTTTCTTTTCCGTCCATATCAAGGAAATTGATAGCTTCCTTGAAAGAAAGTCAATCGCAAGCAATTTGAATTCGAATCTTGATTCTACGGAGTTAAACCCAGTCGGAGGTAATACTTCAGGTAGAAAAGAGGGAATACTTTCAAAACAATGTGCATCATTTTAAATTATTTTGAATCAACAATGATTTTCAACATTTTGACAATATTTTCTAGCTATCCTGGCGTGAAGCGAAAGCTTGAGGTTCATCTTTGGCGCATCCTGACATCAGTTGTTATCCCTTTTTAGGACTTGATAACGGGAGTTTTCAAGATTCCTTCCCTTCTTTGGTATAATCTGAGCGCACGGGCTCTCAGATTCGCACACTTCCCTGTGTCCCCACTGTCCCACCATAGTTTCGGCTTGAGGTTAAGCCACCAATTTCAGCAAAAGGCAATTTCAAAAGCTATTTAGTCTCAGCAATGAGACGCCCAAAAACAAACCCTTTTCAAGCTTTAGGGACCCCAATTTCCTTCCTTTTGCAAAACCCCTATCGGATTCATTGTGCGGAGATCCGAAGGTTCCATCACGGTCTCTTCTTTCGAGGATTCCGTTCCATTTTCTGCCCAATCAGGTTAAGGGTATAAACCTGAGCCTCCTTTGATGAGGTATTCCATTTTCTGCCCAATCAGGTTAAGGGTATAAACTTGAGCCTCCTTTGATGAGGTATTTCATTTTCTGCCCAATCAGGTTAAGGGTACAAACCTGAGCCTCCTTTGATGAGGTATTCCATTTTCTGCCCAATCAGGTTAAGGGTATAAACCTGAGCCTCATTTGATGAGGTATTCCATTTTCTGCCCAATCAGGATAAGGGTATAAACCTGAGCCTCATTTGATGAGGTATTCCATTTTCTACCCAATCAGGTTAAGGGTATAAACCTGAGCCTCATTTGATGAGGTATTCCATTTTCTACCCAATCAGGTTAAGGGTATAAACCTGAGCCTCATTTGATGAGGTATTCCATTTTCTACCCAATCAGGTTAAGGGTATAAACCTGAGCCTCATTTGATGAGGTATTTCATTTTCTACCCAATCAGGTTAAGGGTATAAACCTGAGCCTCCTTTGATGAGGTATTCCATTTTCTGCCCAATCAGGTTAAGGGTATAAACCTGAGCCTCATTTGATGAGGTATTCCATTTTTCACCCAATCAGGTTAAGGGTACAAACCTGAGCCTCACTTTGATGAGGTATTTCATTTCCCAATCAAGTTAAAGGTTAAGCCTGAGCTTCGTTCCATACGAGGTATTTCCCGTCCCATCCAGGTTAAGGGCAAAACCTGAATCTCACTTCTTTTCGAAGTAAAATTTTTTTCTTATTCTCCATTTCATATCTACCATCATCATTTGAATAAATTCTTTCATACCCAGTCAGATTCATCTAACTGGGGCATTTTTATAATCCAAATTTAGTGTGTTTTCTTTGCCACTAAGCTCGGCTTTCAACTGGCTTAGCAGCAAAGAGGGGCATCTGTAAACACCCCAAATTTTCACCCTCATCCAGTGTTTGTCCATTTCATAAGTCATTACAGATCATTGCATGTCATTGCATAGCATTGCATAGCATTGCATGGCATTGCATGGCATTGCATGTCATTGCATCTCATTTTCGAGATCCAGCACTCCTATTTCAAAACATTCAATCCAGATTTGAATTTTAAAGCTTTATTTCAAAATCAATTTCAAAACCTGGGTTTTTATTCAATACTCTGTCATTTTCCAACCCCAGGACTTTATATTTCGAAATATTTTCTCAGAAAACAATCTGGATTCATTTCAAATTCAAATTTTAATCGATTTCAATTCACAGATGAGACCCATTGAGGTGGTGTCGCTTCTGAATTCCTCTATTCATCAAATTTCTCAAATTTTTGAAAGTTTCAGTCCGATCAGGACTCTGTCTCAGAGTCCTAATCCAGTCAGGAGTCTGTTTTTAAGTTTGTTTTACTTTCATTTTCAGTCTTTTTCGATTATTTTCAAAATTTAGGTCATTTTACATAGTTCAGTTAGTTCAGGACTCTATTTTAGAGTTCGGTTGAGTTAGGAGTCTAACCCTGACTGTGTTTTCTGACTTATTTCATCATTTCTTGATAAAATCTTTTGAAAATCCTTTCATTTGACTTTTAAAATCTAAAATCTCAGAGTCCTAAGAGTTCAGGACTCTAACTCGGAGTTCCAGTTCACTTGAGACCCTATTTTCAAAGATCTTGAATTTCAAATATCGATTTTAACCCCTTTTTAAAGCCATTTTCAGTGTTTATTTCAAAATTTCTAAAACTCGATGTGGGCCCACTCAGTTGGCACCATATCCAGAGGAATTCTAACTCAGTTAGAACCCTATGCCATTTCAAAAATCCTAATTTTAAGATTACTTTTGAAACTCCTTTTGAAAACTCCAATTTCAAGTTTTAAAATCATCTTTTTGTAAAAACTCCAGTAGCGCCCACTCGGAGTGGTGCCATATTCGAGTCAGTCAGGGCTAGATTAGGGTTAGTTGATGTCTTGGTTAGTGTTAGAGGTTTAGAAGAGTCAAAACCATTTTGAAAAACTGATTTTTGAAAGTTAGTTTTTAAAACTAGTGTTTTTAAAGGTTTTTAAAGGTGTTTTAAAAACCCAAATGTGGAAAATGCCAAGTGGCATTACATTTGAGGATTTTCTAGGATAGGCTAGGGGTTAATTAGGCTTTATTTAGGATAATTTGGGTTAGGGGTAGTATAGAACTCCACCCAAAAATCGCCCCCCTTTAGAGTCCAAAAATTTCAAAACTTGTCATTTTTTAAAACCTAAAAAAATATTATAAAAGGCCCCTATGGGGGACGATTTTAAGGGCTCTCCTTTGGTGAATCTTGGAGCTTCTCTCTCCTCTCCAGCCCTCTTCCATTTCTGCAACTCCATGGTAAAGAGTTTCTTCCATTTTTTGATATTTTGTTTAATGTTTTAATGCTTTAAGCATAGATTTAGCCTTGGACGCCCCTCCTTATGAAGATTCAACCATGATTCAACCTCAAGAACCATCAAGAACGGTCCAAGAAGATGATCTAACTCTATTTTTTGTGTTTTACAGGGATTTTAATCCATTATAATTGATTTTAATATGCTTCTTTACATTATTAACCAATAAAATATATGATTTACCCTTTTTAATGGGTTAAATCTATGTTTTAAAGGTGATATCAAATTCCAGCCATTGAATCCCTGTTTTTATTTTATTTTCATGGTTTATTCATGTTTGTTTTACGTTCTACAGCATAGAAATAATTTTTATTTGCTGTTTTATGGTTTATTTTATTTATTTACATTAGTTAATGCATGGTTTTTCAAGTTTCTTAAATTTCTGTGTGTTTTAGGTTTAGAACAGTAAAGATAATGTTATTTCGGATTGAATTACTCATTGTTTATTTCTAATTTTTTTATATGTGATGCATGCATGAGTTATTGAGTTACTGTAGAAAAATCAGAGGTTTTGGATCTCGGTAACCCTGTAAAAAAAATCAGACATCAAATCGGGTTTTTAAAGCTTTAAAATCGTGGTTAAAATCAGGAAGGTAACTTGCTGTTATGATATTTCTCTCATCTTATATCCGATTTTAGATCTGTAAAATGCTATGGATTCACATTTAGTAGATATGTCTTCTGTGAATTTTTCGAATTTTTTGACCACTGTTTAGTATTTTTCCCCTTTCAGAGAATCTGTTTTTAAATTTAAAACTCGTTAGGGTTTACCAAAACCCTAATCAGACTTGTGTTAGTCTTAAATCCCAAACCACAAATTCGATTCTAGATCTGTAAAAAGTGAGTATTGTTATTTTTCTGTCTACTATTCACCACTAAAATTTCATAGATTTTTGTTTAGAATTGTTATTTATGTCTGTATTTTCAATCTGGAATAGCTGTTTTAATCCCTGTTAAGAGTGATATATTTTAGCTCAGATTGCCGGAAGGGTTTCTCCCTAACCGGAGATGATTTTTTCAATATGTAAATTGGGAAATCTCTGTTTTTCTTCTTAGTTAGTCTCTGTAAAATTTCATAAATTTCCATGGAGATTTGACCCCTGGTTCAGGTCTTGGATTGAAACTGGTTGGTGAATTAGGTCAAAAATAGCATATTTTTAGGGTTTAATGCAAGTTTCGGATTAATTCAATGTCAAACAATTATTTTTATAATTCCAATTCAACATTAGGGTTATAAAAAGTGCAGGTACCAATTTTTATGGATTTTGGAATCCATTTGATGGCTGAATTAAGCAAATTGCAAAACCGGGTTCCTGAAAGATCCAAAAACACTGCTAAAATCACAGTTTTTGTAATATTATTGGATTTTCGTGCATGCGCATATATTTTTAGGGTTTAATCATATTCATAATCATATTAGGATTCTTTAGGTTTAATTTTATAGTTATTTGATTTCATTTAGGTCATAAAACCCAAATTTTTACCAAAATCCCTTTCTAAAAACCCTGATTTCAAGGCCATAGTCTTGCTGTCAGGGGCAATTTGGTCATTTGACCTAAATTTCGAAATCCCTAACCCTAATTTCATATTTTTAATCATGTCATAGCATATTTGGTTTGAGTTTATTCCATTCAAATTTCAAAACTTGCATTTTATCAAAATTTCTTTCTAAAAACCCTAATTTCAAGGCCATAGTCTTGTTATTAGGGGTATTTTGGTCATTTTGACCCCAATTTCGAAATTTCATATTTTACCTTTATTATTTCTTCATATTTTATCATTTTGATTTAAGGGAATCATGGCAAAAAGGCTTATATCTAAGAAAATCCAACAATTTCCTGATATTATTGGATAAATCTAGAAAAGCCAACATATCCTCATTAACCAAGTTTTCTAGTTTTGCAGGTACATTGAAGACTTTATTTTTCATGTATTTAAATTTCAATAGTGATGTAACTTGTAATTAAACTTTGGAATAAGAATTTATATTTCCTGCTTAGCTTAGGTTGCATTGCATATAGTTTATTTTTAATAATGTTAATGTGTGATGGATGATGATTCATGCATATTTTTATAAATTCACCATGGTCTACACGAATGGCACATGCACTAGCTTTTATGAAGTTTATAAACTTGGTGGAATTTGTATTTATGGCCATAGTCAGAATGTGAATGATACTTAGATTTATGATCTTCATATTAGCCACATTCAGCCTACACTCTTAGGCTAACTTCAAAATGCACTGCATTTCTCAAAAATACAAAAAGTATTTCTCAATTCCTCAAATCCATATTCATTCATTTCATGCATTTGCCAATTCCAATTCAAATCTCAATTCAAAGAAGTTCATTTCCTCAAAATCTCCCAAGTCTTATAGCAAAATCGATTTTCCCAAAAGCATTGAATTTCAAAGAATATTTCAAGTATTTCCTAAGTTCCAAATTCAAATTTTCTAAGTTAGAATTTCAATTTCAAAGTTTGAATTAAGAGAAACCAAGTCTCTCAGAATCAATTTTCACTAAATGTCAAGGATTTCTCAAAATCGATTTTTATTTCTCTCAGAAGTATATTTCAAATCCCATTTCACGATTTCTCATGTGATATCATTTCCAAGATTTACATTTTCTAAATATTTTAATCATTCAAAGCAAACATCATGTTTTCAAAATGTGCATTTTCTAAAAATTCATAGCGCATGCCTGATTCTATGTGCATTTAGAAATTAGAATATGATTTAGACAAGTTGAATAGAGTAGAGCATAAGATTGATCCTTGGTTCAATTACCCCTGTTAAAGGTGGCAGGAACGGTTGAACCTCGTACCGACAGGCGAGTCCCATTCTTCGGAATTTTCCCGCATTTTAAAAAAACGGAGGCGAGTTATTTTCAAAATCTTTTTCAAAGGTCAGTTTGATTTGCAAAAGTAAAATTTTGCGATGATAAGAAAGCTTTATTTACTTAATATACATCACATTTACACAAGCATCGCCTTAAACAAAACTTCATGCCGCACTGGCAGACTTTAGGCGTTGAGAAACTATATACATGAGTCTACTGACTCCAAAACATCACCAGTCTCTTTAAGACCTGGATTTCTTTGATGAAGATGAACTAAAAAAAAAGTCCATCTATTGCCACATGGCCTTGGTGCAGGCACTACTAGCTTTGGCTTGGGCGACACTTCCGCACTTGCAAGCGAATATTGGGGATACATGAGGGACTCCAGTCCACTTTTCCAGTCAGCAAGATCAAGACTCTGGGAGTCTGGAATAATGATCGGCGAACAGAAGAAATCCCCTCTTTTGTTCCTGCCATTTAAGCTCGGCGTATGTGATGCCGGATGGTAGCTTGGCGAGTGATAGACCTCCGCAGGGAAGTTCAAATCAAAATCCCTCAACCTTGGTAACTCATCAGAAGATGTTGGGGTATGGTTGCTCCCAACACTAGACTGATGCGGTTCACTGACACGCGAAGTCTCATCCTTGAGACCCTTTGATGCCCGACGACCCATATCGGCGGTATATTTCCTTTGGCATTCGTTGGCAGAATGCCCATCCTCGCCACAGTATTGGCAGTCTTGGACTTCATACGGGCATATCCACTCATCGTGCATGACCTTGCAACGATAGCAATATCCTCGGGAGTCATGAGTTGCCATCTATACAAAGATGCACCCAGATCAGAACAAAAGTATAAAAACATATACTTACAGTGCGATGTCGGGACCATGACGGATCTTGAACCAAGTTTCTCAGACACATGCTCTGATACCAATTCTGTAACGACCCGGATTTCCAAAACAAAGCTACATTAAAATTTTCATGAATTTCTTTTTTTTTTCTTTGCAGCGGAACTTAGAAAAGCTTTTAGCAGCGGAATAAGACGATAATGAATCGTCGGTTTTAGAAAACTTCGAGCACGTTGCAGGTATGTGGCCAAGCAACTCATTGACCACCAGTTGGTTCCATTTTATCGAATACCACATGTTTATTACAACACTACTGCTTAAAAAAGCAGTGTAGGTTCAATAAAAGGAAGCAGTACAACTCTGTCTAGAGAAACTCTGGAACTCGATGCCGCCTTGCTCCGCATATCGCCACGCAGGTTCAACACCTGAAATCCCCATTAAACGGGGTCAGAACCACTGATGGTCTGGTAAGCATGCAGTCATTCATCCATTCATCTCAAGTACAACAATGACCACTTAGGGTCGCAATGCGCAATAACGACGCTCAAGCCTCCAAGACTTAGCGTAAATCGCGAGAGCCTCCTCAGGGCTATGAGTTGAACATCCGCTCTAGTCCTCATGACTTAGAGCAAGCCTTTTCAAGGCTGTGATTTGAATAGCCGCTTAAGTCTCCACGACTCAGCCATGACCTCTTCCGGGACTCAAAGCGATGTCTAGCTCAAGTCTTCATACTTGTCACATCTGTATCCCACGCATCTAAGGACAGCTCCTCGAGCTTCGCTTAGTCGTGCGGATACAACACGGGTCTTTGCCCCATCGGTCCAGTAGTATACCGAACATGACGCCTTCACAAAGGTTATGCAAGACTGACTCAACACGTCATCCACTCATACATTCAAAGCATCGCTGTACCTAGAACTAATGCATTGTTTTGATAATTAACCGCTCCCGCCTTTGGTATGCAGGTAGAGCTATTGTCCGGGCATCAACGCGACGTTCTGGGGGTTGATTATTCTATGTATTTTAGATATCTTAGAGGCCTGTTGACCCTATCCATAGTAGGGCAGTGTGTTTCATCTGGGAGAACCCTACTAGGCCCATATTCGGATGCATCCTCTACTTGCAGTAGTTGGGTTCAATCCTTAGATCTTAAGGATAACCACGACCCCAAAACCCATGAGTGACTGAGGCCATCGTGGACTCTATCAGGTCCAAAGTAAAATACATGTCACTCAAGGCTGTACCATCACTGTCATTCCACAGTTAGCATAATTCCTGAAGGGGTCTGCCAGTCTTACAATTACTTGGACAGAATCTGCATGCCATTTAGGCAGCCCGTGCTTTTAGCACTACGGGAGTATGTACCCGACCCCATTCAGTTCGCCCCAACACAGTTGTGATCATCGCAAAATTTTTTCTCTCTTTATGGTTTCTTTCTCTTCCTTCTCTTTCCCTTTTCCAACCTCTATTTTCCTCCTTTTTGAAGGGAGAAGAATAAAAGAAAGAAAAGAAAGAGAGAAGAGAAAAGAAGGAAAGAAAGAGAGAAGAGGAACACTTTTGCGCGGTCTCACTTGACCTTAATTTGAAAATATTTAGCAAATTACTCGCCTCCGTTTTGAAAATATGCAGAAAAAAAGATAGAGAGACGGGATTCGCTTGTCGGTACGAGGTTCGACCGTTCCTGGCACCTTTACTAGGGGTAATCGAACCAAGGATCGAATCTATGCCTTTTGCTTTGCCTAAATATAATCTAAGAATTTATCCTAACTCTAAATGCACAAAGAATCATGCTTGTGCAATGCAAGAATGTATGCTCCTTTTGAAAGATGTTTTGAAAATTTCCAAGTATTCTGAGATGAACTTGATAATAGAATGAAGAAATGGTTGAATCTAACTTTAGAACTTGAGATAGATCAGAGAAGTTCTAAGTCTTTGAAGTAAATCAGAGTTGGAAAAATAAATGACTTGAAGCTTTAAAAAATGAAAGGAGGTGAAGTTTCAAATTCAGAGATGGACATTGAATTTGAACCTGAATTTAGGAAAGGAAACAAATATTTGAGATGGATTTTGAATTTAGATTTTTGAAGTTTTGAAATTGGAATGGACTGAGAGAATCAAATGGTTTTTAAGGATGGAAATGGATTTAAGAAATTCAAATTAGATCCGAAAATGGAATTGCAATCTAGAATTGGAATTGGATTCCAGATCCTAAACAGAATGGGATCCGAAATTTAGAATCCAAGATGGATTTTGGGTTCTGGATCCTAGAATGGATTTGGATCTGAAGTCTAAGATCCAAATGTAGAATTGGATCCTGGATCTTAAGATGGATTTTGGATCTGAAGTTTGAGATCCAAAGTGAAAATTGGTTCTGGATCCTATAAGGAAATTGGATCTTAAGTCTGAGATCCAAAAGTGGAATTGTATTTAGAAGACTAGATCCAAGTTGATCCGATTTTGGATTTGGAATTTCCAAAATTGATTTGAAAATTTGAATTTTGAATATGCAAATGAATTTCAAAGTCAAATTGGACTTTGAAGCTTGGATCTGGAATTTTAGAAGATGAATCCATATTTCCAAGTTTTGAATGAAATTTAGGAATTGAATCTTGAATATACAAATGAATTTCAAAGTCAAATTAGACTTTGAATTTTGAATTTTTGAAATTTAGAAGATGAAAAGAATCTCAAAGTTTAATTCGAACTTTGGATTTGGTTGGAGTTTTGAATAAAATGAATTTCAAAGTCAATTTGGACTTTGAATTTGAAGTTAGAATTTGAATTTTGGATATAAGTTGATTCTAAAGTTTTCAAAGTCAAATGGGACCTTGAAATTGAATTCTTGAATCCTTTTGAGAAATAGAGTTGAATTTGAATTTATGAATAGGATTTGATCTGAGAAATGAAGGAAAGAATCACTTGGATTTATGAAAAAGAATTTTAAAATATGATGTAATTCTATCCTAAATGATGAATGAATTTAAATTTTTGAAATTGGATTTTGAAAAGCTATTCCATTCTTTAAATGAATTAAAATAAGATTGAAGATATAATACATCCTTGACTATGGTCATTGAATGTATTATATAATAATCTATATTTAAACTCAGGTGAAGAATGAAACACATTTGGTGCTTTTATAGAATTCAAAATGAAATTAACTCTCAATATACCCTGACTATGGTCATTGGTATATATTTTGAGTCAATTTTAAGTTAAATTCTAATAAAAGGAGAAAATATTTAAGGAAATATGATGAATTTTGAAAATAGATCCAGTATGGATCCAGTGTTATTTCGTAAAAGATAAAAATCCTAAGTTTTGTCCACACCCTGACTATGGCCATTGATGTGGATCATCAACTTAGTATTAATTTACCTCTTACGAAATGGTGCACGTGCCATTCGTGTTCCCATTTGTGAGAATTTGAAAAATCAAAGATAAAATAAGATGAAACAAGCAATTTCTAAGATATACATGTTTGTACATTCTAATCTATATTAACAATGTAAAGAATATCCATCCATCATAATATTGAGATTGAAATTGAAATTACAATTTTTAAGCTAGAAAGGAAAATAACATTTTCTACCTAATTCCTGCAAAATTTTCAAGTTTAGCAACATACCAAATATAGAGAAGAATCTAAAGGACTAAATTGAGGTTAAAAATGCATGTACTGATAAGAAAATATTCATTGAAATGCACATGTGACATGAAGAAAAGCATACACTCTAGGCTAGTGGAAAGAGCACATAGGCATATATACATATCTAAGCGTGGTATGTATGTCAAAATGAGAAATATATGTATTCATATGTAGTATGTGTGACATGTTATGATGCAAGGGCAGACATATAAAACAACATTCTCAAGGCTGGAAGCCTAGATAATTTCAAAGAGAATTTTATCCCTCTTGATCCTTGACACCCAACTGATCTGTAGGTATATCTGTTCCAGTAGGCTGGGCATTCATGACCAACTCTTGCACCAAAATCACATGTGTCTGGAAACTGGAGCATTGTCATTAGTTTCCAGAATATGAGGAAATTTCACACACACTTTCACCAACCATTGTATGAAGACTCTAAGACAGTTTGAAATTTTTGCAAGCTCGGCAACCATTTGATTTCTTCTAGTGTTGCACCAGATTTTCCATATATAATATTTTCTTTTAGAGTTGTTACAAACAGAACAGACTCCTGATCCACCCGAGCTGAAGTTTTCTTCAAATTAACTCCATCTACATGAAACCTTATCAGTTTGAGGATCATAACATTTTTCCACCAAACTGACTACTTGACTCTCCACTACCTCTCTCTCCAACCAGAGTTGTGGTTTATACCCCTTGAGACTTACAAAGGAAAACCAGAAATGATTACCACATCAGGCCCTGCTGGGTAACTGAAATGGAAAGTATATGCTGTGAAGAAGGTGGGATGGGTGTGCAAGGGATTGTTATGCAAATAAAGGGGTCCGAACAATTCATTGAGTGGTTGCGAAAGGGTAAAAAGTTGCAGCAGTTCTGCAAACTCCTGTGCAACTAAAATGAACACAGCAACTCCTTGAGTTGCTATGAAAAGATGAAAGTTGCAGCAGTTTTGTAAACTCCTGTGCAACTAAAATGAACACAGCAACTCCCTGAGTTGTGAAAAAAAATGGAGGTATAGTTGTGAGGGTGTTGTAGGTATGGGTTTTGGAATTCAGTAATGGTGCAGATGGTATGTATAAGGTGGAAGTTTTGTGGTGTTGTAAACATACCTGGAGAGGCATTATAACAATATAGAGATGGTAGAGAGCTGGGTAGGGAAACTGGACCGTGATAGTGCGATGGGTATCAGCTAGTGACAGTGGTTGTGGTGGAATGAAACCAGTGTAGCAGTTAAAATAGGGTTGGATTGATGGGAATGAACAGAGGAAGCAAAGTATGCTCCTGCCACTGCTAATAGCATTGTAGCAAGGAGATGACAGGGTAATAAATGGGGAGGTGGAGATCATCGAATCACATGCCACTTCATACAGACTACAATTAGTTATAGATATGACAAAAGACAAGGCAGGATGCTGAAAGCATATGAACAGGCCAACAGATGATAAACATATTGAAAGGAAGAATAGCCTTATTCCACAGTTTTCTTTTTTATATAAAAAAAAAAAAACTAATTCTAAGGAGTCTCCTCTTAGTACCCACTTAGTTATCTCTAATCCAAAAGTTATTCAACAGAAATATTCACAATGTATTTTCAACGAAGACACGCTCACTCTCCCTTGGATGTTCTCTGCCTCCAAACTATACATAATATCAAAGCATACGACCATTTTCACCATAGATGATAATTGCAACTTGAATGATCATTAGCGCAAGATAGTTGAGCAAATATGACATGGAGAATAAATATATCTAGCATCTCATAAAAATGGTATAAATCAAATATAATGCCCAAGGAACATGTTACGCTCAAGATATCATGGCTACACTCCAACTTTGCAATCGATGGTTATTTTGAAGCAAAAAGTAAAATAATCACTTCAAGCTTTCCTATCTGGTTTTGCATTTTTAGAATACAAACAAAGGGCACATGTAACGCCCCGGATTTCCAAAACAAAGCTAAGTTAAAATTTTCATGAATTTCTTTTTTTTTCTTTGCAGCGGAACTTACAAAAGCTTTTAGCAGCGGAATCAGACGATAATAAGTCGTCAGTTTTAGAAAACTTCGAGCACGTTGCAGGTATGTGGCCAAGCAACTCATTGACCACCAAAGTGTTCCATTTTATCGAAAACATATGTTTATTACAACACTACTGCTTAGGAAAGCAGTGTAGGTTCAATAAAAAGGAAGCAGTACAACTCTGTCTAGAGAAACCCTGGAACTCGATGCCGCCTTGCTCCGCATATCGCCACGTAGGTTCAACACCTGAAATCCCCATAAAACGGGGTCAGAACCACTGATGGTCTGGTAAGCATGCAGTCATACATCCATTCAACTCAAATACAATAATGACCACTCAGGGTCGCAATACGCAATAACGACGCTCAAGCCTCCAAGACTTAGCGTATATCGCAAGAGTCTCCGTAGGGCTATTAGTTGAACATCCGCTCGAGTCCTCATGACTTAGAGCAAGCCTTTTCAGGGCTGTGATTTGAATAACCGCTTAAGTCTCCACGACTTAGCCATGACCTCTATTGGGTCTCAAAGTGATGTCTAGCTCAAGTCTTCATACTTGGCACATCTGTATCCCACGCATCTAAGGACAACTCCTCAAGCTTCGCTTAGTCGTGCGGATACAACACGGGTCTTTGCCCAGTCGGTTCAGTAGTATACCGAACATGACACCTTCACAAAGGTTATGCAGGACTGACTCAACACGTCATCCACTCATACATTCAAAGCATCGCTGCACCTAGAACTAATGCATTGTTTGATAATTAACCGCTCCCGCCTTTGGTACGCAGGTAGAACTATTGTCCGGGCATCAACGCGACGTTCTGGGGGTTGATTATTCTATGTATTTTAGATACCCCAGAGGCCTGTTGACCCTATCCATAGTAGGGCAGTGTGTTTCAACTGGGAGAATCCTACTAGGCCCATATTCAGATGCATTCTCTACTTGCAGTAGTTGGGTTCAATCCTTAGATCTTAAGGATAACCACGACCCCAAAACCCATGAGTGACTGAGGACATCGTGGACTCTATCAGGTCCAAAGTAAAATACATGTCACTCAAGGCTGTACCATCACTGTCATTCCACAGTGAGCATAATTCCTGAAGGGGTCTGCCAGTCTTACAATTACTTGGACAGAATCTGCATGCCATTTAGGCAGCCAGTGCTTTCAGCACTACGGGAGTATGTACCCGACCCCATTCAGTCCGCCCCAACACAGTCATTACTGAGGGGGTACCCCTAACACGATTTTCAACCGCGGGGTATGTGCGACCTTAAGTCTTATTCATATGCATGCAGAACACCGCTCTTTGGCACTTCGGCCACCACGAGCATCACACCTCTTTGGGTGGAAACAACACACTCTGGCTCTTCGGCCCTTACGAGTCTGGTTGTGTAACCGTTCTCAATGAGCATGCATATGACTCGATCTAAATAGATCGGCTACTCGGCGTATTTTTACGCAACGAGTCCAAACCTAGCCAAGGCACAACCTCTACTCCGGCTCAGCGGCCCTTACGAGCAAGGTGCCCTTGCAGGCACAAGGATACGAGCCGATCTGGCATCGTTCCATCAATGGACATCATTATGCCGTTCCATTGGTTCAGGCAGCTCTTCTGCCAACCATTTCGTCAGCACATCCCCTGCTCTATCGGTAGCGGTGCGACGAACCCTTCTACGTTTGTAGAAGGCAATCCTTGAACTGGGTAGCACTCTGCTATATGTTAGAGTATCCTGCTACGTTCTTTCTGAGCTATTCTTAGCTTCTTCAGAAATTTCAGCAGCACTTCCTCTCTTTTACGGAGAAAGCGTGTGTTTCTTTTATCCATTTCAGCGACATCTCTCCTCTTTGGTAGGAAATCGCCACGCTTAATCCGGGAAATGGATGCGCACCGTTGTGCGTACTTTGCATCCATCAAGGTTGCAGGAACCCTTGGCCATAGCCAGGCCATACGTAATTGACTTAGTTTTTACGTAAAGAGCATTTTGGCAAAAAGTGAAGCCTTTCCAATAGGGGCTTCATTCGTCAAGCAGAATCTTGAACGAGGAGCGGTCAGGGAATCGCATTGGCGATTTGGAGTTTGATCTCCATTTGAACGCTCATTTATGCGCTATATATGTAGTATAAGCAAAAGCCTGTGCTTTATACAGCGGCGGCGTAAAGAAATGCATATACTATTGTTCAGGGTGTGTAACTGAACGAAATATTCTACATATATAACAAAGCAGAAGCATTGGCATCGTTCGACGCGACGGCGTAAGTAAATACATTGCAGAAAGCAGGAGCCTTGGCATCGTTCGACGCGACGGCGTAAGTAAATGCATAATCGGAAGTGCAGTAATCGAAAGTGCAGAAAACAGGGAGCCTTGGCATCATACGACGCGATGGCAAAGGTAAATTACATAGCCTGTGCGATATAGGATGCGTCGGCAGAATCAGCAGATATACACCTAGATCCGTATCCAACGATAGTTACGAGGCGAGCGGGTGAACACCGAAGTGTTCTGAAGGGCTCAACCAAGAACTAGGGCGAGATACCATTTTGAAAATGCATATATTGCGTGTTTGAACATAGATATATCTGACGATAGTTACGAGATGAGCGGGTGAACACTGAAGTGTCCAAAAAGGGCTCAATCAAGAACTAAAGCAAGATACTACTTCAGAAAGTATATTCTATATACAAACAGTCAAATACTTGAGAGATATGGATCAACGAAGCGAACTTACTTCAAATCGTGGAAGAAACGGCTCCGGGTTGCTTCTTTGGCTTCGAGCCTTCCTTCGAGAGGTCAGACTAAGTTAGATGAAGCTGACTTAGTTGAGAAAGAGGTAGAGTAGGTCAAGCTACTCAACCTAAGTGGTTTGAATCAAACAAGGTTCGATCCAAGTCAACTGGGTTCAGCAGGTTCGAACTCAGCTCAAGTAGGCTAAGTCTGGGTTCAGAAATCCAAACCGGAATCTGGACCAAAAAGGACTTTGACTTTGACTTTAAACCCAACTAGGTTCAAGTCAAGTCAACTGGGTTTGGACCAGGTCAAGTGGGTTCAGACCCAGGTTAGGTGGGTTAGGACCAGGTCAGGTAGGCTCAGGCTAAGTCAGGCAGGCTCAGACCAGGTCAGGTGGGCTCAGGTGGGCTAGGCTAGGTAGGGGAGGTTTAGGAGAGAGAGAGAAGGCAAGAGAGAGAGGGGGGGTCGATTTTTATGAGAAGAGAGAGAGTGGGGAGGGCTATTTATAGCCCAAGCCCACATCCTCTTGGGAATTTTTATCCCCCTTCTACCCCCTTGGCTTCTTTTTAATTCCAAGAGGTTCCTTGGTGTGGGGCCCACTTGGATATTCCATGGGATATTTTTGTGGGTCCCACCAGATATTTTCTGAGGAATATTTCTGTGGGTCCCACCAATAGTTCCGTGGGTCCCGCAAGAATTTCGGGTTTCCGGCAATTTTTTTCCGAAAAATTCTGAGTACGCCATTCCCTTCGTATTGACGTAACTAAGAAAGTTGGCTCGCAGGAATCCTTTGATTTCATTCAGGTAGGAAGTTATGGCTTCCAGAGTGTTTGTGCATATATTCGCGATTCGACGAATATCCTAAGTATAACTGGCTCGCAGGAATTGATTCGTTTCGCATTCTAAGAAAAATACTATTTTTACCGGTAAATGCCTCATGAATTTTATTCAGATATTTTCTGAAAAATTGCGGGTCTTACATCATTACCCCCTTAAAGGAATTTCGTCCGCGAAATTCAGCTAAGAGTACAAGGTGAAGAGTTCAGGATATTTATCCCGCATATCCGATTCAGGCTCCCAAGTGCAATCATCGATTCCATGATGCGCCACCTCACTTTAACAAGTGGAATGACCTTCGTTCTTAGCACTTGCTCCCGTCGGTCCATGATCTCCACTGGCCTTTCTTCTACCGTTATATCTTCTCGGATGTCAATGTCTTCATGTTGAATGACATGAGAAGGATCATGAACGTACTTACAAAGCATTGATACGTGAAATACATCATGTATTTGCGCGTATTGTGGTGGCAATGCTACTCGGTAGGCAGTCTCTCCGATTCGGCTCAAAACTTCGAAGGGACCAACGAATCTGGGGCTGAGCTTCCCCTTCTTTCCAAAACGAAACACACTCTTGGTTGGAGAGACCTTGATAAAAACCTTATCTCCAAACGCAAAAGTGAGTTCCCTACGCCGCTGATCGGCGTAGCTCTTCTGTCGACTCTGAGCAGTCAGTAGCTTCTTTCTGATCATGTGGACTTGCTCAGTATAATGCTGCAACACAAAGGGCGAGTCCAAGGTTCGCTCACCCACTTCACCTCAATGGATTGGTGATCTACAGGGTCGTCCATACAAGGCTTCATACGGCGCCATCCCAATGCTAGCGTGGTGGCTATTATTATAAGCAAATTCAACCAACGCTAGGTGGGAATCCCAATCACCTTTCCATTCCAGCATACAGGCTCTTAGCATATCTTCAAGAGTCTGTATGGTTCGTTCTGATTGCCCATCTGTTTGGGGATGGAATGCTGTACTAAACTTGAGTTTCGTCCCCAGGGCTTTCTGAAGCTGCTCCCAAAAGTGAGAGGTGAACTTCGGGTCACGATCGAAATCGGCACTCCATGGAGTCTAACGATTTCCCGAATGTAGATCTCCGCCAATCGTTCAGTTGAGTATCGAGTGTTGATTGGCAGGAAGTGAGCAGACTTGGTGAGTCTGTCCACGATCACCCATATTGAGTCATGTTGTCTCTTGGATCGAGGCAATCCAACGATAAAATCCATCGTAATGCCTTCCCATTTCCATTCTGGAATCTCGATCCGTTGCATCTTTCCACCAGGTCGCTGAGGTTCAATCTTAACTTGCTGGCAGATCAAACACTTTGAGACAAACGTAGCCACATCACGCTTCATACCCTTCCACCAGTACTTTCTCTGTAAATCTCGGAACATCTTCGTACCCCCAGGGTGGATAGTATATTTGCTACTATGGGCCTCCTGGAGTACTTCCTGTCTTAGCTCAGGGTTATTTGGAACCCAAATTCTTTCTTCCATCCATATTTCTCCATCTTCTTTCAAATGGAAGAAAGTGTCATCTTTTTCAGCACGAGCTTTCAATTCCAAGTATTGGGGATCCTTGAACTGTTCGGCTACGATGCGATCGAAGAACTCAATGTGGATCGTCAAACATGACATTTGGATTCTACCTGAATCAGCCAAAAATGGCTTCCACTTGACGAAATCCTCCATCAACTTCCATTGTCCGGTTAGGCTGGTGTTATCGTCGCAAAATTTTTCCCCCGTCTTCCCCTCCTTGCGGAAGAGAAAAAGAGGAAACGCTTTCGCGATTCAAACTTTGACCGGATTTTGGAAAATGTTTTGAAATACTCGCCTCCGTTTTTGAAAATTGCGGGAAAATCCATGGGATGGGGCTCGACCTGTCGGTACGAGGTTCGACCGTTCCTGCCGCCTTTAACAGGGGTAATCGAACCAAGGACCAAAACTATGCTTGACTTAGCGAAATTATCAAAGTTATGTTCTATCCTAAATGCATAGAGAATTCAGGCATGTGCTATGAGATTTTGGAAAATGCCAGTTGGAAAACATGATGTATGCTTAGAAAACATTTGGAGTTGGAAAGAATCTCTCAGGAAAGAGGTCAATTTCTCAGGAAACTCAGATAAAAGGGGTTTTTGAAAACATGAGAAAGCTTATAAAGATGTGGAAAATTCAGAAATAGTTGAAAATCTTGGGAAAATGGAAGTGATTCTTGAGAAAAGACGGACTTTTTGAAAAGGGAAGCACTTCTTAGGAAAACTTGGACTTTGAGAGTTTTCTTAGGAAAATGATGGAAAATTTATAGGAAAACTCATTGGAGAAGGAAATTCAAAACTTGGGGAATCGAAATCCTGGGAATTTTACCTTTTTAAATACTTGGAAATCGATTTTGGATCTTGAAGAAAGATTGGAAAACTCTTTTGAATATCTTAAGAAAATATCATTTTCCTGGGAAAACTGTGGAAAAACTTGTCTTTGGAAAACCGATTTTGAAAAATCCTTAGAATTTCTTGAGAAATCGATTTCTTAAGAATGAAGTTTTCTTGAGAAAATCTTGAGAAAATCAATGATTTCATGATGTAAATGTCATGAGTGAATGAATGCACTTTGAAAAGATTTTCTAAGGGATTTGTTGGAAAATGTACATTAAGTCAAGATAAATCCTTCACATATCCTGACTGTGGCCATGAATATGTTCAGAATTTAGTTGATTTGATGCACATGATTTTGAAAACTTTGGAAATATGATGTGCATTTTAAGATAGCCTAAGAGTGTAGGCTCAATGTGACTAGTAGAAAGATGATGGATCTGGGTCTCGTCCATATTCCGACTAGGGCCGTAAATATGGATCCCACCGAGTCCATCAACTCCCTAAGAGTTGGTGCACGTGCCATTCGTGAACATCCATAGTGCTTTTGAAATAAAATGCATGAATCATATAATCAGGATATTGCATAAAATCAAACTATATGATATGCATCCTAGTCTAAGCAGGAAATTAAATCTCTTATTCCAAAATTTACATTATTACATCATTAAATAAAGGAAATAAAAGAAATTTGCAGACTTCAGCTCCTTCTTTTGAATGTCCCTGCCAAACTTGAAATAAGGTTAGCTCAAATATGTGGGTTTTTCCAAAATTATCCAATAATATTATGAAATTATTAGATTTAATTGGATATAAACCCTATTCTCATGCTTCCTTGATATTTTGAAATGATGAAAATGCTAGAAATTCAGTGAAAAACAATTTGAAATTCGGAATTGAGGTTAAAATGACCAAAATACCCCTAAAATTAAAGCTACATCTTTAAAATCAGGGTTTTTTGAAGGAAAACTTGGTAAAATTGAGATTTTGAAATTCAAATTGAATCAAATGATGATGAAATTCAGTAAGAGACATGATGACATGCTGCTAAACACATTATGACTGTAAAATCAGAATTTGGTGTATTGCAATTTATCCAAAATAACGAATTTCGCTTGTTTTTCGCTTGGATCTGGGTCCTGCGGAACCCTGTTTTGGTATTATGGATGATTCGAACCTCAAATGGATTCCAAATTGCACCAAATTCGGTATGAAGCATCTAAACACTTTGATAAACAACCTAGAATGCTAAAACTCATGAAATGATATGATTTAAATGCCAAAATTCAAAGAAAGTCCTAAAATGATGGATTTTGCCTATGGATCCGAACCAAATGCAATGCCTAATATGATAATGCAAGATTTACAACATGGAAACTTCTGATATTTTGCAGACTGCTAAAAGACCCGAAATGGAACATTTTTGGTTTTTACAGCCTCGGGATTTGAGCCATGGTGAGTTCAATAACAGGGATTTAGTTCTGACAGAGGTAAAAATCACCCTAATCTGATGTAAAATGCCAAACAAATATAAAACAGCCATGGAAATTTATGAAATTAATCAGAGCTATGAACGACACCTACATGAACAACTTTCATGTTTATGACTTCGGCATTTGATCAACAGAAACACAGAAAAATATAACTATTTCTGCCTAAACTAACAGAACAGACAAATGTAGCAAAACAGTGGACTGACAAGAAAAATCCGAATCAGGGGTCAACACTATTCTAAAAATTACAGGCTTTCAAATGCAAACAGAGGACATCTCGGACACCACTTTCACTTTTTACAGTTTCGGATTTTGAGAAACACACAAAGATAAACCATAGCCCTAAGTCGATCCAAGATCTCAGAGGCCCAAATTAGGCTCTGACACGTGTCCCGGACTCTCGGATTTTTGTCAGTCATAAAAAAAATCAGAAAAATCTGAAAAAATCATATTAAAAACTAGACATTTTCCCGAGTTCAGGGCATTTTTCGGATCGAAAATAAGATCTCCCAGAAGGGAGAACGCGATTTTACAAGTCGGAAAATGTTTTTCAAAACGCATCCCGGGTTACAAAACCCGACTTACCATTTTGGATGTTTACCGCAGTAAACAAATTCAAATGGCCCGAATTTTTGGCAAAATTTCAGGGACACCTAAGGGCGCATTCCATGATTTTTTTGGGATTTTTAATAAAAAATAAATGCATGAAATGACGTATGGACTGACTGACAAAAACAGAGACTTACTGAAAATAAGCAGAATTGAAAAAAAGGCTAAATTAATCCTAATTAATTCATGAAATATGCTAAATGAATGAAATAAAATGCAAATTAAACCTAGCTAACTACATGCATGTTAAAATCATCAAGGAAGCATAACAAGACATTTTTATATATGTCGTTTTATGAGAATAGCTCAATCCATCCCTCGGATGAGCTCTTTCTTCAAACGACTCCCTATTCGGATTATAGCATCACATCACGGGGAAAAGAAGTGCACCTTGTTTCGTTACGCAGCGTAGGTGCTCTTGAAAGGGGCAGCTACCACGAGCTTCCTTCGTTCTTCACTCCGGGCTTCGGATGGTCCACCAAAATCGAGCTCCGTTGGAATTGGACTGGCCACAGCACGAGCTCTACTCCACCTTCTTCAATGCACCAAAAGGGGCACGATTTCCAAGGTTCAAAATCAGATGTTAGGAAGGCTAGGTTGGATTTTCCAAGTTCACAAGAGCTAAAAAAATGATCTCTCTTTAGGCTGGGCGTGAACCCTTGTTTTTATAATTTTTCTGAAAATTTTTGAAATTCAAACAGGTTCAATCTGAGCCCTCCATGTGGCGCCATCTCAGGGGGTGCCATCTGGGGGTTTTGAAATTCGAATTTGCCTTTTGCAGGGAGCCCTCAGATGGCGCCACCTCAAAAGGCTATTTTGATTTTTTTGAGAAAATAAAAATGGAAATTTTTGTGGGTGAGACACCTCAGCAGGGGGAATTTGGAATTTTTCAAAAGTTTGCTTGATTCTCTCTGCAGGGAACTCCCAAAAGGCGCCACCTCAGAGGGTGCTCTCTTGAAATTTGAAATTCAAACTCACCTTTTGTAGGGAGTCCTCAGGTGACGCCACCTCATGGTGGGCTACCTTTATTAAAAATAAAATAAAAATGAAAAATGGAGCCAAGTGGAGTCCTGGAATGGTGCCACCTCAAAAGGTGTTGACACATGTCAGAAGGACAGAGCAGTGGGCTCAGAGGGCGCCACCTCAGAGGAATTTGAATTCTACCTTTTCTGGAGAAAGGAGATCTGGACATGTGGCGGACAAGTGTCAGCTGTCTGGAGAGGCTTTCTCAAATGGCGCCACCTCAGAGGAGAATTTGAAATTCAAATGGAGGTTGGCCCTGGAGGAATGGAGGATGGACATGTGGCGCCACCTCAGGGTGGCTCCTACAATGCCATGTGGCAAGAGGGAGGAAAAGGAGGGAAAGGGACATGTGTCTCCTACTTTTCTGAAAAAAATAGGGAGAGGACATGTGTCCTCTACTTTTTCTGAAGGAGTGAGAAGGAGACATGTGTCTCCTACTTTTCTGAAAAAAATAGGGAGAGGACATGTGTCCTCTACTTTTTCTGAAGGAAGCAGAGAACGACACGTGGCAGAGGGGAGAGAAGGTGGGCCAAGCCATGTGGCGCCATCTCAGACAGGATGAAAAAGGTAGGAGTTCTTGATTTTCGCCACCTATGGGGTTTTTTGAATATTTGAATTCTAGCTTTTCTGAAGAAAGCAGGAAATGACACATGGCACTTGCCTTTTTCTGAGGAAATGAGGACTTGCCACGTGTCCTCTGCAGGAAACACTCCAGATGGCGCCACCTCAGAGGAGACAAGCCTACCTTTTTTGTAGGAATTCAGAAGTGACACATGTCTCCTACTTTTCTGAGAAAAGTAGGAAGAGACATGTGTCAGGCTACTTTTCCAGAAGGAAGGAGGGGTTGACACCTGTCCCCTGCAGGAGACACTCTAGATGGCGCCACCTCAGAGGAGACAACTCCACTTTTTCTAGACAGGACAACCTATGACACTTGGCATCTCCTGGTAGTCTTTGAAATGACACATGGCGCAGGATGGATAGGGTGACACATGGCAGATAAAGGGGATGACATGTGGCGGCTTCTGAAGGTAGCCCCACACTGACACTTGGCATTGAAATGGGAGGAGAGAGAAATGACAAGTGGCGCCAATCCAGGGGACAAGGCTCCTATATTTTTGGGTTTTTCAAAATTCAAATTTTCAGAAGGGGAGCTTGTGTGACACCACCTCAGTGTGGGTCCCACATTGCTTCTTTATTGAAATAAGGATAAAACAACAACTTCTTTTTGGAATTTTCATAAAAATTTGGACTAATGGGAAAAACATGAATTTTGGAAAGAGTTGACCCTTGTAGGGCGATTTTGTAAAAGAAAGATATTTGAAATTGTCAAAAAGGGCAAAATCTGAGGTGAAGTGACTGAAATCCATATTGAAAACTATCCAGCTGGTTTCCCTGAGGAAATATTTTGAAATTCAGAGTCCTGGGGGTAAAATGGGAAAAATTGATAATTTTAAAGACCCAGGGTTTTGAAATCAATTTTGAAAATAGTTAAAATTCGAATCTGGATTGAAAATTTTGAAATCAAGAGTTCTGGACCTCGAAATGACATGCTGTGCAGTGCAGTGATTTGAAATGCTCATGCAATGATATGCAATGTCATGTCTTATGAAATGGAATCTTGAACCAAGACTTGAGGATTTCTGTCTTCTGTCAGGAGTAAGATTTTGAACATCTGAGTTAAAATTAGAGAAATTTTGAGAGTTGCAGATGAAATTTGGACTTTTGCAAGGTCCGGCTCAGAAAATGACCATTTTGCCCTCCAGCGATTTCAGAGGCTGGATGTTGATGCTTGGTGGAAATGTTGGGGAGGTGAGTGAAAATTTGGGGTGTTTACAGATGCCCCTCTTTGCTACTAAGCCGGCTCATGGCCGAGCTTAGTGGCAAAGAAAAACACACCAAATTTGGGCTCTACGTAAAAAAATGCTCCAGTTAGAAGGATCTGACTGGGTGTGAAGAAATTAGCCCGAGGAGGATGGTAGATATAAAGCGAAGAATGGAGAGAAAAGATTCACTCTATGAGAGTGAAGTTCAGGTTTATGCCCTTAACCTGGATGGGACAGAAATACCTCGCATGGAACGAAGCTCAGGTTTGACCCTTAACCTGATGGGACAGAAATACCTCGCATGGAACGAAGCTCAGGTTTTGACCCTTGACCTGATTGGGGAATGGAATATCTCATCGAAATGAGACTCAGGTTTGTACCCTTAACCTGATCGGGCGGAAGATAAAATACCTCTTTGATTGAGGCTCAGGTTTGTACCCTTATCCTGATCGGGCGGAAAATGAAATACCTCTTTGATCGAGGCTCAGGTTTGTACCCTTATCCTGATCGGGCGGAAAATGAAACACCTCTTTGATTGAGGTTCAGGTTTGTACCCTTATCCTGATCGGGCGAAAAATGGAATACCTCTTTGATCGAGGCTCAGGTTTGTACCCTTATCCTGATCGGGCGGAAAATGAAATACCTCTTTGATTGAGGCTCAGGTTGGTACCCTTATCCTGATCGGGCGGAAAATGAAATACCTCTTTGATTGAGGCTCAGGTTTGTACCCTTATCCTGATCGGGCGGAAAATGGAATATCTCTTTGATCAAGGCTCAGGTTTGTACCCTTATCCTGATCGGGCAGAAAATGGAATACCTCTTTGAGTGAGGCTCAGGTTTGTACCCTTATCCTGATCGGGCGGAAAATGAAATACCTCTTTGAGTGAGGCTCAGGTTTGTACCCTTATCCTGATCGGGCGGAAAATGAAATACCTCTTTGATTGAGGCTCAGGTTTGTACCCTTATCCTGATCGGGCAGAAAATGGAATACCTCTTTGATCGAGGCTCAGGTTTGTACCCTTATCCTGATCGGGCAGAAAATGGAATACCTCTTTGAGTGAGGCTCAGGTTTGTACCCTTATCCTGATCGGGCGGAAAATGAAATGGAATCCTCGAAGGAAGAGACCATGATGGAACCTTTGGATTTTTCACAATAAATCCAATAGGGTTTTTGCAAAAGGAAGGAAAATGGGGTCCCTAAAGCTTGAAAAGGGATTGGTTTTGGGCGTCTCATTGCTGAGACTAAAATCAGCTTTTGAAATTGCCTTTTGCGGGAAATGATTGGTGGTTCGACCTCGAACCGAAATGGGACTGTCTATGGTGGGACAGTGGGGACACAGGGAAGTGTGCAAATTTGAGAGTTCATGCTCTCAAAGAAGGGAAGGAATCAAGTCCTTAGGAGGGATTTAAAATTGGGGTCAGGATGCATCGAAAACGGACATCAAGCTCTCACTTCATATCAGAATAGCTAGAAAATATTGTCAAAATGTTGGAAATTTTGCTGTTGATTCAAAATATTTGAAAATGTTGCACATTGTTGCAAAGATATTCCTTCTTTTCTACCTAAAGCATTACCTCCAAACAGGGTTCACTTCGTAGAATCGAGATTTGAAACCCAAATTGCTCGCAATTGACCTTCTTCAAGGAAGTTATCAATTTCCTTGATATGAACAAGAAAGAGAATTTGATATTATGAAAGCAATTGATGAAAGAGTATTGATAATAGAATTTCACAAGATTAAAGATGATTCTTGATAAATCTGGCAGCTTGATATCCTGAGAGCTTCTCTCTTGATAATCTTTCTGCACTCTTTTGGCTCTCTGGGTTTTTGCTACACTCTCCTTCATTTTGGAGATATTTTGACTTTTTTTTTCTCTCTTTCTTTTTCCTCTCTTGCTCTCTTTTGGAAGGGTACGTCACAAACTCCTTCATCTTGGAGATGTTTCGATCCTTCTTGGACGATGGGTTTGGAGATCTTTGGATGATAGCTGAAATTAAATATCTTTTAGGGATTGTTGAGAGGTTCATCGCATCTGCCTTCATCTCGACAGTGCTTTGGACTTTCCCTGGAAGGATCCGTCACAAACTCCGTCATCTTGGAGATGTTTCGAATCTTCTTTGGCCCCGGGGGTCTACTCGCCTAATTCGCCTTCATCTTGACGACAGGTGAGAGATCCCTTTTGCGGATATTTAATTGCAGCTTAGGTGATTCTGAGGAGACAGGGTTTGGGTAAACGCTCTCTTTTCTAGCGCTCAGGATATTTCCACTGCCTTGTCTTTACAAGAATAAACCTTAAAGATGCGCCATTGACTGTGATCAATATCGATCATCTACGGCTTTTCAATAACATTGAATCTTCTTTTCTGGCCATATCGAGGATTTATCCTTCATCCTTTTGGTTGGTCAAATAGAACGAATTTGAAGATTGAATCTCTTTTCGCAAAAGCTTCACTCTTTTGAAAGTAATGCTGAAGGTAAATTGAGGTAAAGATTTATGCAATAAAATTTTGAAATCAACAATTGATTGACAAATTAACAAAATTTTCTTGAAATCCTTGATGAAAGAGAGCACATGAGGTCCAGCTTAACGCATCCGTGACGAAAATTCTCCTCTCTTTTCCTCAAAGGAGGTGACTATCAGTTCACTGGGAACAATATCAGTTCAATTAAGAACGACCATCGGTTCGCTGGAAACAATATCAGTTCAATTAAAAACGACCATCGGTTCGCTGGAAACAATATCAGTTCAATTAAGAACGCCCATCGGTTTGCTGGGAACAATATCAGTTCGATTAAGAACAACCATCAGTGGGAATAATATCAGTTCAATTAAGAACGACTATCAGTTCACTTGGAACACTATCAATTCGATGAGGAACGACTATCAGTTCACTTGGAACACTATCAGTTCGATAAAGAATGACTATCAGTTCACTTGGAACACTATCAGTTCGATGAAGAATGACTATCAGTTCGCTTGGAATACTATCAGTTCACTTGGAACACTATCAGTTCGATGAAGAACGACTATCAGTTCACTTGGAACACTATCAGTTCGATGAAGAACGACTATCAGTTCACTTGGAACACTATCAGTTCGATGAAGAACGACTATCAGTTCACTGGGAACACTATCAGTTCGATGAAGAACGACTATCAGTTCACTTGGAACACTATCAGTTCGATGAAGAACGACTATCAGTTCACTTGAAACAATATCAGTTCAATGAAGAACGACTATCAGTTCACTTGGAACACTATCAGTTCAATGAAGAACGACTATCAGTTCACTTGGAACAATATCAATTCACTTGGAACACTATCAGTTCAATGAAGAACGACTATCAGTTCACTTGAACACTATCAGTTCAATGAAGAACGACTATCACTTCACTTGGAACACTATCAGTTTGGTTAGAACACTATCAGTTCGATGAAGAACAACTATCAGTTCACTTGGAACACTATCAGTTCGATGAAGAATGACTATCAGTTCACTTGGAACACTATCAGTTCAATGAAGAACGACTATCAGTTCGTTTGGAACACTATCAGTTCGCTTGGAACGACTATCAGTTCGTTAGGAACACTATCAGTTCAATGAAGAACGACTATCAGTTCGTTTGGAACACTATCAGTTCAATGAAGAACAAGGACCATTATAGAGAGTTGAATCGCTTCTATGAATGGTTTCAGGATTATCCCCTTATCCTGAACGGGGAATGAAAATTGGATGACCTGGCGATCAAAATTGAGAATTTTGGTGATTTTAAAATTGGGAATTGGGTGACCCGGAGATCGAAATTGAAGAATTGGATGACCCGAGGGTCGAAATTGAAGAATTATGGAAAATGATTCAGGTTTATCCCTTAACCTGAAGGGGAATGGAATTGGGTGCATAGTCAATGCAAATGCAATGCACATGCACATGAAATGCAAATGAAGTGCAAATGAATGCAAATGAGTGCATATATATGCAAAATGAGAGAATGGTTTATCCTGCCTGCATACAGGATGTTTTGAGGTAAAGATAAATTTTCCAAAAAAATGCCCCAGTGTAACTAGGGAGAAAATTTTGAATAAAAGAAGGATAATTGATGAATAAGGCGACAAGCTTCTTGACTGATAGATGTCCTCAAGATATTCTTCACAAGAGAGACATTATGAAAAGGAAGAGGAAGTAAATAAGACGACACCAAGCTATTGAAAAATTCGATGACTTTATTGATTCTTTAAAATCAAGGAAAGAGAATGGGATTACATTATTCTTTTGAAAAAGCAAGATGGGAAATGGGAAATTGTTGGCATTGTCATCTTCTTGAATGATTGTAGAAAAAATCTTTGTCAGGATGACTAGTCTTCCTTTTCATCTTCAACGAGGAGCTTCTTGTCAATGCAGTCTTGAACAATGTTCTTAAGGACGAAGCAGTTTTCTGTATCATGCCCTACTGCTCGATGAAACTTGCAAAATTGTTCTTTGAATCTGCCCATAATTGCTGGAGGATCAGCAGCTTTAGGCAACCGGACAAGGTCTTTCTCAAGCATATACTCGAGGATACTCTCGAGTGTCTGATCCAGAGGGGTGAATTCTCGATCAGTTCTCCAGTCCTTGCGCTTTGATTTTTCCTGATCTTTCTTTTGATGTTGAGGGCTGGATTGGAGAGGTTTATCACTGTTGATGTCTTTCCCCTTTTGCTTTTTGATTCTCTCCAAACTATGATCATTCTTGTTGCCTTTGCTATTATTGAAAGATTTGGCCGCAAAAGTGAAGTGAGCCTTCTTCTTTTGTTCACCTTGAGAGTTATTCTTGGAAAATGTGAAGCCTTCATAGACTCCATTCTCCACACTCAACTCGAGCCATTCTGCTCGTTCAATGAGTTCGACGAAAGATTTGGATGGTGAGGTAGAAATTAATCCTCTCAGAGGTTGCGAAAAATTATTGAGGATCAATGATAAAGCATGTCTTTCTGATATAGGATCCCTCATTTTGTTGCAGGTCTCTCTCCATCTGCGAATGAAGTCCCTTGCCTTTTCATTTTCATTCTGCCTTAGGTTGCAGAGATGGCTCAATGTTGGGAGCGCTTCAGTATTGAACAAGAATCGTTCAACGAACAAATTCACGACTTTGTCGAACTCTTTCAGTTCTATAGGATTGACATGTTCCGCGTACCATTTGGCTGCAACTCCTTCCAGGTTGCGGGGAAAGCATAAGAACAATGCTCTGTTGTCTCTCTTGAACCTAGAGCATTCAGCGAAGAACATGGCGAGATGGGCTTTTGGGTCGCCAGAACCATCGAACTTGATGAATTTTCTGGGAAGATTCTCCAGATCATCATCCCCTTCTAAACCGTCGTAGAAGTCCTCGCTGGTGAAGACTTTATTGCCCTTGTCGCGGGCTTGCAGATCCTTGACCACTCTGGCCATTTCCCTGAATTGTGCTTGCAGGGGCTCTTCTGCGACCTGACTTTTTGATTTGTGACTCCTCCTTTGGCCACATTTATGAAATGCCGGAGGCACCTCATATTCTTCATCGGTATCATCTTCGTCTGAAGTATCTTGAACATTCTCCTCAGAGGACTTGGTTGACCTCTTGGCCACACGATCCCTAATTTTCTGACTGAATGGATTTTTGTCTGAGCTGGTGCCAGCCTGCTCACTCATCATCCTCTTCATCATCTTCTGAAACATTGCGTACATCTGAGGGTCGATACCGTCATCTTCTGGCTGCTCTTGGTCTTTGTCTGACCTTGGCGAATTCATCTCTCCTTCTGATATTGATGAGTAACTGATATGCTGAATTGGTGCGGTCTTCTTCCCTGACCTTGTCTGAACCATCAAATGTTGCGAAGGCTCTCTGCAGGATAAGGTCTTGATTAGACTCTGAGGAAATTTTTGGATTGGGAAGAAAATTATATGGTGGACAATTGGAAGAATATCCCATTACTAGGGATGGAGTCGTCGTTGGAGTCACGACAATTATGTTGTCATTCTTTGTAAGAGAAATGAACAACGGAAAATGTGCCTTGTTACCTAGGCGAGGTCGTCAACCACGAGGAAAATACCATTTTGAAGGAAAGAGATACCTCTTGGAAAAACAATCCGGAAACAGATTTAAAGTAAGAAGAAGGCAAGTGGGTAAACAATTTCCACCACAATAATCAAGGTATGCATGAGGAAAATGCGGTGAAGAATTTTGCAAGTAAACAACAGGATCGAAAATCCAATGAGAGAAAACATATGATTTTGAAAAATTGCAGGCAGGATAAAAATGCAGCTGGAAATTCGAGATCCAGTAGAAAGGGAGAATGAAAAATCACCTGGAGTTTTGGAAGAAAAGGGATATTTGAAAAAATCATCCAGGGTTTGAGAAAAGATCTCGTGGAAAATAAGGATATTTGGAAAAAGACCTAATGAGTTGAAAAACATTGGGAAATATAAAGAATTGAGAAAATCATACATACAATCACATCCTGCACAAACATTTATGCACATTCAGCACTCCCTAAAAGGCTGACTCTAAATGCATCAATTTGAAAACAGCTGTAGGACCTTAATCCTAACTCTAAGTTCAGATCATCTTTGTCCAATCCAGTTATGCCGATATACCCGAATCGAGATCCGAGGTACGTGGCATAGAATTTTCACTCCGGTTCTAAGGTAAGGTTTTCCAACATCCTTGAGCGCCTACCGATATACTTCGGACTGTGGCCCGCGGTACGTAGTAGGGGGGTGTTAACCCAAATAGTTGGCCCAGTTGTGAGGCTCTGTTCCGAACTATGGTTCTGGAAGAGAGCCCAGCAACGTGAAGACCGGGTAAAGATAGGTAAGGGAGTTTTGAAAAAATGATCACATGCAAGAAATAGAAGGCTCTAAGTCCTAGAGAGATAGATTTTGAAAACTTTGAAGAAGCACACATTGTTAGCATTCAGATCCTAAATTGAGGAGAGTTGTATTTAGACCTAAGTCTATGTGAGCATGAAAATTTCTCCTCAATCTAGTCCTACCAAACCATGCCTACGCTACATGCAGTCAATGTCAGCTAGGTCAGAATCTAGGCTCCTAGGTTCGCATGATATCAAAAGTAAAGAGCTGACATTTTGTGAACACAATTTTGATAATTGAACTAAGTCAAGCATAATTTAGGTCAGACGAGGACAGGTCCCATCACGGTCGCCAAACCTGTTGTCGTCGCGAAATTTTTCCCCCGTCTTCCCCTCCTTGCGGAAGAGAAAAAGAGGAAACGCTTTCGCGATTCAAACTTTGACCGGATTTTGGAAAATGTTTTGAAATACTCGCCTCCGTTTTTGAAAATTGCGGGAAAATCCATGGGATGGGGCTCGACCTGTCGGTACGAGGTTCGACCGTTCCTGCCGCCTTTAACAGGGGTAATCGAACCAAGGACCAAAACTATGCTTGACTTAGCGAAATTATCAAAGTTATGTTCTATCCTAAATGCATAGAGAATTCAGGCATGTGCTATGAGATTTTGGAAAATGCCAGTTGGAAAACATGATGTATGCTTAGAAAACATTTGGAGTTGGAAAGAATCTCTCAGGAAAGAGGTCAATTTCTCAGGAAACTCAGATAAAAGGGGTTTTTGAAAACATGAGAAAGCTTATAAAGATGTGGAAAATTCAGAAATAGTTGAAAATCTTGGGAAAATGGAAGTGATTCTTGAGAAAAGACGGACTTTTTGAAAAGGGAAGCACTTCTTAGGAAAACTTGGACTTTGATAGTTTTCTTAGGAAAATGATGGAAAATTTATAGAAAAACTCATTGGAGAAGGAAATTCAAAACTTGGGGAATCGAAATCCTGGGAATTTTACCTTTTTAAATACTTGGAAATCGATTTTGGATCTTGAAGAAAGATTGGAAAACTCTTTTGAATATCTTAAGAAAATATCATTTTCCTGGGAAAACTGTGGAAAAACTTGTCTTTGGAAAACCGATTTTGAAAAATCCTTAGAATTTCTTGAGAAATCGATTTCTTAAGAATGAAGTTTTCTTGAGAAAATCTTGAGAAAATCAATGATTTCATGATGTAAATGTCATGAGTGAATGAATGCACTTTGAAAAGATTTTCTAAGGGATTTGTTGGAAAATGTACATTAAGTCAAGATAAATCCTTCACATATCTTGACTGTGGCCATGAATATGTTCAGAATTTAGTTGATTTGATGCACATGATTTTGAAAACTTTGGAAATATGATGTGCATTTTAAGATAGCCTAAGAGTGTAGGCTCAATGTGACTAGTAGAAAGATGATGGATCTGGGTCTCGTCCATATTCCGACTAGGGCCGTAAATATGGATCCCACCGAGTCCATCAACTCCCTAAGAGTTGGTGCACGTGCCATTCGTGAACATCCATAGTGCTTTTGAAATAAAATGCATGAATCATATAATCAGGATATTGCATAAAATCAAACTATATGATATGCATCCTAGTCTAAGCAGGAAATTAAATCTCTTATTCCAAAATTTACATTATTACATCATTAAATAAAGGAAATAAAAGAAATTTGCAGACTTCAGCTCCTTCTTTTGAATGTCCCTGCCAAACTTGAAATAAGGTTAGCTCAAATATGTGGGTTTTTCCAAAATTTTCCAATAATATTATGAAATTATTGGATTTAATTGGATATAAACCCTATTCTCATGCTTCCTTGATATTTTGAAATGATGAAAATGCTAGAAATTCAGTGAAAAACAATTTGAAATTCGGAATTGAGGTTAAAATGACCAAAATACCCCTAAAATTAAAGCTACATCTTTAAAATCAGAGTTTTTTGAAGGAAAACTTGGTAAAATTGAGATTTTGAAATTCAAATTGAATCAAATGATGATGAAATTCAGTAAGAGACATGATGACATGCTGCTAAACACATTATGACTGTAAAATCAGAATTTGGTGTATTGCAATTTATCCAAAATAACGAATTTCGCTTGTTTTTCGCTTGGATCTGGGTCCTGCGGAACCCTGTTTTGGTATTATGGATGATCCGAACCTCAAATGGATTCCAAATTGCACCAAATTCGGTATGAAGCATCTAAACACTTTGATAAACAACCTAGAATGCTAAAACTCATGAAATTATATGATTTAAATGCCAAAATTCAAAGAAAGTCCTAAAATGATGGATTTTGCCTATGGATCCGAACCAAATGCAATGCCTAATATGATAATGCAAGATTTACAACATGGAAACTTCTGATATTTTGCAGACTGCTAAAAGACCCGAAATGGAACATTTTTGGTTTTTACAGCCTCGGGATTTGAGCCATGGTGAGTTCAATAACAGGGATTTAGTTCTGACAGAGGTAAAAATCACCCTAATCTGATGTAAAATGCCAAACAAATATAAAACAGCCATGGAAATTTATGAAATTAATCAGAGCTATGAACGACACCTACATGAACAACTTTCATGTTTATGACTTCGGCATTTGATCAACAGAAACACAGAAAAATATAACTATTTCTGCCTAAACTAACAGAACATACAAATGTAGCAAAACAGTGGACTGACAAAAAAAATCCGAATCAGGGGTCAACACTATTCTAAAAATTACAGGCTTTCAAATGCAAACAGAGGACATCTCGGACACCACTTTCACTTTTTACAGTTTCGGATTTTGAGAAACACACAAAGATAAACCATAGCCCTAAGTCGATCCAAGATCTCAGAGGCCCAAATTAGGCTCTGACACGTGTCCCGGACTCTCGGATTTTTGTCAGTCATAAAAAAAATCAGAAAAATCTGAAAAAATCATATTAAAAACTAGACATTCTCCCGAGTTCAAGGCATTTTTTGGATCGAAAATAGGATCTCCCAGGAGGGAGAACTAGATTTTACAAGTCGGCAAATGTTTTTCAAAACGCATCCCGGGTTACAAAACCCGACTTACCATTTTGGATGTTTACCGCAGTAAACCAATTCAAATGGCTCCGAATTTTTGGCAAAATTTCAGGGACACCTAAGGGCGCATTCCGTGATTTTTTTGGGATTTTTAATAAAAAATAAATGCATGAAATGACGTATGGACTGACTGACAAAAACAGAGACTTACTGAAAATAAGCAGAATTGAAAAAAAGGCTAAATTAATCCTAATTAATTCATGAAATATGCTAAATGAATGAAATAAAATGCAAATTAAACCTAGCTAACTACATGCATGTTAAAATCATCAAGGAAGTATAACAAGACATTTTTATATATGTCGTTTTATGAGTATAGCTCAATCCATCCCTCGGATGAGCTCTTTCTTCAAACGACTCCCTATTCGGATTATAGCATCACATCACGGGGAAAAGAAGTGCACCTTGTTTCGTTACGCAGCGTAGGTGCTCTTGAAAGGGGCAGCTACCACGAGCTTCCTTCGTTCTTCACTCCGGGCTTCGGATGGTCCACCAAAATCGAGCTCCGTTGGAATTGGACTGGCCACAGCACGAGCTCTACTCCACCTTCTTCAATGCACCAAAAGGGGCACGATTTCCAAGGTTCAAAATCAGATGTTAGGAAGGCTAGGTTGGATTTTCCAAGTTCACAAGAGCTAAAAAAATGATCTCTCTTTAGGCTGGGCGTGAACCCTTGTTTTTATAATTTTTCTGAAAATTTTTGAAATTCAAACAGGTTCAATCTGAGCCCTCCATGTGGCGCCATCTCAGGGGGTGCCATCTGGGGGTTTTGAAATTCGAATTTGCCTTTTGCAGGGAGCCCTCAGATGGCGCCACCTCAAAAGGCTATTTTGATTTTTTTGAGAAAATAAAAATGGAAATTTTTGTGGGTGAGACACCTCAGCAGGGGGAATTTGGAATTTTTCAAAAGTTTGCTTGATTCTCTCTGCAGGGAACTCCCAAAAGGCGCCACCTCAGAGGGTGCTCTCTTGGAATTTGAAATTCAAACTCACCTTTTGTAGGGAGTCCTCAGGTGGCGCCACCTCATGGTGGGCTACCTTTATTAAAAATAAAATAAAAATGAAAAATGGAGCCAAGTGGAGTCCTGGAATGGTGCCACCTCAAAAGGTGTTGACACATGTCAGAAGGACAGAGCAGTGGGCTCAGAGGGCGCCACCTCAGAGGAATTTGAATTCTACCTTTTCTGGAGAAAGGAGATCTGGACATGTGGCGGACAAGTGTCAGCTGTCTGGAGAGGCTTTCTCAAATGGCGCCACCTCAGAGGAGAATTTGAAATTCAAATGGAGGTTGGCCCTGGAGGAATGGAGGATGGACATGTGGCGCCACCTCAGGGTGGCTCCTACAATGCCATGTGGCAAGAGGGAGGAAAAGGAGGGAAAGGGACATGTGTCTCCTACTTTTCTGAAAAAAATAGGGAGAGGACATGTGTCCTCTACTTTTTCTGAAGGAGTGAGAAGGAGACATGTGTCTCTTACTTTTCTGAAAAAAATAGGGAGAGGACATGTGTCCTCTACTTTTTCTGAAGGAAGCAGAGAACGACACGTGGCAGAGGGGAGAGAAGGTGGGCCAAGCCATGTGGCGCCATCTCAGACAGGATGAAAAAGGTAGGAGTTCTTGATTTTCGCCACCTATGGGGTTTTTTGAATATTTGAATTCTAGCTTTTCTGAAGAAAGCAGGAAATGACACATGGCACTTGCCTTTTTCTGAGGAAATGAGGACTTGCCACGTGTCCTCTGCAGGAAACACTCCAGATGGCGCCACCTCAGAGGAGACAAGCCTACCTTTTTTGTAGGAATTCAGAAGTGACACATGTCTCCTACTTTTCTGAGAAAAGTAGGAAGAGACATGTGTCAGGCTACTTTTCCAGAAGGAAGGAGGGGTTGACACCTGTCCCCTGCAGGAGACACTCTAGATGGCGCCACCTCAGAGGAGACAACTCCACTTTTTCTAGACAGGACAACCTATGACACTTGGCATCTCCTGGTAGTCTTTGAAATGACACATGGCGCAGGATGGATAGGGTGACACATGGCAGATAAAGGGGATGACATGTGGCGGCTTCTGAAGGTAGCCCCACACTGACACTTGGCATTGAAATGGGAGGAGAGAGAAATGACAAGTGGCGCCAATCCAGGGGACAAGGCTCCTATATTTTTGGGTTTTTCAAAATTCAAATTTTCAGAAGGGGAGCTTGTGTGACACCACCTCAGTGTGGGTCCCACATTGCTTCTTTATTGAAATAAGGATAAAACAACAACTTCTTTTTGGAATTTTCATAAAAATTTGGACTAATGGGAAAAACATGAATTTTGGAAAGAGTTGACCCTTGTAGGGCGATTTTGTAAAAGAAAGATATTTGAAATTGTCAAAAAGGGCAAAATCTGAGGTGAAGTGACTGAAATCCATATTGAAAACTATC
This sequence comes from Nuphar pumila, assembly GCF_984573655.1. Lineage (NCBI taxonomy): Eukaryota > Viridiplantae > Streptophyta > Magnoliopsida > Nymphaeales > Nymphaeaceae > Nuphar > Nuphar pumila. The sequence goes on along the minus strand of NC_143250.1, from coordinate 57,310,666 downwards.
CAGATGGTTTCCCTGAGGAAATATTTTGAAATTCAGAGTCCTGGGGGTAAAATGGGAAAAATTGATAATTTTAAAGACCCAGGGTTTTGAAATCAATTTTGAAAATAGTTAAAATTCGAATCTGGATTGAAAATTTTGAAATCAAGAGTTCTGGACCTCGAAATGACATGCTGTGCAGTGCAGTGATTTGAAATGCTCATGCAATGATATGCAATGTCATGTCTTATGAAATGGAATCTTGAACCAAGACTTGAGGATTTCTGTCTTCTGTCAGGAGTAAGATTTTGAACATCTGAGTTAAAATTAGAGAAATTTTGAGAGTTGCAGATGAAATTTGGACTTTTGCAAGGTCCGGCTCAGAAAATGACCATTTTGCCCTCCAGCGATTTCAGAGGCTGGATGTTGATGCTTGGTGGAAATGTTGGGGAGGTGAGTGAAAATTTGGGGTGTTTACAGCTGGCCAGAGTGCCAACAGTCTTGCGACTAAGGGCATCTGCTACAACATTCGCCTTTCCAGGGTGATAGGAAAGCGTGAATTCATAGTCTTTGAGGAATTCCAGCCATCGTCGTTGCCGCATATTGAGTTCTTTTTGAGAAAAAAGGTATTTTAGACTTTTATGGTCCGACATGACCTCAAATTTCTCTCCATAAAGGTAGTGTCGCCAAATTTTAAGTGCGAACACTACCGCGGCAAGCTCAAGATCGTGGGTTGGATAATTTTTCTCATGGACTCTCAACTGTCGTGACGCATAGGCGATTACTTTGCCATGCTGCATCAACACACAACCCAGACCTGTTCCTGAGGCATCGGTATATGCCACGAAGCCTCCCTGACCAGAAGGTAAGGTAAGGACAGGGGCAGTGGTAAGCCTCTGTTTGAGAACCTCAAAGCACTCCTTACACTGGTCAGTCCATTCAAACTTGACTCCCTTTTTAAGTAATTTCGTCATCGGTACGGCGATTCGGGAGAAGTCTTGTATGAACTTCCGATAATATCCGGCAAGTCCAAGGAAGCTACGGACCTCAGTGATATTTTCTGGCTGCTTCCAGTCCATCACAGCTTCCACCTTCGTAGGATCTACTGCGATTCCATCTTTCGAGATCACATGACCAAGGAACATCACTTTGTCTAGCCAGAATTCACATTTTGAAAACTTAGCATAGAGTTGGTTATCTTGAAGGGTTTTCAAGACGATTTTCAAGTGCTCCACGTGTTGTTCCTTGTTCTCAGAATATACGAGAATGTCATCAATAAAGACGATGACAAAGCTATCCAAATATGGCCTGAATATCCGGTTCATTAGATCCATAAAGGCAGCAGGCGCATTAGTGAGTCCGAAGGGCATTACTACGAACTCATAATGGCCGTATCTCGTTCTGAAGGCAGTCTTGGGTATATCCTCTTCCTTTACTCTGAGCTGATGGTACCCAGACCTGAGGTCGATCTTGGAGAACACCCTCGCTGTTCTGAGCTGATCGAATAAGTCCTCAATCTGAGGCAACGGGTACTTATTTTTAACAGTTGCCTGGTTAAGCATCCGATAATCGATGCATAATCGAAGGGATTCATCCTTCTTCTTTACAAATAGTACCGGGGCTCCCCACGGTGATACACTCGTTCGGATGAACCCTTGTTCCATCAGTTCTTCCAACTGACACTTCAACTCACTGAGTTCAGCTGGCGCCATTCGATACGGGGCTTTGGATATCGGCGTTGTTCCAGGTAAGGATTGAATTCCAAATTCAACCTCACGAAGTGGCGGAAGTCCTGGCAATTCCTCAGGAAACACATCGGGAAACTCCCGTACCACTTCCAAACTCTCAAGGGGTTGGTCGTTGGATTTTTCCACCGAGAGACTCAACAGGAAGGCCACACAACCCTTCCTAAGGTATTTTTGTACCTTAAGTGCTGATATGAGCCTTTTCTGTGGAACTGGTTTGGATAACCGGTATTCCATCTTAGGCAATCCGGGTCGAGATAGAATCACTCTGCCCTCGCGGCACAGAATCTTGGCATTATTCTGAGCCAACCAATTCATTCCCAGAATGACATCGTACTGTATCATATCGATCAGGATGGCGTCAGTAGGCAAGTGTTGCCCTGCTATCTCAATATCCAATTTTTTCACACACCGGATACATTTGGTGCGTGAACCCAACGGGTTATACACTTCGATCATTTTATCAATCGGTTGCACCGAGGCATGGAGTTGTTCGGTGAAATCGTCAGAGATAAACGTATGAGTAGCACCACAATCAAACAAGACGTAAGCTGCATGTCCATTAACAGGTACGGTGCCTTCAATCAGGTCACCATTTTCGACTTGTTCAGTCGTTACAGCATATACACGACCTGCAGCAGGCCTTTGTTCTACTCTAGGTGGAGGTCGTTGAAACTGAGAACGTTGTGGCGCTGGTCGAGAGGGTCCGGCAGATCCGGCATTACTCCTCTGTTCATCTGCAGCCTTCTTGGCGCAATCCCTTATAAAGTGGCCCATCTTGCCACAATACAAGCACCCACCAATGTCACGAGGACATGGCTTTCCGGGGTGGTTCATACGACACCTTGGGCAGCTAAAGTTGGACTGCTGACCATTCGGAGTTGTGTTCTGTCTTGGCCTCACGACTTGTTGAGTGTTGTTCCCTCCTTGGAACTTCTTCTTTTGAAAGGGTTGTCGTGAACCCTGGCCACTTGGGAACGTCCTTTTACGATTCCCACCATTCACTATGGGCTTCTTTGCTATGATCACTTTAGATCGCGCCCAATCCTCTTGGATTTTTGAAGCTGCTGCTACCGCAACCTGAAAAGTCGAAGGCATGCTTGTTATCACTCGAGATCGCAGCCCTTCGCGTATACCATTCACATATTTGTCGGCCCTTTCTTGGTCTGTTTCGAACAATCGAGAGCAGTAGCGCTCTAGATTCTGAAATTTGGTGTTATAGTCCATTAGACTCATACCGCCCTGTTCCAACTCCAAAAACTCCATCTTTTTCTTGTTTCTGGAATACAACGGGAAGTAGTTATCCATAAAAGTCCTCCGAAAGTCAGTCCAAGGAATGACTTCGACTTGTGAGAACTGGATAAGTTTAGTGGTATCCCACCACTTCCGTGCATTATCTTTTAATCGATACGTGCCAAAGTTGGTCTTCTTCTCTTCTGGTACTCCCAGTACTAAGAAGGCACGTTCTGTCTCTTCGATCCAACTCTCCGCGAGCTCAGGATCGGCTCTGCCAATGAAAACTAGCAGGTCAAGCTTGAGGAACTTCTCATAAGTCACTCCTCCCAGGTGCTCGTTTCGTGGTGCGACTGGTTCTGGCCTCGTTTCACGGATGGCTGTAACCAGGTTGTTGAGTGTATCCAACAGGAATCCTTGCGTATGGGACTCCTCGCTTGGTATGGTTCTCCTCGTCATAGGAGCCATTTATCTATGCACACACAAGCACTTGTTTTTAGTTTCTCAATGTATATATGGAAGTAAAAAGCTTTATTTACTTAATATACATCATATTTACACAAGCATCGCCTTAAACAAAACGTCACGCCGCACTGGCAGACTTTAGGCGTTGAGAAACTATATACATGAGTCTACTGACTCCAAAACATCACCAGTCCCTTTAAGACCTGGATTTCTTTGATGAAGACGAACTCAAAAAGGTCCATCTATTGCCACATGGCCTTGAAGCAGGCACTACTAGCTTTGGCTTGGGCGGCACTTCCGCACTAGCAAGCAAATATTGGGGATATATGAGGGACTCCAGTCCACTTTCCCAGTCAGCAAGATCAAGACTCTGGGAGTCTGGAATAATGATCGGCGAACAGAAAGAATCCCCTCTTTTGTTCCTGCCGTTTAAGCTCGGCGTATGTGATGCCGGATGGTAGCTTGGTGAGTGATAGACCTCCGTAGGGAAGTTCAAATCAAAATCCCTCAACCTTGGTAATTCATCAGAAGATGTTGGGGTATGGTTGCTCCCAACACTAGAGTGATGCGGTCCACTGACACGCGAAGTCTCATCCCTGAGACCCTTTGAAGCACGCCGACCCATATCGGCGGTATATTTCCTTTGGCATTCGTTGGCGGAATGCCCATCTTCGCCACAGTATTGGCAGTCTTGGACTTCATACGGGCATATCCACTCATCGTGCATGACCTTGCAGCGATAGCAGTATCCACGCGAGTCATGGATTGCCATCTATATAAAGATGCACCCAGATCAGAACAAAAGTATAAAAACATATACTTACAGTGCGATATCGGGACCATGACGGATCTTGAACCAGGTTTCTCAGACTCATGCTCTGATACCAATTCTGTAACGCCCCGGATTTCCAAAACAAAGCTAAGTTAAAATTTTCATGAATTTCTTTTTTTTTTTTCTTTGCAGCAGAACTTACAAAAGCTTTTAGCAGCGGAATCAGACGATAATGAGTCGTCAGTTTTAGAAAACTCCGAGCACGTTGCAGGTATGTGGCCAAGCAACTCATTGACCACCAAAGTGTTCCATTTTATCAAAAACATATGTTTATTACAACACTACTGCTTAGGAAAGCAGTGTAGGTTCAATAAAAAGGAAGCAGTACAACTCTGTCTAGAGAAACCCTGGAACTTGATTTCGCCTTGCTCCGCATATCGCCACGCAGGTTCAACACCTGAAATCCCCATAAAACGGGGTCAGAACCACTGATGGTTTGGTAAGCATGCAGTCATACATCCATTCAACTCAAATACAATAATGACCACTCAGGGTCGCAATGCGCAATAACGACGCTCAAGCCTGCAAGACTTAGCGTATATCGCAAGAGCCTCCGTAGGGCTATGAGTTGAACATCCGCTCGAGTCCTCATGACTTAGAGCAAGCCTTTTCAGGGCTGTGATTTGAATAACCGCTTAAGTCTCCACGACTTAGCCATGACCTCTTTTAGGTCTCAAAGTGATGTCTAGCTCAAGTCTTCATACTTGGCACATCTGTATCCCACGCATCTAAGGACAACTCCTCGAGCTTCGCTTAGTCGTGCGGATACAACACGGGTCTTTGCCCAGTCGGTCCAGTAGTATACCGAACATGACACCTTCACAAAGGTTATGCAGGACTGACTCAACACGTCATCCACTCATACATTCAAAGCATCGCTGCACCTAGAACTAATGCATTGTTTGATAATTAACCGCTCCCGCCTTTGGTACGCAGGTAGAGCTATTGTCCGGGCATCAACGCGACGTTCTGGGGGTTGATTATTCTATGTATTTTAGATACCTCAGAGGCCTGTTGACCCTATCCATAGTAGGGCAGTGTGTTTCAACTGGGAGAATCCTACTAGGCCCATATTCGGATGCATCCTCTACTTGCAGTAGTTGGGTTCAATCCTTAGATCTTAAGGATAACCACGACCCCAAAACCCATGAGTGACTCAGGTCATCGTGGACTCTATCAGGTCCAAAGTAAAATACATGTCACTCAAGGCTGTACCATCACTGTCATTCCACAGTGAGCATAATTCCTGAAGGGGTCTGCCAGTCTTACAATTACTTGGACAGAATCTGCATGCCATTTAGGCAGCCCGTGCTTTTAGCACTACGGGAGTATGTACCCGACCCCATTCAGTCCGCCCCAACACAGTCATTACTGAGGGGGTACCCCTAACACGATTTTCAACCGCGGGGTATGTGCGACCTTAAGTCTTATTCATATGCATGCAGAACACCGCTCTTTGGCACTTCGGCCACCACGAGCATCACACCTCTTTGGGTGGAAACAACACACTCTGGCTCTTCGGCCCTTACGAGTCTGGTTGTGTAACCGTTCTCAATGAGCATGCATATGACTCGATCTAAATAGATCGGCTACTCGGCGTATTTTTACGCAACGAGTCCAAACCTAGCCAAGGCACAACCTCTACTCTGGCTCAGCGGCCCTTACGAGCAAGGTGCCCTTGCAGGCACAAGGATACGAGCCGATCTGGCATCGTTCCATCAACGGACATCATTATGCTGTTCCATTGGTTCAGGCAGCTCTTCTGCCAACCATTTCGTCAGCACATCCCCTGCTCTATCGGCAGCGGTGCGACGAACCCTTCTACGTTTGTAGAAGGCAATCCATGAACTGGGTAGCACTCTGCTATATGTCAGAGTATCCTGCTACGTTCTTTCTGAGCTATTCTTAACTTCTTCAGAAATTTCAGCAGCACTTCCTTTCTTTTACGGAGAAAGCGTGTGTTTCTTTTATCCATTTCAGCGGCATCTCCCCTCTTTGGTAGGAAATCGCCATGCTTAATCCGGGAAATGGATGTGCACCGTTGTGCGTACTTTGCATCCATCAAGGTTGCAGGAACCCTTGGCCATAGCCAGGCTATATGTAATTGACTTAGTTTTTACGTAAAGAGCATTTTGCCAAAAAGTGAAGCCTTTCCAATAGGGGCTTCATTCGTCAAGCAGAATCTTGAACGAGGAGCGGTCAGGGAATCGCATTGGCGATTTGGAGTTTGATCTCCATTTGAACGCTCATTTATGCGCTATATATGTAGTATAAGCAGAAGCCTGTGCTTTATACAGCGGCGGCGTAAAGAAATGCATATACTATTGTTCAGGGTGTGTAACTGAACGAAATATTCTACATATATAACAAAGCAGAAGCCTTGGCATCGTTCGACGCGACGGCGTAAGTAAATACATTGCAGAAAGCAGGAGCCTTGGCATCGTTCGACGCGACAGTGTAAGTAAATGCATAATCGGAAGTGCAGTAATCGGAAGTGCAGAAAACAGGGAGCCTTGTCATCATACGACGCGACGGCAAAGGTAAATTACATAGCCTGTGCGATATAGGACGCGTCGGCAGAATCAGCAGATATACACCTAGATCCGTATCCAACGATAGTTACGAGGCGAGCGGGTGAACCCCGAAGTGTTCTGAAGGGCTCAACCAAGAACTAGGGCGAGATACCATTTTGAAAATGCATATACTGCATGTTTGAACATAGATATATCTAACGATAGTTACGAGACGAGCGGGTGAACACCGAAGTGTCCAAAAAGGGCTCAATCAAGAACTAAAGCAAGATACTACTTCAAAAAGTATATTCTATATACAAACAGTCAAATACTTGAGAGAGATGGATCAACGAAGCGAACTTACTTCAAATCGTGGAAGAAACAGCTCCGGGTTGCTTCTTTGGCTTCGAGCCTTCCTTCGAGAGGTCAGACTAAGTCAGATGAAGCTGACTTAGTTGAGAAAGAGGTAGAGTAGGTCAAGCTACTCAACCTAAGTGGTTTGAATCAAACAGGGTTCGATCCAAGTCAACTGGGTTCAGCAGGTTCGAACTCAACTCAAGTAGGCTAAGTCTGGGTTCAGAAATCTAAACCGGAATTTGGACCAAAAAGGACTTTGACTTTGACTTTAAACCCAACTAGGTTCAAGTCAAGTCAACTGGGTTTGGACCAGGTCAAGTGGGTTCAGACCCAGGTCAGGTGGGTTAGGACCAGGTCAGGCAGGCTCAGGCTAAGTCAGGCAGGCTCAGACCAGGTCAGGTGGGCTCAGGTGGGCTAGGCTAGGTAGAGGAGGTTTAGGAGAGAGAGAGAAGGCAAGAGAGAGAGGGGGGTCGATTTTTATGAGAAGAGAGAGAGTGGGGAGGGCTATTTATAGCCCAAGCCCACCTCCTCTTGGGAATTTTTATCCCCCTTCTACCCCCTTGGCTTCTTTTTAATTCCAAGAGGTTCCTTGGTGTGGGGCCCACTTGGATATTCCATGGGATATTTTTGTGGGTCCCACCAGATATTTTCTGAGGAATATTTCTGTGGGTCCCACCAATATTTTCGTGGGTCCCGCAAGAATTTCGGGTTTCCGGCGTTTTTTTTCCGAAAAATTCTTAGTACGCCATTCCCTTCGTATTGACGTAACTAAGAAAGTTGGCTCGCAGGAATCCTTTGATTTCATTCAGGTAGGAAGTTATGGCTTCCAGTGTGTTTAAGCATATATTCGCGATTCGACGAATATCCTAAGTATAACTGGCTCGCAGGAATTGATTCGTTTCGCATTCTGAGAAAAATGCTATTTTTACCGGTAAATGCCTCATGAATTTTATTCAGATATTTTCTGAAAAATTGCGGGTCTTACAGCACACCCCCATCCAATTTGAAATGAAATTAGTCATTCCTTGTATCATTGTATGTTTGATACTTTGACTGAATAAGCTTATAGGTACTATAGTCAAAACTGAATGAATCATACTAGAAAGGAAATCAATAAAATCACTTACTCTTCCTTATCTTCTAACGCAACCATCAAATCGCAATATTATGTACACATCTTCCCTTGGATTAACACCTTGAGCCTTTTGTTGATCAATTATTCACCTTTCCCATTCAGTGGGTGGAATAACTTATGCCCTGAACCGGATCTCTGCTTTCAGACGTGACTTTGCAGTTATAAATTGAGTTCGTTTTTTTAAAATATTCCTTGATCCAGCAAGTCTGCAGTTGTGTATCGCCCTAACTGTGCCTATCACTAGAGTCTGAGGAATCGGCTGGAATTACACCTTCCCTGCAGAAATTGAATACCACCCAGCAAGAAAACTAGAGACCACGCAGGAGCAGTAAGCAATTTCTCACTAATTTTCTCAATCCATCATGTTTCATGTGAGAGCCACTCATACGAGCGATGTGATGAATAAATGCAGTTACGTTGCTACAACAAGAATCAAAATCAGGGTGGATGATGATGTAGGGATAGACAAATATCATGAAATGCCATATGTTAAGATACAGATGCAGGGTAAATAAAAGAGGGCAGAGATCAAATAACGTGTTAATGCTCATGGATTCAAAGGATTTAACAATCTTATGATGCAGAATACACGCTTGAAACTAATGTGGAGTGATTGGCATAAATAACAGTATGGAACCAGAAAAACTTGAAACACACAAAAATCAAGCAAAATATAGATGGTCATGTCATTGAAACTATATGAGCCTGAAATTTGCAGTAAAGAGAAACGTAGGCAGAGGCTAATTTGATGCACAAGAGAATGATACAAATATATATTGTAGATTGAGTGTAAGAGGATATGCATATCGTAATAAGACCCAGGAGAGAGCATACACATACGCTAAATCAAAATTAAATGCAGGATGATGTAGCTTACCGAAGGAAATGTTACTAACAAATACCACAACAAAGACGTGACTAAACCTGTATCTAAATCCATAAATATGAATACAGGGGATACAGAGGGACCGATGCAGAGAGAAAAAAAGTGATGACACTAAATCAAGAAAAGAGAAGACTCGCAATAAAAAAAAATGAAGGAAATATAACGGACGAATACCCTTTTGAATACATTGGAAGTTAAGTAGAAAAACCCATCTAAAGCATGAAAGCAATGCATTATAAATCTATTAAGCAAATCTCTGTAGCCTCCAGATGCAATAGCATCTATCATCGAGGTAGTATTGATGTTGCAATGGATATCACCGAGGCTGCAATAGGCAGGTCGATGATATCAAAATGCTTTTAATAAATAGGGAAAAGGAAAGGAATTACGAAAATGTAGTAGGGAAAATAGAAAAGGAAGGAGTACCGAAGAACATGGAAGAAAATATGATGCTTACCTTTTACTATTATCGACAGAGCTGAGGGGAATAGCTCCTTCAATGGCGGATCGAGCCTTGGCTCTCTGTTGTATGATTGTTCGGTGGAGCTAACAGTTGCTGAGACCAAGGTTTCTTCAACTGATTGAGAGGAGAGGAATCGATGGCTCAGAGGGTAAGGAAGAGTGTGGGGGTGAAAACAGGTTTGAAAGAGGAGAAGGGATCGAGAAGAAAGGTTGTGGAGAGGTGAAGACGGATTAGGAAGCAGAAGATGGAGGGGTCGATAATGGATGAGGTCCAGGGTCTTCCCTTTGCCGATTTTAAAGAAGGTGGAGAAGAATCCAGAACGGTGCTTCCGTTGCGGATGGATGGAGGAGAGAAAGAGGGGTTTGTTGAAGATCAACGGTGGTCGAGGAGGTCGCACATGGGGGGGTTGGCCATGGAGGGTTCGGTGGAAGCTCCTGCAGCTGATGGGTGGCTGAGGCTTCGAGAGTGTCTCCGAGAGATGAGATCGATGGAGGCGGCTGAGAGAGAGAAACAAACTCAAGAAAAAGGGTCCCCCCTCAAAAACCCTAACTCGACTATTTAGTTTTGCATTTTCCAAAAGAGGTCTTCTTATAAAAAGATTTTTCAAAAACGGGTTTCTAAAAACCATTTTGTAATTCTCTTCATTTATTTTTGATTTATTTTTTGTTCTTTTCTGAGTATTTTTATTTTTTTGTATTTTGGGAAATACAAAATCCTAAAATGTATGGCAAAACAAGGATTTAAACTATTTTTTTTGTATTTTTGAGAAATATTTACAAAAAAAAGATTTTCAAGGCTATTTTGAGGAAATTTCTTTAGAAAATGGGTTCGGACCCGAGTTTTGAGAAAATGTTTGAGTTTTTGAAGCTCGAATTGAGAAATACATGTGATGGATCCAAACGGATGTCGAATGGACTGTCCGAGCTATTTAAAGACTATTTTTGGTATTTTCTATAATTTAAATTTAAAATTTGAACAAGGAGATTGAGATTTGGATCTGGACAATGGATCCAGATCCGAAATCAATTTAAACATATAAAATTAATTTGATTTCAGTAAATCTTGAGAAATGAACTGGAATTTATATTTAACAATGACACATTTGCTCAAAAAATGAATTTAGGGGCAAGAAGGGAATATTTAAGAAGATTTTAAAAAATTTGGGGTGTTCACAGATGCCCCTCTTTGCGACTAAGCCGGTTGAAAGCCGAGCTTAGTGGCAAAGAAAACACTCCAAATTTTAAAAAATGCCCCAGTCAGCAGGTCTGAACTGGGTGTGGAAGAATTTGATTTAAAAGACATGTTTTTCGAATTTAAATCTTTATCCTTGAATGGTTTTTGGAAGACGAAATCCTCGAAAGTGATATGACTGAGTAGAAGATGAAGAAATCGTGATGGGATTTTGGGTGAAGATCCCGAAATAATGAAAGGTAAGAATTTAGATCAAGTCTCGTGGGCGAGACAAGATCAATCTTTTGAAATGACTCAGGTTTAGCCTTTAACCTGGATGGGACGGAGATATATCAAGATAATCTGAATGGGGAAAGGAATATGCGAGGACCTTGATGGGACATTTTTGAGAAAACGCCTCATGAGATGAAGCTTAAGTAGGATTTTATTCCGGATGGATATACGAAGCATGGTTTTCTCGATGGGAAGAACCATGATGGGACTTGGGAGGAAAACACCTCGTCGAAACGAGGGAAACTCGTTGGAACGAGATTCAGGTTTAACCACAACCTAAAGGGGACGACCATATGAAATATCAAGTGAAGAGACCATGATGGGACCTTCGGAGTTTGGACGAACAAATCCGACAGGGGTTTGTGAGAGGAGGAAGGAAATGGGGCTCCCTAAAGTTTTAAAAAAAAGGGATGAATTTGTACATCTCATTGCTGAGACTAAATCAGTTTTTGAATTTAATGACCTCTCGCAGGGAGTGCAGGTTTTGACCCTTAACCTGAGTGGGAACAACCATACGGATTTCTCGAAACAGTGATGGGACAGGAGAGATACTTCAACTGAATGGGGTAACTCTTCTGGAAGATATAAACAGTGCTAGGTTGCACAAAAATGGATATCGAACATTTATTTCATTCTTTAGAATATCTAGAAAATTTTGCCAATAAGATAAATTTATAATTGACTTCGACGCTTGAAAATGTGCACATGTGTGCAAAGATATTCCCTCTTTTACCTAGAGTATTTCCTCCAACGAGGTTAACTTCTCGGTCTTAAGAGTCAAATTCAAAATTTTAGCGCTGATGATTTTCTTCAAGGAAGTTGTCCATTTCCTGGATATGAGAAGAGAAGAAATATTCTCAATTTCATAAAAGCAAGTAGTGAAAAGACATTGATAAAAGAATTTTGCATGAGGAAAGATGACTTCTGGCAATTTAGGCAGCTTGATATCTGAGTGTTTTCTCATGATGATATTCTTGCACTCTTTTTGAGTCATTGGGCTTTTTCGGGCTTTTACATCATCCTTCATTTTGGATGTACCTGACTTTTCTCTCTTTTTCAGGGAAGGGTACGTCACAAACTCCTTCATCTCAGAGATGCTCCGATCCTTCATTTTCTCAGGGATTATATATGATATTGGCTCAAAGGTCTTTAGATGATAGCTGAAATCAAATATCATTTAGGGTTTGTCGGTAGGTTCATCACACTCGCCTTCATCTCGACGGTGATCTGAACTTTTCCTGGAAGGATCCTTCACAAACTCCTTCATCTTGGTAGATGATCCAAATCTTCTTTGGCCCTGGGGGTCTACTCGCTTAATTCGCCTTCATCTTGACGACAATTGAGAGATCCCTTTTGCAGATATTTGATTGCAACTTTAAAATGAGAAGATATGGATTAAGTGGGTTTTTTTGTAGCTCAGGATATTTTCACTGTCTGATTCCCAAAAAATCATCTTTAAACACGCGCCATAGCCATGATCAATATCAATTCGTTTCTGGCTTTTCAACATCATTGAATATTTATTTCACTAACCATACCGAGGATATTTCTTTCATCCTTTTGGTTGATCAACAGGAAAAAGATTTGAATTTTATCCCTTTTTCACAAAAAGTTTCACCTTTTTGGAAAGAATACTAGAGGTAATCTAAGATAATTCTTTTGTGCAATAAGAATATTGAAATCAACAAATACTTTTAGCAAATTGGCAAATTTTTCATGACTTCTATGTGAAATATTTACCCAATATAGATTTTGATGCGACCTTTAGTTGCAATTTACGATTTTGGACATTCTAATCAGTAAAATTGGAACCTTTCATTTAACGACCAGAGAAGGAGCTGAAACCTTTCATTTAACGACCAGCGAAGTAGCTGGGACATTTCATTTAACGACCAGCGAAGTAGCTGGGATATTTCATTTAATGACCAGAAAAATCTGGGACCTTTCATTTAATGACCAACGAAGGAGTTGGAACATTTCATTTAGCGACCAGCGAAGTAGCTGGAACATTTCATTTAGCGACTAGCGAAGTAGCTGGGACATTTCATTTAGTGACCAGCGAAGTAGCTGGGACATTTCATTTAGCGACCAGCGAAGTAGCTGGGACATTTCATTTAGCGACCAGCGAAGTAGCTGGGACATTTCATTTAGCGACCAGCGAAGCAGCTGGGACATTTCATTTAATCATTTAATGACCAGCGAAGTAGCTGGGACATTTTATTTAGTCATTTAACGACCAGTGAAGTAGCTGGGACATTTCATTTAATCATTTAATGACCAGCGAAGTAGCTGAGACATTTCATTTAGTCATTTAACGACCAGCGAAGTAGCTGGGATATTTCATTTAATCATTTAATGACCAGTGAAGTAGCTGGGACATTTCATTTAATCATTTAATGACCAGCGAAGTAGCTGGGACATTTCATTTAATGGCTTGATTTTAAGATTGAGACTTTCTGAGAGACAAACAGCACGAGGACTGATGAACTTGATTTTTAGATTTGGAAACTTAGCAAAATACCCAATGCGAACACTAGGTTTTCCAACTGAGATTCGGGAAGGAGATTGGCCTATTTAAGATATTTAGAAATCGAAGCAAGAAGAAAGGCCGGGTTTTCAGGATTATCCCTTATCCTGAAGGGGAAATGAAATATACATTTGATGAGAAATTTAGGAAAAGAATGATTCAGGTTTATCCCTTACCCTGAAGGGGAAATGGAATAGACATTTGATGAGAAATTTAGGAAAAGAATGATTCAGGTTTCTCCCTTAAGCTGAAGGGGAAATGAAAGATTTTATGAAGAGGTAACCTGAGACTTGAATTTAGAAGGGATATGACAAGATTTAGAATTTATGATCTATGATTTAGATAGACCAGGTATGTAACGGGGGATATAAAAAGAATGAACTCTGAGAAGACAAAAGGATATAGAACATTTGAGGAAATTGATTTATTTTTATAAAAAGAATTTCTCACAGGTAGCATGGTTGCCCCTATGAGTGATCTTCAGGATTATCCCTTATCCTGAATGGGAAAAAGAATAGAATTTTTAAAGAGATTAAATGGGAAATTGATATAAATCTAGAAAATCAACAAAAGATTGACAAAACTTGTATTTATAAAGGAATCCTCATAGGTAGCGTTATTGCTCCTACGAGGGGTTTCAGGATTATCCCTTATCCTGAATGGGAAAAGAATTTTAAGAAATTTAAATAAAGAGAAATTGATATAATTTTAGAAAATCAATGAAGGTTTACGAAACTTGTATTAAAAAGGAATCCTCATAGGTAGCGTTGTTGCTCCTATGAGGGGTCTCAGGATTTTCCCTTATCCTGAATGGGAAAAAGAATTGAATTTAAGAAAATTTAACGAAGGGAAATTAATATAAATCTAGAAAATCAATAAAGATTGATAAAACTTGTATTTACAAAAGAATCCTCATAGGTAGCATAGTGGCTCCCACGAGGGGTTTCAGGATTTTCCCTTATCCTGAATGGGAACACTTCGGACAACGAGGGTCAGGTTTATCCCTTAACCTGAGCGGGAACACCTCGGACAACGAGGGTCAGGTTTATCCCTTAACCTGAAAGGGTAGAAGAATTGATAAAATTTAATAGAATTGAGGAAATATTGATAAACTTGATAAAACTTGATAAAATTGATGTAAACTTGATAAAAATATGAATAAAATGAGTGAAACTGATGAAGATATAAAAATTAACTGAAAATTTATAAGATTTAAAAGAAAAAGGAGTTTTTCTGATCCTGCCTGCATATGGGATCTTGAAAGGAAAATGTTTATTTAAAAGATAAGTGAGAAAATCATTTTGGGAAAGAAAATCCACCGCAAGAAGGATGATTAGCGCAAGATCTGATTTTTTTTAAAAAGGAGAATCATCATGAGAGATCATCGTGAGGTTTGATTTCGAGGATAATGGTTTAAAACCAGTTTTGAAAGAGAAAACAAACATGAGGTGATGATTTTGAAGACAAATGGTTTTCAAAACCTAATTTGAAAAAGGAAAATCAACATGTTAGTTTATTTAAAAGGGATTTAGATCAAAATATTTGAATCTTTTGAAGACTTTTTAGAAGAAATTTTATGATTTTGAAAATTCTCATAGGCAATATCATTTCTCTCATGATGGAGGAAAACAAATTTTGAAAATAGATGACAAGGATTTAAAAATTTTGAAAAATAGCAGGCAGGATCAAAAGATTTTGAAGAAATCAGAAAGAAAAGGCAATACACCTAGGTTTTAAAAAAAGGGAATTTTGAATAATATATACCCAGGGTTTTGGAAAATATAAGGAAGATACATATACATATATAATATCATTCAATCACAGACATACAAGCAAGGATGCACAAGCAGCATTCCCTAAAGTTGACTCTATATGCAATATTTGAAATGGCTGATAGGACCTTAATCCTAACTCTAGGATTTAGATCATCTGATTTCAATCAAGGTACGCCGATATACTCAAGTCGAAGCTCGAAGTACGTGGCATATAAAGATATCTCTTCGGTTCTAAGGTAAAGACTTCCCAACATCCTTGAGCACCTACCGATATACCTCGGACTATGGCCCTTAGGTACGTGGTAGGGGGGCGCGAACCCAAATAAGTGGCCCAGTTATGAGGCTCTCTCCCGAACTATGGTTCAGTGAGACAGCCCAGCAACGTGAAGACCGGGACAATATAGATAGGGATGTTTTCAAAATATGATCAACATGCAATAAAATCAGAAAGCTCTAATGCAAGTCTTAAAGAGATAGATTTAAATAAAGAGAAGCACACACTTGCATACATTGTTTTGTATTCAGTCCTTAAAATTGAGGAGAGTTGTATTTAAGACCTAAGTCTAATGTGAACATGGATATAATCTCCTCAATATGGTCCTACCAAACCATACTTAGATCCTATATGCAATGATGTCAGCTTTAGGACAGAGTCTAGACTCCTAAGGTTTGCATGGCAATGAAGCTGACATATGAAGAATAAAGACTTAGAGAATATTAGAGCAAAGCAAAGGCATAATTCGACCAGACGGAGACGTGTCCCATCACGGTCGCCAAAACTGTGATCATCGCAAAAATTTTCTTCTCTTTATGGTTTCTTTCTCTTCCTTCTCTTTCCCTTTTCCAACCTCTATTTTCCTCCTTTTTGAAGGGAGAAGAATAAAAGAAAGAAAAGAAAGAGAGAAGAGAAAAGAAGGAAAGAAAGAGAGAAGAGGAACACTTTTGCGCGGTCTCACTTGACCTTAATTTGAAAATATTTAGCAAATTACTCACCTCCGTTTTGAAAATATGCGGGAAAAAAGATGGAGAGATGGGATTCGCTCGTCGGTACGAGGTTCGACCGTTCCTGGCGCCTTTACCAGGGGTAATCGAACCAAGGATCGAATCTATGCCTTTTGCTTTGCCTAAATATAATCTAAGAATTTATCCTAACTCTAAATGCACAAAGAATCATGCTTGTGCAATGCAAGAATGTATGCTCCTTTTGAAAGATGTTTTGAAAATTTCCAAGTATTCTGAGATGAACTTGATAATAGAATGAAGAAATGGTTGAATCTAACTTTCGAACTTGAGATAGATCAGAGAAGTTCTAAGTCTTTGAAGTAAATCAGAGTTGGGAAAATAAATGACTTGAAGCTTTAAAAAATGAAAGGAGGTGAAGTTTCAAATTCAGAGATGGACATTGAATTTGAACCTGAATTTAGGAAAGGAAACAAATATTTGAGATGGATTTTGAATTTAGATTTTTGAAGTTTTGAAATTGGAATGGACTGAGAGAATCAAATGGTTTTTAAGGATGGAAATGGATTTAAGAAATTCAAATTAGATCCGAAAATGGAATTGCAATCTAGAATTGGAATTGGATTCCGGATCCTAAACAGAATGGGATCCGAAATTTAGAATCCAAGATGGATTTTGGGTTCTGGATCCTAGAATGGATTTGGATCTGAAGTCTAAGATCCAAATGTAGAATTGGATCCTGGATCCTAAGATGGATTTTGGATCTGAAGTTTGAGATCCAAAGTGAAAATTGGTTCTGGATCCTATAAGGAAATTGGATCTTAAGTCTGAGATCCAAAAGTGGAATTGTATTTAGAAGACTAGATCCAAGTTGATCCGATTTTGGATTTGGAATTTCCAAAATTGATTTGAAAATTTGAATTTTGAATATGCAAATGAATTTCAAAGTCAAATTGGACTTTGAAGCTTGGATCTGGAATTTTAGAAGATGAATCCATATTTCCAAGTTTTGAATGAAATTTAGGAATTGAATCTTGAATATACAAATGAATTTCAAAGTCAAATTAGACTTTGAATTTTGAATTTTTGAAATTTAGAAGATGAAAAGAATCTCAAAGTTTAATTCGAACTTTGGATTTGGTTGGAGTTTTGAATAAAATGAATTTCAAAGTCAATTTGGACTTTGAATTTGAAGTTAGAATTTGAATTTTGGATATAAGTTGATTCTAAAGTTTTCAAAGTCAAATGGGACCTTGAAATTGAATTCTTGAATCCTTTTGAGAAATAGAGTTGAATTTGAATTTATGAATAGGATTTGATCTGAGAAATGAAGGAAAGAATCACTTGGATTTATGAAAAAGAATTTTAAAATATGATGTAATTCTATCCTAAATGATGAATGAATTTAAATTTTTGAAATTGGATTTTGAAAAGCTATTCCATTCTTTAAATGAATTAAAATAAGATTGAAGATATAATACATCCTTGACTATGGTCATTGAATGTATTATATAATAATCTATATTTAAACTCAGGTGAAGAATGAAACACATTTGGTGCTTTTATAGAATTCAAAATGAAATTAACTCTCAATATACCCTGACTATGGTCATTGGTATATATTTTGAGTCAATTTTAAGTTAAATTCTAATAAAAGGAGAAAATATTTAAGGAAATATGATGAATTTTGAAAATGGATCCAGTATGGATCCAGTGTTATTTCGTAAAAGATAAAAATCCTAAGTTTTGTCCACACCCTGACTATGGCCATTGATGTGGATCATCAACTTAGTATTAATTTACCTCTTACGAAATGGTGCATGTGCCATTCGTGTTCCCATTTGTGAGAATTTGAAAAATCAAAGATAAAATAAGATGAAACAAGCAATTTCTAAGATATACATGTTTGTACATTCTAATCTATATTAACAATGTAAAGAATATCCATCCATCATAATATTGAGATTGAAATTGAAATTACAATTTTTAAGCTAGAAAGGAAAATAACATTTTCTACCTAATTCCTGCAAAATTTTCAAGTTTAGCAACATACCAAATATAGAGAAGAATCTAAAGGACTAAATTGAGGTTAAAAATGCATGTACTGATAAGAAAATATTCATTGAAATGCACATGTGACATGAAGAAAAGCATACACTCTAGGCTAGTGGAAAGAGCACATAGGCATATATACATATCTAAGCGTGGTATGTATGTCAAAATGAGAAATATATGTATTCATATGTAGTATGTGTGACATGTTATGATGCAAGGGCAGACATATAAAACAACATTCTCAAGGCTGGAAGCCTAGATAATTTCAAAGAGAATTTTATCCCTCTTGATCCTTGACACCCAACTGATCTGTAGGTATATCTGTTCCAGTAGGCCGGGCATTCATGACCAACTCTTGCACCAAAATCACATGTGTCTGGAAACTGGAGCA
Organism: Nuphar pumila; assembly: GCF_984573655.1. Taxonomy (NCBI): domain Eukaryota; kingdom Viridiplantae; phylum Streptophyta; class Magnoliopsida; order Nymphaeales; family Nymphaeaceae; genus Nuphar; species Nuphar pumila. The sequence continues at coordinate 57,291,889 of NC_143250.1, read as the reverse complement.
TTGTCATTAGTTTCCAGGATATGAGGAAATTTCACACACACTTTCACCAACCATTGTATGAAGACTCTAAGACAGTTTGAAATTTTTGCAAGCTCGGCAACCATTTGATTTCTTCTAGTGTTGCACCAGATTTTCCATATATAATATTTTCTTTTAGAGTTGTTACAAACAGAACAGACTCCTGATCCACCCGAGCTGAAGTTTTCTTCAAATTAACTCCATCTACATGAAACCTTATCAGTTTGAGGATCATAACATTTTTCCACCAAACTGACTACTTGACTCTCCACTACCTCTCTCTCCAACCAGAGTTGTGGTTTATACCCCTTGAGACTTACAAAGGAAAACCAGAAATGATTACCACATCAGGCCCTGCTGGGTAACTGAAATGGAAAGTATATGCTGTGAAGAAGGTGGGATGGGTGTGCAAGGGATTGTTATGCAAATAAAGGGGTCCGAACAATTCATTGAGTGGTTGCGAAAGGGTAAAAAGTTGCAGCAGTTCTGCAAACTCCTGTGCAACTAAAATGAACACAGCAACTCCTTGAGTTGCTATGAAAAGATGAAAGTTGCAGCAGTTTTGTAAACTCCTGTGCAACTAAAATGAACACAGCAACTCCCTGAGTTGTGAAAAAAAATGGAGGTATAGTTGTGAGGGTGTTGTAGGTATGGGTTTTGGAATTCAGTAATGGTGCAGATGGTATGTATAAGGTGGAAGTTTTGTGGTGTTGTAAACATACCTGGAGAGGCATTATAACAATATAGAGATGGTAGAGAGCTGGGTAGGGAAACTGGACCGTGATAGTGCGATGGGTATCAGCTAGTGACAGTGGTTGTGGTGGAATGAAACCAGTGTAGCAGTTAAAATAGGGTTGGATTGATGGGAATGAACAGAGGAAGCAGAGTATGCTCCTGCCACTGCTAATAGCATTGTAGCAAGGAGATGACAGGGTAATAAATGGGGAGGTGGAGATCATCGAATCACATGCCACTTCATACAGACTACAATTAGTTATAGATATGACAAAAGACAAGGCAGGATGCTGAAAGCATATGAACAGGCCAACAGATGATAAACATATTGAAAGGAAGAATAGCCTTATTCCACAGTTTTCTTTTTTATAAAAAAAAAAAAAACTAATTCTAAGGAGTCTCCTCTTAGTACCCACTTAGTTATCTCTAATCCAAAAGTTATTCAACCGAAATATTCACAATGTATTTTCAACGAAGACACGCTCACTCTCCCTTGGATGTTCTCTGCCTCCAAACTATACATAATATCAAAGCATACGACCATTTTCACCATAGATGATAATTGCAACTTAAATGATCATTAGCGCAAGATAGTTGAGCAAATATGACATGGAGAATAAATATATCTAGCTTCTCATAAAAATGGTATAAATCAAATATAATGCCCAAGGAACATGTTACGCTCAAGATATCATGGCTACACTCCAACTTTGCAATCGATGGTTATTTTGAAGCAAAAAGTAAAATAATCACTTCAAGCTTTCCTATCTTGTTTTGCATTTTTAGAATACAAACAAAGGGCACACCCCCATCCAATTTGAAATGAAATTAGTCATTCCTTGTATCATTGTATGTTTGATACTTTGACTGAATAAGCTTATAGGTACTATAGTCAAAACTGAATGAATCATACTAGAAAGGAAATCAATAAAATCACTTACTCTTCCTTATCTTCTAACGCAACCATCAAATCGCAATATTATGTACACATCTTCCCTTGGATTAACACCTTCAGCCTTTTGTTGATCAATTATTCACCTTTCCCATTCAGTGGGTGGAATAACTTATGCCCTGAACCGGATCTCTGCTTTCAGACGTGACTTTGCAGTTATAAATTGAGTTCGTTTTTTTAAAATATTCCTTGATCCAGCAAGTCTGCAGTTGTGTATCGCCCTAACTGTGCCTATCACTAGAGTCTGAGGAATCGGCTGGAATTACACCTTCCCTGCAGAAATTGAATACCACCCAGCAAGAAAACTAGAGACCACGCAGGAGCAGTAAGCAATTTCTCACTAATTTTCTCAATCCATCATGTTTCATGTGAGAGCCACTCATACGAGCGATGTGATGAATAAATGCAGTTACGTTGCTACAACAAGAATCAAAATCAGGGTGGATGATGATGTAGGGATAGACAAATATCATGAAATGCCATATGTTAAGATACAGATGCAGGGTAAATGAAAGAGGGCAGAGATCAAATAACGTGTTAATGCTCATGGATTGAAAGGATTTAACAATCTTATGATGCAGAATACACGCTTGAAACTAATGTGGAGTGATTGGCATAAATAACAGTATGGAACCAGAAAAACTTGAAACACACAAAAATCAAGCAAAATATAGATGGTCATGTCATTGAAACTATATGAGCCTGAAATTTGCAGTAAAGAGAAACGTAGGCAGAGTCTAATTTGATGCACAAGAGAATGATACAAATATATATTGTAGATTGAGTGTAAGAGGATATGCATATCGTAATAAGACCCAGGAGAGAGCATACACATACGCTAAATCAAAATTAAATACAGGATGATGTAGCTTACCGAAGGAAATGTTACTAACAAATACCACAACAAAGACGTGACTAAACCTGTATCTAAATCCATAAATATGAATACAGGGGATACAGAGGGACCGATGCAGAGAGAAAAAAAAGTGATGACACTAAATCGAGAAAAGAGAAGACTCGCAATAAAAAAAAATGAAGGAAATATAACGAACGAATACCCTTTTGAATACATTGGAAGTTAAGTAGAAAAACCCATCTAAAGCATGAAAGCAATGCATTATAAATCTATTAAGCAAATCTCTGTAGCCTCCAGATGCAATAGCATCTATCATCGAGGTAGTATTGATGTTGCAATGGATATCACCGAGGCTGCAATAGGCAGGTCGATGATATCAAAATGCTTTTAATAAATAGGGAAAAGGAAAGGAATTACGAAAATGTAGTAGGGAAAATAGAAAAGGAAGGAGTACCGAAGAACATGGAAGAAAATATGATGCTTACCTTTTACTATTATCGACAGGGCTGAGGGGAATAGCTCCTTCAATGGCGGATCGAGCCTTGGCTCTCTGTTGTATGATTGTTCGGTGGAGCTAACAGTTGCTGAGACCAAGGTTTCTTCAACTGATCGAGAGGAGAGGAATTGATGGCTCAGAGGGTAAGGAAGAGTGTGGGGGTGAAAACAGGTTTGAAAGAGGAGAAGGGATCGAGAAGAAAGGTTGTGGAGAGGTGAAGACGGATTAGGAAGCAGAAGATGGAGGGGTCGATAATGGATGAGGTCCAGGGTCTTCCCTTTGCCGATTTTAAAGAAGGTGGAGAAGAATCCAGAACGGTGCTTCCGTTGCGGATGGATGGAGGAGAGAAAGAGGGGTTTGTTGAAGATCAACAGTGGTCGAGGAGGTCGCACATGGGGGGGTTGGCCATGGAGGGTTCGGTGGAAGCTCCTGCAGCTGATGGGTGGCTGAGGCTTCGAGAGTGTCTCCGAGAGATGAGATCGATGGAGGCGGCTGAGAGAGAGAAACAAACTCAAGAAAAAGGGTCCCCCCTCAAAAACCCTAACTCGACTATTTAGTTTTGCATTTTCCAAAAGAGGTCTTCTTATAAAAAGATTTTTCAAAAACGGGTTTCTAAAAACCATTTTGTAATTCTCTTCATTTATTTTTGATTTTTTTTTTGTTCTTTTCTGAGTATTTTTATTTTTTTGTATTTTGGGAAATACAAAATCCTAAAATGTACGGCAAAACAAGGATTTAAACTATTTTTTTTGTATTTTTGAGAAATATTTACAAAAAAAAGGTTTTCAAGGCTATTTTGAGGAAATTTCTTTAGAAAATGGGTTCGGACCCGAGTTTTGAGAAAATGTTTGAGTTTTTGAAGCTCGAATTGAGAAATACATGTGATGGATCCAAACGGATGTCGAATGGACTGTCCGAGCTATTTAAAGACTATTTTTGGTATTTTCTATAATTTAAATTTAAAATTTGAACAAGAAGATTTAGATTTGGATCTGGACAATGGATCCAGATCCGAAATCAATTTAAACATATAAAATGAATTTGATTTTAGTAAATCTTGAGAAATGAACTGGAATTTATATTTAACAATGACACATTTGCTCAAAAAATGAATTTAGGGGCAAGAAGGGAATATTTAAGAAGATTTTGAAAAATTTGGGGTGTTCACAACAGTCATTACTGAGGGGGTACCCCTAACACGATTTTCATCCACGGGGTATGTGCGACCTTAAGTCTTATTCATATGCATGCAGAACACCGCTCTTGGCACTTCGGCCACCACGAGCATCACACCTCTTTGGGTGGAAACAACACACTCTGGCTCTTCGGCCCTTACGAGTCTGGTTGTGTAACCGTTCTCAATGAGCATGCATATGACTCGATCTAAATAGATCGGCTACTCGGCGTATTTTTACGCAACGAGTCCAAACCTAGCCAAGGCACAACCTCTACTCCGGCTCAGCGGCCCTTACGAGCAAGGTGCCCTTGCAGGCACAAGGATACGAGCCGATCTGGCATCGTTCCATCAACGGACATCATTATGCTGTTCCATTGGTTCAGGCAGCTCTTCTGCCAACCATTTCGTCAGTACATCCCCTGCTCTATCGGCAGCGGTGCGACGAACCCTTCTACGTTTGTAGAAGGCAATCCATGAACTGGGTAGCACTCTGCTATATGCCAGAGTATCCTGCTACGTTCTTTCTGAGCTATTCTTAACTTCTTCAGAAATTTCAGCAGCACTTCCTTTCTTTTACGGAGAAAGCGTGTGTTTCTTTTATCCATTTCAGCGGCATCTCCCCTCTTTGGTAGGAAATCGCCACGCTTAATCCGGGAAATGGATGTGCACCGTTGTGCGTACTTTGCATCCATCAAGGTTGCAGGAACCCTTGGCCATAGCCAGGCCATATGTAATTGACTTAGTTTTTACGTAAAGAGCATTTTGCCAAAAAGTGAAGCCTTTCCAATAGGGGCTTCATTCGTCAAGCAGAATCTTGAACGAGGAGCGGTCAGGGAATCGCATTGGCGATTTGGAGTTTGATCTCCATTTGAACGCTCATTTATGCGCTATATATGTAGTATAAGCAGAAGCATGTGCTATATACAGCGGCGGCGTAAAGAAATGCATATACTATTGTTCAGGGTGTGTAACTGAACGAAATATTCTACATATATAACAAAACAGAAGCCTTGGCATCGTTCGACGCAACGGCGTAAGTAAATACATTGCAGAAAGCAGGAGCCTTGGCATCGTTCGACGCGACGGCGTAAGTAAATGCATAATCGGAAGTGCAGAAAACAGGGAGCCTTGGCATCATACGACGCGATGGCAAAGGTAAATTACATAGCCTGTGCGATATAGAACGCGTCGGCAGAATCAACAGATATACACCTAGATCCGTATCCAACGATAGTTACGAGGCGAGCGGGTGAACACTGAAGTGTTCTGAAGGGCTCAACCAAGAACTAGGGCGAGATACCATTTTAAAAATGCATATACTGCGTGTTTGAACATAGATATATCCGACGATAGTTACGAGACGAGCGGGTGAACACCGAAGTGTCCAAAAAGGGCTCAATCAAGAACTAAAGCAAGATACTACTTCAGAAAGTATATGCTATATACAAACAATCAAATACTTGAGAGAGATGGATCAACGAAGCGAACTTACTTCAAATCGTGGAAGAAACGGCTCCGGGTTGCTTCTTTGGCTTCGAGCCTTCCTTCGAGAGGTCAGACTAAGTCAGATGAAGCTGACTTAGTTGAGAAAGAGGTAGAGTAGGTCAAGCTACTCAACCTAAGTGGTTTGAACCAAACAGGGTTCGGTCCAAGTCAACTGGGTTCAGCAGGTTCGAACTCAGCTCAAGTAGGCTAAGTCTGGGTTCAGAAATCCAAACCGGAATCTGGACCAAAAAGGACTTTGACTTTGACTTTAAACCCAACTAGGTTCAAGTCAAGTCAACTAGGTTTGGATCAGGTCAAGTGGGTTCAGACCCAGGTCAGACCAGGTCAGGTGGGCTCAGGTGGGCTAGGCTAGGTAGGGGAGGTTTAGGAGAGAGAGAGAAGGCAAGAGAGAGAGGGGGGTCGATTTTTATGAGAAGAGAGAGAGTGGAGAGGGCTATTTATAGCCCAAGCCCACCTCCTCTTGGGTTTTTCCATGCTACTTCTACCCCCTTGGCTTCTTTTTAATTCCAAGAGGTTCCTTGGTGTGGGGCCCACTTGGATATTCCATGGGATATTTTTGTGGGTCCCACCAGATATTTTCTGAGGAATTTTTCTATGGGTCCCACCAATATTTCCGTGGGTCCCACAAAAATTTTGGTTTTTCAGCGATTTTTTTCCGAAAAATCCTGAGTACGCCATTCTCTTCGTATTGATGCAACTAAGAAAGTTGGCTCGCAGGAATCCTTTGATTTCGTTTAGGTAGGAAGTTATGGCTTCCAGAGTGTTTGAGCATATATTCGTGATTCAACGAATATCCTAAGTATAACTGGCTCGCAGGAATTTATTCGTTTCGCATTCTGAGAAAAATGCTATTTTTATCGATAAATGCCTCATGAATTTTATTCAGATATTTTCTGAAATATTGCGGGTCTTACACCCCTAGTAGGACGATACAACATACCAGAAAAGATCCTTACTAGGTATTCGAATGCATTCTGCCACTGCAGTAGTTGGGTTCAATCCTTAGATATTTAAGGATAACCACGACCTCCATACCTTTGAGTGACGGAGACCATCAATGAACTCTATCAGGTTCAGGTGAAATATATGTCACTCAAGGCTGCGCCATCACCGTCTTCCTCAGTGAGAAATTCTGAAAGGGGCCTGCCGGTCTTACAATTACTTGACGAACATTGCATGCCTATAGGGCAGCCTTTGAGAAGTATGTACCCGACCCAAATCAACCACACGACTTTCACCGTGGATCAAAGGTTTTATTCATATGCATGCTTAACTCTACTCTCGGCACATCGGCCTTTACGAGCACTTCACCTCTTTTGGTGAAAACAACACACTCCGGCACAACGGCCCTTACGAGTCTGATTGTCTGATAATTCTCAATGAGCATGCACATGACTCGATCTCTAAGGATCAGCTACTCGGCGTATTTTTACGCAACGAGCTCAGTACCTTGTCAAGGTGCTACCACTACTTTGGCGCAATGGCTCTTACAAGTACGGTGCCCTTACAGGTATCAAGGAGACGAGTCATTCTGACATCGTTCCAACAAACGGCATCGTTGTGCCACTTAACTGGTTCTGACAACTCTTTTGCCAACCATTGTGGTGCCCCAAACCCCGACCTTGGAAAACTTGGAATTTTCAGTGATTTTTTTTAAAGGGTTTAAGTAGAAAACCAGCGGAAAGCAAGTGGAAAAAAAAATGACAAAGTCGCAAGTCTGGACGGCCACCATAGATAAGGGCAACAAGTGAAAACAGTATAACCAACGGTGTGTACAAAAGTGTAGCTGTAAAGTAAAACGGGGAAACACCCCAACAGTTTAAGAATTTACAAAAGTAAGTACAAAAGTACAAAACTGAGAATATATCTCAATAGCAACAAAAACCCAAAAACCATCGGGTACAAGACCTGTAGGTCAAGTGTGTGTGTGGGTCCTCAGAGCCTCCACCGTGTATCACCGCATCCACACTGCACCTGTTCGTCACCTACATCCCCATAAAACGGGGTCAGTCCTCTCGCGAGGTGGTGAAGAAACAACCATAAGCATGTATAGATATACCCTCTACACAGGAAAAACAGGAAAAGCTAACAAGTGTAAGTGCCTGTGTCAGGTGAGTGCAAAGTGACAAGTACTAGTCAACAGGCTACTGTAACAGGGTCAACAAGTAGCTAAAACAACGAACTGAGCAACAAGTAACTAAAGAAGCAACAGTAACTGTAAGGCAAGTGCTCAAGGTAGTAACAACTGTAACAAGTGCTGAGTAGCAAAGTAACCAAGTAACGACTGAACAAGAAAAAGCAACTGGAGTAAAGTCCACAGCACAAGCAACTATAGTAAGTCAGCTGATTGGTTAGTCTTTAAGTTCTTTTGATTACTCCTTCGGGTACGCGAAGGAAACCTTGCATTATGTGAGACATGCACCCGACGTCTGTTATTACAAATCTAGTGTGGTAACCGGGGAAGTTACAGACCGAGTCAACCTCATGCGAGCAGCACACGGCTAGAAGAAAACAGTCGCATAGGCAAGGATTGCAATCCATACTACTGCAGTAGTGAGGTCCTAAGAAGGCAACCTCGACCTCCCTGACTCTGAGTGACTGGAGGCCAAAGAACGCTACAGCTCCTGTCAAACACGTGTCGTAGTAACGATAAGTCACTCAGGGTTGTACCATCCACCCTCTCTCGAGGTGAACCAATTTGTGAATCAGGCGAAGTAGGTTTATCTTTCTTAAGGCTCATGTTCAATCATACCTCATAATGAGGAATCTGCCTTGTGGTCCCCGTAGGGTATGCATTGCATTCTCAAGGGTTTAAAAATTGAACTTAACCAACATCCTGTCTAATGGGAATAACATTGGATTTTTTCCAAAGCGGATCATCGCTCCTGTAGGGAAAACGCAATCGCGACGCAAAAGATCATTACACGTAGTTCAACACACTTATGTGTTTATAGCAAAGTCTGGGATAGTCCCATCTTATGGGAACCACATTAGCTATTTTCACGGTATGGGGAGTCGCGCCTGCGACCCGAAACAGAGATATTGAACCACTTGTGATTTTAAATCAACGAAGCCTCTAAGTTCTTGGATTTACAAAAACGTTCAACTGCATACCTTTCTAGTCTGTCGAATGCAAACCAAGACATAAGGGTTTTGTTATCATCGCAAAAATTTTCCCCTCCCTTGCAAGAGAGAAACGAATTTGCGAGTCAAACTCGACCAAAGTTTTGAAAATGGTTTTGAAAATTACTCGCCTCCGTTTTGAAAATTTGCGGGAAAATTCCGTGGAATGGGATCCGCCTGTCGGTACGAGATTCAACCGTTCCTGGCACCTTTACCAAGGGTAATTGAACCAAGGATCAATTATGTGCTTTAACTTGACTCAAATATCTAAATTATGCTCTATTTTTCCTAGAATGCACAAAGAATCAGGCTTGTGCTATGGAATTTTGAAAAATGCAAGTTTGAGAAAATATGATGTTTGCTTTGGAAAATTGAAAATGCATTTAGAAAAGGACTGGAAAATGCTTGAAAATGGAATTCCTGGGAAAATCATTGAATTTTATTGGAAATCAGAAATTTGCATTGGAAAGTGATTTCTCAGGAAAATTTGAACTTTAGAAAATCGATTTTGAAATTTGGAATTGCTTTTCTGAGAAAATGGATTTGAGAATTCTGAGAAAATCTAAGAAATTCATTGAAAAATGACTTTTGAAATGGAAAATGAATTCTCAGGAAAACTGGAAAAAATGAGAAAATTGATTTCTAAAAACTTGGGATTTTGAAATTTGAGAATTTGAAAACATAGGAAAATCTTGATTTGAACTTGGGAAATGCTTTGAAATGTCATTTGAAAACTTAGGATTTTGAGAAAATCAGATCCTGAGAAAGACTTAGAAATTCTTGAGAAAATTGATTTTTTTTTTTTGAAATTAAAATTGGAAAATGAATTTGAGAACAATGCAGTTTGAATAATATGAATGAATGAATATGAATTTGAAAAGGGAATTTCATTGAGGAATTGAGAAATCCTTTTGTAGTTTTGAAAAATGCAGTGCATTTTTGAAGTTAGCCTAAGTGTGTAGGCTGAATGTGGCTAATATGAAGATCATAAATCTTGGTTTTCTTCGTATTCTGACTATGGCCATAAATACGAATCCCACCGAGTTTATAAACTCCATAAGAGCTTGTGCACGTGCCATTCGTGTAAACCATAGTGAATTTGAAATAATGTGCATGAATCATAAATCACATATTGAAATTTGCATAAATTAAACTATATGCAATGCAACCCTATTCTAAGCAGAAAAGTAACTCTTATTCCAAATTATTACATTTGAGGTTACATTGAATTGAAATAAAAAAAATAAAAGCTAAGTCTTCTTCTTGAATGTTTCTGCAAAACTAGAAAACAAGGTTAGCACAAAAATGTAGGTTTTTCTGAATTTATCCGAAAACATGAGAAATTATCGGATATTATTCAGATATAAACCCAAATTCATACCCCCTTTGATATAAACATGATAAATAATGAATAAATTTCGAAAATAAACTTGAAAATTCGAAATTGGGGTCAAAATGACCAAAATACCCCTGATGACCTTGAAATCAGGGTTTTCTGAAAGAATTTTTATAAATTTTGGAATTTTGAAAATCAAATAAAATAAATCAAACATAATATGATAAAATATGATGATATGCATGAAATTTTGGAGAATTAGAAATTGAAATTTCGAAATTTAGGTCGAAATGACCAAAATACCCCTAATAACAAGACTATGGCCTTGAAACCAGGGTTTTCTGAAATAAATTTTGCAAAATTGAAAAATATGAAATGCAAAGGAGATTGAAATTAACCCTAATATGATTCTACATGCTTATGTACATGATAAAAACCCTAAAATGGCGAAAATATCATAAATATCAAATTTAACCTGATTTTCGCTTCTGAATTTAAAGATAAACTAACACATGGAGCAAATGAACTTGGAATTAAACCAAATTTGTCATGGACACCTAACATAACCCTAGAAACATAATGGAGCTCGAAAATCTAATTTTTTTGTATTTTTATATATGGAAATTAAAATAAAAACCCTCAATTTTGTGATTTTTGCCTAAAATGTTGATTCTAAAGGGGATTTAGGATATCAAATTTCCATAAAAACTTCCCAAATTTTATGGGGTGACATAGGACAGTAAGGCAAGGATTTTTGCCTTTTACACTTTCTGGTTTTGACCTATGGTCGGAGCTATGCCACTCCGTCAATTCGGATCGGAATCCGGCGACTCTAGGATTTAGGGGAAACAGACAAGTTTCGGTAGAAAACATGGGAAAATTTGAAGACAGATGGGAAAAAGGCTGAAATTGTGGGAACATGTTCCTGACAAACAGAAAAAGATTTGATCTTTTGACACCATTGGGATTCGGGTTATGGTTTGGAAAATTCCATACTGTTATCAGAGACCTAAATCTCTGAGATTTCTGGACATTGGAATCTGTTAGACAGAAAGGGAAAATCCAAGAAAAATAATGAAACAGATTAAAAAATTCCCAAATTTTGGGAAATAATAGGAACTTATGTTATAAACAACTTTCATGTTGAAAGTTTTTACAGACAGGTTATATATTGGATGAACTCGGTGCATTAGGGTCTGTTTATACCCTGACAAAAGAAAACCGATATTTTCCCAGGGGTCTGAGAAAGCCGATTTTTTACAGAGATCAAAACTAATTAGAAAAACCTCAAAATTTCCAGATCATTAGTAGATTCAATCATAAATCTACTGTGATTTTTAGGGGAAAATCCAAATCTCCCACAAGGGTGATTTCAGAGTCTTTTGTCTGCTAAATTAAATTTGGATTTTCCAGGAGGCAGAAAACCCGATTTTGAGATTTGATTTGTTTAGAAAGATTCCAAAATCCCAATTGAACCAAGATTTCGACAGAATATCAAAAATAAATAAAGATGTTTCATAATAAATTTTTCAAGATTTATTGACACAAAATCAAACATAGCATCATAACTGGAATACGCAAAAAATCAAAGCTTAAGAAATTTTAGACGAAATTAGTAAAACCTATGCTATATGAAAATAATAACTACTTAAGTCATGCAATGAGCCTAAATGTAATGCTAAAACATGCAACTTACATGAATTTAATAAAAAGAAAAGAAATATCCAAGGGGAGGGGGTATGGTTTACATTTGATATGGGCCATTGAAATGAGAGGGATCCGATCCATTTATCGGATGGACCCCTTCTTTTACATGGCCTTAGCAACAAGAAACCACCATTATCCATTCACGAAATAGCTCTCCTAGCCAAATGAATCCAGTTCTGAACTGGATTTATGATAGGCTTATAAAAGAATCAAAGAGGAAGGATTCTTACCCGGGGACTTGCTTGAATCGGTGGATGAGAAGGCTGGACTGATGAAGGGCCTGGAGGACTTGCTTGTTGTTGTTTCAATGGAGCTGGAGCTTTGGAGGTACTACAACTTGCTTGAGGCGGCTGGAGCTTTGGTGAATGATGACTGCAACTGTGGAGGCTGCAGTTGGAAGTAGGCACCAGCTGATGAAGATGGCTTGAAGGTGAGTGGCTGCTACTGTCACCAAAGGGGAAGCTTCACCAAAGCTGCTGGCTGGACCAAGGAGTGGCTGCAATGATGGGGAGGCGGTGGACACCAGTGATGAAGATGCTGCAAGGTTGTAATGGAGGAAGGGTGCTGCTGGGCTGTAGCAGCAAAGGGGAGGAAAAGAGAGAATTCAAGGGAGAGAGAGAGAGAGAGAGACGTTCCATAGAGAAGAGAGCAGCCGTAGCTTTCTCTTTTTGTTTTTTTTTGGTTTTCTTAACTTAGGGAAGATCATATCTTTCCCTAAGCTTTTAGTTTTAATTAGGAAAGGAAAGGGTAAGGGCCTTTACGTGAATGTTTGAGCAAGAGGGAAAAGAAGGGATGAAGGAAGGGAATAAGGAAAGAAGAGGAAGAAGAAAAAGAAAGAAAAGGGGAAAAAAAAGGAAAGAAAGAAAAGGAGGGAAAAAGGAAAAGGGAAAGAAAAAATGAAAATAAAAATAAAAATGGAAAGTGGGGCTGGAGGTTTGGGTGACCACCTTGTGGGTCCCACCTCCTCTCTAAAATAAAAAAAAATAAAAAAATAAAAATCAATAAAAACAAAAACAAACAAATAAAAAGAAACATTTTTTTAATAAAGTAGAAATGTAAATGAATGGGCCATCTCAGATCGGGTCCAAATTCCTATTTTGAAATTCATTTTGACGATTAGAGGGGTAAAATAGTCTTTTCAAAAAAATTTCATACGAAACGAGCTATTTTTGGCAGTTTTTGAAACGAGCTTGGATTTTGAAGTTCAATACCCCGTTGCGAAGCAAATCCAATGTAGAATTTAAAAATATAATTTTGAAAGAAATTCAGATTGTTTTTCTCGAGAAAATGCTTCCAAATCTATTTTCAGACAAAACGAGCTCTTTTTGGCAGTTTTTGAAACGAGCTCAAATTTTGAAGTTCAATACCCCGTTGCAAAGCAAATCCAGTGTAGAATTTGAAAATTTGAGTTTGAAATAAATCCAGATTGTTTTTCTCAAGAAAAAATATTTTTAAAACGAAACAAGCTATTTTTGGCAGTTTTTGAAACGAGCTCAGATTTTGAAGTTCAATAGCTCATTGCGAAGCAAATCCAGTGTAAAATTTGAAAATTTGATTTTGAAAGAAATCCAAATTATTTTTCTTGAGAAAATATTTCCAAATTTAGACTTCCGGGGTGAAAATGTCAATTTTGGAAACCCGAGGTTTGAAATTGATTTCTGAAAACTTTTAAAACTCAATCTAGATTGAAATTTATAAAACTGGAGTTCTAGACTTCGAAAATGAAATGAAATGTGATGTGATGAAATGTTATGAAATGCTAAGAAATGATATGAAATGATGAGAAATGACATGCGAAATGCAGACCCTGAATGGAGAATTTTAGATGTTAGACCCTGATTGGCAGCTATACCAGTTTAAAAAGCATTAAAATTGATAAAATTTGCAAAATAGCTCAAGAAATGGTTTTCGGGACTCTACTGGGTCAGTGTGACACTGAAAATTGAGGTTCGAGCTGGATTAAACTGATATGAGCTAGATTGAGCTGGGTTTTAGAGTTTCAAAACTCAACTGAACTCACCAGACCTTTCCAACTGAATTTTCAAGAAAAGCTACCATTTTTAGAGAAATGGTATGGAATGATCATTGGAATGAAGTGAATTACGAACCTGAACTGGGTTTGAGCTGAAACAAAGGTCACTAATACTGAGGTGAACTAAAATCAAGGCTCAAACACTAGCTCAACTGACTAAACTCGGCTCAATTTTAGCTAAAAGAGTTGAAATGGACTAAAATAGGCTCCTGAACACTTAGAAATGGTTTTGAACTGAAACTTGAGCGCTTGAACTCCTGATGAGCTCAAGTTAGACTCTGAGGAATATGACTGACTATGAATGACTGACTCGGAGACAATTGGCTTGGATTTGAGTGACAAATGAGCTCATTTCTGAATAAATGATCCCATTTTGGCAGGAATGGTCAGAAATGAGAATGGTTTATTCATTATGAGCTCAGATGAGCTTGAGATGACTGATATTCTAACTGTCTTGAACTGACCAACAAGCTTGGTTGACTCTGACTGACTAGGGTCCGGGATGACCTAGGGGTAAAATGATAATTTTCTTAATGAAAGTGGGTAAAATGGTAATTTTCTGAAACTGACTCAGGGTTTGACTCCTACACTGACCTAACAGGGTTGGCACTGCCCGAGGAGGGTTGTTTGAGAATGGATGTGGAAAATTTGGGGTGTTTACAGATGCCCCTCTTTGCTATTAAGTCGGCTTGAAGACGAGCTTAGTGGCAAAGAAAACACACCAAATTTGTGCTATAAAATGCTCCAGTTTGAAGGATCTGACTAGGTATGAAGAAATTAGCCCTGATGAAAATGGTAGATATGAAGTGAAGAATAAAGAAGAAAATTTTACTTCAAAAGGAAGTGAGATTCAGGTTTTGCCCTTAACCTGGATGGGACGGAAAATTCCTCGTGTAGAAACGAAGCTCAGGTTTAACCCTTAACCAGACCGGGAAATGAAATACCTCATCAAAATGAGGCTCAGGTTTAACCCTTAACCTGATTGGGCGGAAAATGAAATACCTCATCAAAGGAGGCTCAGGTTTGTACCCTTATCCTGATTGGGCGGAAAATGAAATACCTTATCAAAGGAGGCTCAGGTTTGTACCCTTATCCTGATTGGGCAGAAAATGAAATACCTCATCAAAGGATGCTCAGGTTTGTACCCTTATCCTGATTGGGCAGAAAATGAAATACCTCATCAAAGAAGGCTCAGGTTTGTACCCTTATCCTGATTGGGCAGAAAAATGAAATACCTCATCAAAGGAGGCTCAGGTTTGTACCCTTATCCTGATTGGGCGGAAAATGAAATACCTCATCAAAGGAGGCTCAGATTTGTACCCTTATCCTGATTGGGCGGAAAATGAAATACCTCATCAAAGGAGGCTCAGGTTTGTACCTTTATCCTGATTGGGCGGAAAATGAAATACCTCATCAAAGGAGGCTCAAGTTTGTACCGTTATCCTGATTGGGCGGAAAATGAATGGAATCCTCGGAGGAAGAAACCATGATGGAACCTTCGGATTTCCGCACAATGAATCCGATAGGGGTTTTGCAAAAGGATGAAATTGGGGTCCCTAAAGCTTGAAAAGGGGTTTGATTTTGGGTGCCTCATTGCTGAGACTAAATAACTTTTGAAATTGGTGACCTTTTGTGAGAAAATGATTGGTGGCTTAACCTCAAGCCAAAATTGGACTGTCTATGGTGGGACAGTGGGGACACAGGGAAGTGTGCGAATCTGAGAGCCCATGCGCTCAGATTATACCAACAGAAGGAAAGGAATCTTGAAAACTCCCGTTATCAAGTCCTTAAAAGGGATAACAACTGATGTCAGGATGCGCCAAAGAGGAACCTCAAACTCGCGCTTCACGTCAGGATGGCTAGAAAATATTGTCAAAATGTTGAAAATTGTTGTTGATTCAAAATAATTGAAAGTGATGCACATTGTTTTGAAAATATTTCCTCTTTTTTACCTAAAGTATTACCTCCGTCTGGGCTTAACTCCGTAGAATCAGGATTTGAATTCAAATTGCTTGCAATTGGCTTTCTTTCAAGGAAGCTATCAATTTCCTTGATATGAGCAGAAAAGAGAGTATTCTTGATATTGTGAAAGCAATTGGTGAAAGAATATTGATAATAGAATTTCACAAAATTTAAAGAGGATTCTTTGGCAAATTTGGCGGTCTGATATCCTGGGATTCTTTCCTCATGATGATCTTTCTGCCCACTTTTTTTTTTGGCAGAATTGGAGCTCTCTTGGATTTTTTGGTGATTACATCATCCTTTATTTTGGAGATGTCCTGACTTTTCTCTCTCTCTTTTTTTTGGAAGGGTACGTCACAAACTCCTTCATCTTGGAGATGTTCCGATCCTTCTTTTTCTCTCAGGGTAATATCAACGGTTATTGGCTCATTGGCTGGTGGTCTCTTGATGATAGCGGAAATTAAATATCCTTTAGGGTTTGTCGGGAGGCTCATCGCAGTCGCCTTCATCTTGACGTTGCTCTGAACTTTCCCTGGAAGGATCCGTCACAAACTCCGTCATCTTGGAGATGATTCAAATCTTCTTTGGCCCCAGGGGTCTACTCGCCTAATTCGCCTTCATCTTGACGACAGTTGAGAGATCTCTTTTGCAGATATTTAATTGCAGCTTTAGGTGATTGAGGAGATATAGGGATTAAATGGATTTTTCTGTATCACCCAGGATATTTCGACTGCTTTATTTTCCAAGAATGATCTTTAAAAAAGTGCCATTGACTGTGATCAATACCGATCACTTATGGCTTTGCAACAACATTGGATTTCTTTTGCTAGCCATATCGAGGATTTATTCTTCATCCTTTTGGTTGGCCGATTGAAAGATTTTGAATTTTGAATCCTTTTTCACGAAAGCTTTGACCTTTCAAAAATAATACTGAAGGTATTCTGAGGTATTGTTTTTGTGCAATAAAAATTTTGAAATCAACAAATATTTAATGACAAATTGGCAAGATTTTCTTGAAATCCTTTGTGGAAGCGAGTATTTGAAGCACAATGCAACGCATCCATGACAGAAATTTTCTTCTCCTTTCCCCAAAGGAGAAGATTTAGAAATTGGAAATAGAAATTACTCCTCTCTTCCTTGAAGATGAGGTATTTGCAAAACGAACTTTCGAAGAGAAATTAAGCTTTCGTCAAAACTTCCTAACATTAGGCTTCTCTTATGGAAAGGGGGGCGGTAATGGTGAGGTCGGTGAATTGGTCATGAAGGAGCGAGTTCATCACACTCTCTATGAAAAGAGGGTCCTTCACGATGAAATGGCCTAGTACGAAATTATGGTCACAAGGAAAACGAACTTCCGTCGAAGATCTCCCTGAACTAAGGGTTCCTTGTATGAAATTGGAATTTTGTTTTGCAAACGGTTCACAAAGACACGAGTCCCTTCAAACTCTCCCTGAAAAGGGGCTAGGTGAACAAAGGATAGCATGCGAAAAGAATGAGCTCCCTCGAACTCTCCCTGTAAAAAGGGTCTCTCGCAAGAGGAAATGATTGGAATTGGTATTGCATGACCAAAAGGTCGAAATTGGAAATTTGAAATTTTGAAATTTTGAAATTTGAAATTTGAAATTTGAAATTTGAAATTTGATATTTGAAATTGGAAATTTGGAAATTGGAAATTGGAAATTGATATTTGGAAATTGGAAATTGATTGACCCGAAGGTCAAAATTAGAATTGATTGACCCAAAGGTCGAAATTGAAATTGGTTGACTCAAAGGTCGAAATTAGAAATTTGGAATTTGAAAATTGAAAATTGGGAAATTTATTGACCCGAAGATCAAAATTGGAAATTTGGAAATTGATTGACCTGAAGGTCGAAATTGGAATCTTGGAAATTGGGTGGCCTGAGGGCCAAAATTGGTAATTGGATGGCCCGAAGGCCGAAATTGGAAATTGGATGGCCCAAGGGTCGAAACTGGTAATTGGAATTTGAACTTTGATGAATGATCAACACAAAGACTGAACCCGAGAGGTTGAGTGATACGACCAACCAGGGAGACACTAACCACGAGTGCTCAACTTTGAAAGAACACTAGCATGAATACCGGGTTTTGAAACTATGTCAACATAGACATTGGATTTTAAAAATGTACCAGTTCGAGCACTGGATTTTGAAAATGTACCAGTTTGAGCACTGGATTTTGAAAAACACACCAGTTCGAGCACTGGATTTTGAAAACCTACCTTATTTTTAAATTGTAATTTGAATTTTTGAAAGAGACCTATGCTATTAAAATATTTGGGAATTGTAACGAGAATGATTGTCGGGGTCTCAGGATTATCCCTTATCCTGAATGGGTAACAAACTTGATGCAAATGCATGCCAATGAATGCAGATGTATGCAAATATGAAAATGATATAAATGAGTGCACATGCGTGCAAAGTGAGAGATTTGTTTATCCTGCCTGCGTACAGGGTATTTGTAGATAAAGACAAAGTTTTTTTTTTTTTTTAAATACCCCAGTATAACTGGGAAAGGAGAATCTGATCATTATTTGAAGAAAATTTGAGGAATTACAAAGAATAATTTAAGTATAGAATTTTTTCAGATGTCGAGCATTGATGGGATCTGGTAATTCCACTCCATCGGCATTGATGAGCCGATATGAATTACGAGGTAATGCCTCTTTGACAACATAGGGACCTTCCCAATTTGGTGACCACTTGCCACCTGGGCAGTGCTTGAGATAAGTCGTTGATCTGAGCACTAGATCATTGACTCGAAATTTTCTTTCAATGACGGATTTTGCATATTGTCTGGCTATCCTCTGACGATATGATTGAGCGTGCTCTGCTGCTCTGAGTCTTCTTTCATCTAGCAAATCAAGTTGTACTAGCCGCTGTTGCTGATACTGATCAAGAGGTAATTCGAGAAGTGATGCAAATTTCAGAGCAGGTTTCTGAACATGTAGAGGCAATACTACTTCTCTTCCGTAGACAAGTTCTGACGGAGTAGCATTAGTTGGAGTTCGAATGGTGGTTCGATACGCCCACAATGCATCATGAATCTTCTCATGCCAGTCACGGCCTGTTTCCAAAGTTTGCTCCAGGATTCGAATCAAAATCTTATTGGTGGCCTCTGCTTGGCCATTTCCTTGAGGATAATAAGGAGCGGAGAAATGATGATGGATTTTGAACTTCAAACAGAAAGTCCTCATTCTCTCATTCTTGAAATGACTGCCATTATCTGACACAATATCATGTGGTATGCCAAAATGACATAGGATATTCTTGTGGATGAATGAGACCACATGTCGACCTTCTACTGTGCGTAGAGTGACTGCTTCTACCCATTTAGTAAAATATTCTGTTGCGGCAAGAAAATATTTATGGCCATTTGAAGCAGAAGGAGTAATGGGGCCTACGACATCAAAAGCCCACATGGAAAATGGCCATGGTGAGACGACGGATTGCAAGTATGTCGCTGGCGCATGAATAGAAGGTGCATGCATTTGACATTGAACACACTTCTTCACAAAACGATAGCAATCTTGTTGCATAGTTCTCCAGTAATATCCTGCTCGGATGATTTGTTTGACAAGAGTTTGGTAGCCAATGTGACCACCACAAATGCCTTCATGTGCTTCTTGCACAACTTCTTCATCCAAACATCTGGAATATTCAGAACTGAATCCACGACGATAAAGGATGTTGGCAAGAATAAAATATCGAGCAGACATGCGCTGAATTGGTCGCTGCTCTTTCTTTGAGAGCTCTGAAGGAAATTCGCCAGTTTCAATGAAATTCTTGATGTCATAATACCAAGGCTTTTTCTTTTGCTCAGCCTGGTTTATCTGCTCTACTGGGACGAAAGCAGGTTGATCAAGTCTGCGAGCGACAAGATTCTTCGCTCTTGAAAGACATGATGGATCCCAGATTGGCTAAACTGTCTGCAATTTGATTGAAGTCTCTCTTGACATGAAAAAGTTGGAATTCTTCGAAATTGCTGACAAGAGTTGAGACGATCTTCTGATAAGGAAGTAATTTCTGATCCTTCACTTGCCATTCAGCTAAGACTTGATTCACAACGAGCAAAGAGTCTCCATAAGCATGCACTCTTTTAACATTGAAGTCTTGTAGAATTTTCAAACCTTGTATCAAAGCTTCATACTCGACCATATTATGAGTGCATTGAAAATCTAATTTGAGAGAAAAGGGGATCATTTTCTTCTCAGGTGTGATCAACAGAATCCCGATTCCTATGCCTGCCATATTCTTGGAACCGTCAAAGAATAAATTCCAAATTGGGGATTGTTGAATATTGCAGATCCGCTCATCGGGGAAATCATCCTCGACTTTAACATCCTCTGCTAGAGGAAAATCTGCTAATTGATCTGCAATTGCTTGGCCCTTGATAGATTACTGAGAGACATATTCAAAATCGTAGTGCATCAATAGAACCTGCCATTTGGCAATCCGTCCACTGAGGAAGGGTTGCTCTAGAATGTACTTGAGAGGATTTAATTTGGATAGGATCTTGACTTTAGATGCCAACAGATAGTGTCTCAATTTCTGACACATCCAAACCAGAGCTAGACATGTCTTCTCTATCTGAGAGTATTTCTTCTCATAATCAATAAAGGTTTTGCTCACATAGTAAATGGCATGCTCTATCAGACTGCCTTCTTTGTATTGCGCCAAGAATCTGCCACAAGCCACTTGATTAACTGAAATGTATAGCAGTAGGGCTTTCCCCAATTCTGGCGGCTTTAACACAGGAGGATTGAGCAAATATTTCTTGATGCGTTCGAATGATTGCTGACACTCTGGTCCCCATTCGAATTTCACTCCTTTTCTGAGCAAATGATTGAAAGGCTCACATCTCATGGCCAAATTGGATATGAATCGCCGAATTGATTGCATACGTCCCTGAAGGCTACGCAATTCTTTCAGATTAGTCGTGGGAGACATGTCAATGATAGCTTTGGCCTTAGCGGGATCAACTTCTATCCCCTTTTTACTGACTAGAAAGCCTAACAATTTGCCAGATTCGACTCCAAAAACACATTTTTGTGGATTGAGTCTTAGCTTGTAAAGAATGAGCCGCTTGAAAACTTGATTGAGAGCTTTGATGTGATCTTCCTCTTTTTTGGACTTTACCAGAATATCATCGACATAGGCATCCATGATTTTGTGCATCTGATCATGGAAAATGACAGTCATAGCATGCTGATAAGTGGCTCCAGCATTCTTAAGCCCAAATGGCATGACTGTATAACAAAAAGTGCCCCAAGAAGTAGTGAAAGACGTCTTGGACTGATCACGAGCGGCCAACTTGATCTGATTATATCCGGAATATCCATCCATAAAAGAGAACATAGCGTGACCTGTTGTGCTATCAATCAAAAGAGAAATATTAGGAAGTGGATAATCATCCTTAGGAGTCGCTTTATTGAGATCTCTGAAGTCGATGCAAATTCGAACTTTACCATTTTTCTTGAGAACAACGACAATATTTGCTAACCAATCTGGATAGTCAATGGTTCGAATGAACCCTGCTTTGAGTAGGTCTTCCAGACCTTCCTTAACTTGTTGTTCCACTCGAGGATCCATCTTTCTCAGTTTCTGCTTAACCGGCTTGACATCTGGTTTTAGGATGAGACGATGCTTAACCAATTTGGTATCTAGACCTGGCATGTCCTCATACGTCCACACGAACATTTCTTCATGTTGCTTGAGAAAATGGGTGAGCCTTTCTTTCTCTTCCGGGCTCAAACTGCTGCCAATCTTGAGAATTTTAGGATCATCTTCTGATCCAATATTGATATCCTCAGTCGGATCCTGAACTAAGGATGATGGCTCATCTTGTTTCTGAATTGCTGCAAATTCTGGTAATTCTTGAAGAGCTGAATCAAATTCTGCAAGTTCTTTTGACTGCTTTGTAATCTGACTACATTCTGCCCTTATTTTAACCTGATGAATCACTGTTGGCTTCGAAAAGGCCTCTGGATTAAGAACGAGCTTCTTGATAGATCGGGAAGACATTCTGAAAATTGAAGAATAAATCAATTCAGGGAAATCGCCCATCATAAAACAAATTGCTTTTATTGAGAAAAAAAGAGCAAAATAATGGCAATTTTGCAAAGATTTGATAATGAGAAGTAAAGAGACAAATGGCATCCAGATAGACAAAGGAAATTTTCAACTTTATTGAAAGATTGAATTGAGGACAATGATTGAAATGAAACAGGATATCATCCTTAATGTGAAAACAAAAGAATAGAAATGAAAGACAAGCAGATGCCCTTAGTGGGTTCCTTTGACAAAAATAGTGCCCTCTGAGATCTTCTGCCATTAAAGCCCAATCCGGCCCTCTGAGGATTGTGGGCCTCTCCATCGAGTCATGGCCACTGTATGTGCTGGCTGTTCAGCCGTCTGCAGTATTCCCGAATTTTCTTCAAAGCTGACCTCATCAATGCCCCTAATGCTAGGGATATCAGTAGTAAAAGTGGGCCTAGGAACCATGAGTTGTGCAAGCCTCTGTTCTGGATCCTCGCCCAAGACTGTTGTGATCATTTCACCTTTTGACCATTTGACACACTGATGCAGAGTAGACGGCACAGCGTTCGTATTGTGAATCCACGGTCTCCCGAGAAGCAGATTATAGGTGGGTGGCATATTGACCACATGAAAAAGGACAGAGTGGACAGAATAGTTGATGAAAATCTCCAAGAAATTTTTTTCTTTCGCTGTCTGACCATGATTATCAAACCCGTAGATAGTGATCGGGTCCGGGATATATTCCTCTTCTTTGATGCCCAAAGCTTTGGCTGTCATTTCTGGGCATATATTGAGGCTGCTGCCTCCATCTATCAGCACATGAGGAACTGTCATTCCTCGTGCTCGAATCACAACGTGCAAAGCATTGTTGTGAAATACATGAGGCTTGGGAAGATCTTCATCCGAGAAAGTTATCAGAGCATTTGTCATGGCCTGATTGACTATCTGGGCCATGTCTTCTGGAGTTATGCTCGGTTTCACTTTGATTTTCCGCAACAGATCATTCAACACCTGCTGGTGTTTGGTGGAAGCTTGAGCTAAGTCCAAAATTGAGACATTGGATAATGTTGTTATCGGCTTTGGTGTGGATGTCTCGCTTTTCTCCGGGGCAGGCTTAATAAAGTGTTTGGGGAGCCATGGCATTCTTTTAGCCACCTCAGGAGATACCCCAGCGGGTTTATCAGATACTTTCATTTTACCAAAAGCTGCAATGAGATCCATTTTCTGAGCTTTGGACTGAGCCTGCTGCAGTACAAGGACCTGATGTTGGATTTGCATATCCCTTTTAGAGCATGGCCTAATATGCTCCTGCGGCTGAAAAGGCTGTTCAAAGATGACTATCGTAAAATGATGGGGAAAGGGTTTCTTTAGAATATCCATATTTTCATCTTCGGCACCCTCTACCAGAAGATTCTTGTTGATGAGGTCTTGGACGATATTTTTGAGAACAAAGCAGTTCTCAGTATTATGTCCCACTGTTCTGTGAAATTTACAGAACTGATCTTTGAATTTTCCCATGGGAACAGGGGGATCGGCCAGCCTAGGCAGTTTGACCATCTCCTTGGTCAACATATACTCGAGTACAGTCTCGAGTGATTGATCCAGTGGAGTGAATTTCCTGTCATAACTCCACCCTTCATGCTTTACTTTTTCTCGGGGCTTTCGTCCCTGCTCTAGTTGAAGTGGCTTATTGAATTGAGGAACTAACTTGCCTTTTTGGTCATTCTTGTTTGAACTTCCTGCCCTATAACAGAAATCTCTGTTCTGCCCCTTACGGTGGTTCCAATTATTATTTCTGACAGAATGAGTGAAGTGAGTCTTCTTCTTCTGCTCAATTTGGCCGTTGTTTTTAGTGAAGGTGAAATCTTCATAGAAACCATTTTCCATACTCAATTCGAGCCATTCGGCTCGCTCTGTCAAATCAATGAATGTCCTCGATGGTGCAGTAGAAATGAGACCTCTTAAAGGTTGTGAGAAGTTACTCAGAATTAGGGACAGAGCATGTCCCTCTGATATGGGGTCCTTCATCGTGTTGCAAGCTGACCTCCAACGGTGAATGAAATATCTGGCCTTCTCATTTTCTCTCTGTTTGAGGCTGCATAGATGACTGAGGGTGGAAAGCGCCTCGGCATTGAAGAGGAATCGCTCGATGAACATGTTCACCACTTTTTCAAATTCTTTCAGCTCGATAGGATTGACATGTTCTGAATACCATTTTGCTGTTGTTCCCTCCAGACTGCGAGGGAAACAAAGGAAAAGTGCCCGGTTGTCTCGCTTGAATTTGGAGCATTCAGGGAAGAACATGGCGAGATGAGCTTTAGGATCGCCAAAACCATCAAATTTGATAAACTTTCTGGGGAGATTCTCGAGATTGTCGTCCCCATCCAAACCATCATAGAAGTCTTCGCTGGTGAAGACTTTCTTGCCCTTGTCGCGGGCCTGCAGGTCTCAAAGCATTCTGACCACATCTTTGAACTGCGGCTGGTCAGAGTCATTGACGGACTGCTCTTTGAATTTGTGGGCTGACCCCTGCTCCTGAGTAGATTTGCAGAATGCCTGATAAGTCTCAAACTCTTCACCTGAATCCTCTGCTGATCCCTCTTCATCAGTTGTATCAATATTCTGGGTAGGCTTTTTAGATATCTTCGCGGCTTTCTTGACTGCCCGACCTTTTGTCTTTTGCTTTACCTGTGTTTTCTCTGTACTGGCTTCAGCTTGCTCTGCCAGCATCTTGGTCATCATCTTCTTGAACATGGCATACATCTGAGGATCAATGTCATCCTCAACCTGCTGCCCTTGATTTTTACCCAAGCGCAGGGAATCCATCTCTTCGTCTGAAGCTGTTGAATATGTGATGCCTTCAACTGGTGCAGTTTTCTTCCCTGACCTTGTCTGAACCATTGAATGTCACGAATGCTCTCTGCAGGGCAAGATTGAGGGTTAAGCTTTCGAAAGAGATTTTGACTGGAAGAAAGATATTTGCTGAGAATTTTGGTAGACAATTGAAAGAATATCCCATTACTAGGGATTGAGTCATCGCTGGGATTACAACAATTATGTTGTCATTCCTTTGCAAAGAAAATAAACAACTGAAAATCATGCCTTGTTACCTAGGCGAGGTCGTCAAACCCAGAATTGAAGAATTTGCAAGATTTTTATTTATTGAAAGAAAAACATGATTGCATCAATAATAAACTTGGGAAAGAGGGGGCGAATAAACAATTTGCCACCACTCTTTATAACTAGCAGAGACACGAGGACCGGGAAAAAGCGGAAGAGTAACAAAACAGTCCCAACCATATCTGGCAGAATGGTATGTTTCGGACCACTGTGCTGATGTAAGGTCGAACTCTGGCACGACTCCTGATAGCAGTCGCATCTCTATGTGCTTCTGTCTCTGAGAAAACTGTCAAACACACCGCTCCAGATGATAGTAAGCACAGAAGAATGGACCAAGCAACTTGAATCTCTTGCCATATGCATAGGTGTATCTGGGAGGCGATAATTCTCGATCGAAATAGTCCCACACCACTTCTTCTTCCTACAGATAGTCGATCATGAATCGGTACCGCGCAACTGAAAGAAGTTCCTTGCCATTGTATCTGAATGAACTAGCTCTGGTCGGTACATGCTGAAGGAACCAAGACTGAAGAGCATAAGTACATCCCTTGACTAAGATGGACTCTCCAAGTGTGAAGCGGGTCAGTCCTCTGTATAGAAAAGCAAGCGCAGCCATGGCTATCGAAAGACGGCTGGTCTGTCGACTTCCCCATCTCCTCAGAAGCTGAACTATTCTGACATCCACATAGTTCTGTCTGTCTGGAAAGAAAGCAAGTCCCACAGTGCACAAAACCATCGCATGTTGAATTCTCTCTCGAGCTGTTCTGGACAGCGAGCTGACTTCTGCAAATTCTCCATACTATCGGTAGATCTCGATCAGGCTCACGTACTCATTCCCATTTTCTTCAATCAGTGGCCAAGACTTGCGCCCTGTCATGCGAGCTACGGCATCTTTGGGGTCCAGACCCTTGACATTGATCAGAAACTGCTGCTCTAACGAATCTCCAGGCTGACCGGCTGGCTCAGGCAGTCCCATAATCTCTGAAAATTCATCCATCAGTAGTGTCATCTCGCCCCACGGGAACTAGAACGTGCAAGTGCGCAGATTCCACCGCTCTGCCAGTGCATGAATCAGATTGCCGCTGACTGTCAACTTTCCCACTACAGATGCGAATTCCAACCCGCAATCGCTCAAGTGGTCCAGAAACATACGAGAGAAGTTTTTGAACCAGACATAGTACCACCGGGGAAAGAAGGGTCCGGTGCTAAGAGATCGATGCTCAGGAAGACTTTGTCGCACCTCGTAGGAGATGTGACCCTCAGGAAAAACATAATCGAGCTGACTGGATGCCATTGGACTGAAAGACAAGAAGACTGGAATTAGACTTTGGAAAAATACAAGAATTTTGAAAATTGCAGGCAGGATAAAATGAAAGCTGGAAATTCGAAGTCCAGAGGAACGAAAGAATGGAAAATATCCTGGAGTTTTGAAGGA